>NC_056000.1:29118510-29444760 GCF_018446385.1 Zingiber officinale | reverse complement strand
TATCACAAACATCCCCTTCAAATGTAGTCGAAGAAGGGACGAGTATAACTGACTAGACAACCTATCATAAAGGTTGAATAGCTCCCAACTGCAAAGCTGGATTATTAGGCCAATTGTAGAACATCAAACAAATAGCTATGGCAATACCGAGCGAGCGACGATATGTAAGTAATGCCAAACAGGTGGTGATATGTGAATGTCGGGTGTGCGATAATTTATGAGTAGTGTCGAGCGAGTAACGATTTATGAAGGGTGCTAAACGAGCGACAATGAGGAGCAGTGTCGATCGGGTGGGTGTCATACCCATTTGAATTAGTACTGGGAGCTATGCCCAAGCGAATAGGTGTTGAGAGTCATGCCCAAGGGAATTGGTGCTGGTAGCCATGTCGAAATGAATGAGTATTGGGAGTCATGCATCCTGAATGAGTGGCAAGAGTAGGGAACAACGGTCGGATGGTCATTGGGTGCGAGAGTCATGCTCGCTTATAACTCGCGGTTGGGCAAGAGTTTAGGGCATCCTGCTAGATGATCGTTGGACACGAGGGGCATGCTCACTTATAACTCACAACTATGCAAGAGTTTAGGAAAGCTGATAGGATGGTCATTTGATGTGAGAGTCATGCTCACTTATAACTCACAGTTGAGACAAGACTCTGGGATAGCCGACCGGGTGGTCGTTGGATGCGAGAACCATGCTCGCTTATCACTCGCAACTGAGGCGAGAATCTAAGGTAGTCGACTGGATGGTCGTTGAGCCTTAGAACCATGCTCGCTTATAACTCACAACTGAGGTGAGAGTATGGAACAGCCGATCGGATGGTCGTTGAATGTGAGAGTCTTGCTCGCTTATAACTTGGTCGATCAGCACGAGAGTCTAGAATGTGGCGTGAGAGTAAGATTGCTTATAATTCAGCCAAACGGCTCGAGAGTCTAGAATATAGGCGCAAGAGCAAGTTCGCTTATAACTCGGCCAAATAGCTCAAAAATCTAGAATATAGACACAAGAGTAAGCTAGCTTATAATTCGACTGAACGGCTCGAGAGTCTAGGATATATGCGTGAGAGCAAACTCGTTTATAACTTAATCAATCGATATGAGAGTCTGGAATATAGGTGGAAGAGCAAGCTCTCTGATAACTTAATCGAACGACACGAGAGTCTAGGAAATAGGCGCGGGAGCAAGCTCACTTATAACTCGATCGAACAACTCGAGAGTCTAGAATATAGGTGCAAGAGCAAACTCACTTATAACTCGACTGACGACACAAGAGTCTAGGATATAGGCATGAGAGCAAGCTCGCTTATAACTCAGCTAGGCAGCATGAGAGTCTGGGGCATAGGCACGAGAGTAAACTTGCTTATAATTCAGTGGGCGGCACGAGAGTCAGGGATAGGAGCGAACAAGCTCACTTATAACTCGACCGAGTCGCACAAGAGTCTGGGACAGAAGCGAGATCAAGCTCTCTTATAACTCAGAGATTAGAGGCATGATGTTTGAGTCACGGTGTATGAATTGAATGTCTTGGAGCTTGGAGGAGTGGTATATGACCCGAATGTCTTAGAGTTTGGAGGCACGGTATATGACCCGAATGCCTTAGAGTTTGGAGTCACAGTGTATGACCCAAATACCTTGAAGGTTGGAGGCATAGTGACACGATGTGTAACCCGAATGCCTTGGAGGTTGAGGGCACAATGTATGATCTGAATTCCTTGGAGTTAACCTATGTGGTTATTAATCTAAGGCGATTGAACAGCTCTACTAGAAATGTTTCCTTCACTATAGGCGGAGAAGTCTTTTTACACACTAAGGAAGCTCAGATGTTGCTAGGAATTGAATACCGAGTTGATTGACTAATTTCCTAGCTCCAAGGGATCTTTATATAGCTCCTGAAAATCCTATCTCAATCATTGAGGGTGCCTCCAAGGGGATAAGCAGATAAAACTTTATCCGCATACAAACGGTCAAATTGATAGATTGAAGGCACCCTCAAAGGCATTGAGGGTTCCCTCAATGTTGTTGAGGGCGCCCTCAATCTGGTGAGGGTGGAGGTACCTCAACAGTTGTTGAGAGCGCCTCCAACTGCTTTTTCAGCACTTCTTTATCTTCTTTTCAGCTTTCAAAGTTTTGATTCCTTGGGTGATTGCGGCCAACCGAAATAGGGCTCAATCGAACCCAATTTCCGGCTTTTGCCTCGAGCAGACTTCCGTCACGACTTCTCGTCCCTTGAACGTCGTGCACATTCTTCTCGTTCATCGGTGTACTCTTCCGCAGCTCTTTCGTCCTTCGGGCGCACCGAGCCCGTCGGCTCCCTTCCCGTGTCATTCTTCTCGCTAGCTGCGTCTTCCGCTCGACTTCCTGCGCTCCTAAGCTCCTGCACACTTAGACACAGGGATCAAAACCAAACAAGACTTAACCTAACTTGGTTGATCACATCAAAACAACCATGGGGTCCAACAGTTTGGAGGCATGGTGTGTGACCTAAATGCCTTGGAATTTGGAGGCATGATGTGTGACTCGAATGCCTTGGAGGTTGGAGGCAAGGCGTTGGAGATACGGTGTATAACCCGAAGGTCTTGTAGCTTGGAGACACCATGTATAACCCGAATACATTGGAGTTTGGAGGCATGATGTATGACCCGAATGCCTTAGAGTTTAGAGGCACGGTGTGTAACCCGAATGCCTTGGAGGTTAGAGGCACGGTGTGTGATCCGAATGTCTTGGAGGTTACAAGCACGGTGTGTGACCTGAATGTCTTGGAGGTTGGAGGAATATTGTATGACCTGAATGCCTTTGCCTTTTTAATTCTCTGCTTTGCCAAAAATAGGGATATGTTTTGAATTTTAAGATATAAAACTTGAATTTTAGATTTATTTATCGAGCTGACCCGAGTGGATAATCTCAGGTTGCTAAATAGGGATGAGTGAACTGCTTGGTATGGCTGAGCTACCGGTCAGGGTCACTGATCGGATTACAAATTGAAACTTATCCTGAATGAAGACGCTGAACGGACTTGCTAAATGAAATTACCACAATTTACAATTCCTGCAACTAGAGGAATCTGTCGATCAAATTGAAATTTTAGTCCTTTGGAATTTTCTTCCGATCGAATGCTCATTTTGACTTTTACCGATTAGGCTTGCCCTGTCAATTGGACGTTATCCATTTTGATTTTTGCTAATTGACTTTCACTTGGAGATGCCAATCAGACTTTATGTGTAGATGTCAATCAATTATTGGGTTTGAGTGTTAGCCAGTCTCGTACCCCTATATTTTTTAAGGTTATCCTTGAGAGAGGAGTGAGGATAATCCTCTATTTGCTTCTCCTGACTCTGTCATTCAATGGAGCCTCTTAGCATACTGATGACATTCACTAGTAGTATGATGAAGGGATTGATGATAATCATAAAAACGTCAGTACTTTTCAAGAAGTGATTGGTTTGGTATGCTAGTTGATTCTAGTGTGTCTTCCACTTCCTACACTGCTCTCGCTTCTCGGACTAGTGGAGGATTCAACCAAGGATCTTGGGGGCGTATTGGAGGTGGTGGTGGTTTCCGATGGGCTAAGTCGGCCGAAGCTAGAATAGTCACCTTCTTCTTCCAGGTGGATTGTGTCTCCTCTACGTTGATGTACTTGGTTACCCTTTCGAGTAGAGGTGGCCATAATTTGGTTAAAACCGATCATACCAAAAAATATCAATTTTTTTGGGTTGATTTTTTTGGTTTTTTCGATGTTTCGACCGATTTCGGTTTAATTTGTTTGTAATTCGATTATTCGGTTCAGTTTACTATTTTGTTTCCCAAAAAACCAAGTAAATTGAACGGGTCGATTTTGGACCTTTTTTTATCAATGGGCCACTGGACCAGTGGTACAATAGACTACTTAATTAAAATAGGGTATTAGAGTTTTGTGGTACAGTAGACTACTTAATTAAAATAGGGTATTAGAGTTTTATGGAACTCAACTCAGTTTGATTGCCAAGTTGTTGTCCGTCACCCTTCGCTTTCTTCCTTATTCCTTACCAATAGATGTCGCTCGTCGCTTTCTTCCTTACTAGTAGGCATCGCCCGTTGCTTTCTTCCTTACCACTTACCAGTAGGCAGCTTGATTTCTTTCGTTAGATACTTAGAGTTCTCCGCTTCTCCATTCTCTGCTTGACTGATCATTGCCGCATCTGTCTAGGTATTTCAAATTTCAATAAGTAGCACTTTGTTTCTTTCATTGTTAACTTGTTGTTTTGTTTTATTCTATTGTTTTATTTTTTTTTTCTTTTGATTTATACCAAAAAGTTCTTAATTTATAATAGATGGCACCAAAAAGAGGGTATGATTGATGAAAGCAAGGGTTCAAATGATAACACACTTAATTCTTCATCTGCGGATTCAATTTTTGCTGGAAAAAAAATGAAAATCTATAAGAACTAGATCTTCGGTCTGGGAGCATTTGAGAAATTTGATGATTCTAATGGGGCACCTAGAGCAAAATGTAATTATTGTGGTGCAAGTTATGCTGCTGATTCCAATTTAACTTGTACTTCATCTTTGGGTGCTCATTTGAAAAGGTGTAAAAAATATATGTGTAATGTGGAAACTAAACAAGGTAAAATATCCTTTCAAAACATTTCAAAAGATCAAATAGCAATCAATACTTGGAGATTTGATCAAGAAGCTAGCAGGAAAGCTTTGGCCAAGATGATAATTGTTGATGAATTACCTTTTAGGTTTGTGGAAATGGAAGGGTTTAGACATTTTATAAATGTGACACAACCATTATTTAGAATTCCATTTTGTAGGACAATTACGAGAGATTGCTTTGAACTTTTTTTGGAAGAAAAGAAAAATCTTAGGCTTTTCTTCAAGGAGACATGTCAAAGAGTTTGTCTCACAACAGACACATGGACTTCAATACAGAGAATTAATTATATGTGTCTTACTGCTCATTTTATTGACAAAAATTGGAATTTGCAAAAGAGAATATTGAAATTTTCTCCAATACATAGCCATAAAGGTAATGATATGGCAATTATGATCACTAAATGTTTGCTTGATTGGGGTTTGGATAAACTATTCACTATCACTGTCGGTAATGCTAGTTCTAATGATGCTACATTGAAAGAGATGTCAAAGTAATTTAGTAAATGGGGAACTAATTTGATGGATGGTCAACACCTTCATGTGAGGTGTATGGCTCATATAATCAATCTCATTGTTCAAGATGCCTTGAAAGAAGTTGGAGATTCTATGAGATGAGTTAGACAAGCTATAAGATATATTAGACAATCTCCTACAAGGCTTAAAAAATTCAAAGTCTATTGTGAAATTGAAAAGATAACAAGTAAAAAGTCTTTGTGTTTGGATATTGTTACTAGGTGGAATTCTACCTACTTGATGTTGAGAACTGCTTTGGAATTGAAAATGCTTTGTAAGTTATGGTATTCATGATCCTGAATTGTTGGATCATCTTCTTACCCATGTTTGTGAAGATGGAAAGGATGTAGGTGCATTGACTGTTAGGATCGAAAAGTAGCTAGAGGGGGGGTGAATAGCTCTTCGCGTGCTCGTTGCTCGGCGTTGCTTGTTTCTTCAAGGATGCGCAGCGGAAATACAAAGAAACAAATACAAACACGCTAACACTTGGATTTTACTTGGTATCCACCTCCAAGGGAGGTGACTAATCCAAGGATCCACACAACGCACGCACCCTCCACTAATGAAACTCTCCTTTATGGTAACTACCAAGGGCGGAGAAGCCCTACAAGACTCAATACAAGAAGAAGAAAGGGTAGTAAAGAAATACAAGCTTACAATGAGTGCACAAACCCTAACCCTAGTTTCTTCTTCTTGCTTTGATCCGCCTCTTGACTTGGAAAAGCCTCCAAGAACCTTCAAGAACTGGCGATCTCGAGCTTGAGAAGAGTTGTGGAGGAGCTGGTGAAGATCTAAAACGAATCTGTAAAGTTCTACCGAAGGAAATGAACGCCTGCGGCTTAAATCGACGCTAACGGTCGAATCCCGATCGATTGGAATGCTCCCAATCAATCGGGGAGGCTTTGGATCGATCCACGGATCGATCCAGAGCGCCTCTGTGCTCTGGAAAAACTTCTGGATCGATTGACGGATCGATCCAGCACTTATCGCGCGAAGCAGCAGCGTCCCAATCGATCCACTGATCGATTGGGACCTCTGGATCGATCCACGGATCGATCCAAAGGGGTTCTGTTCGCGGGGACTCACCGGATCGATCGGTGGATCGATCCAGATCTGCTGGATCGATCCACGGATCGATCCAAACCTGCTAGATCAATCCACGGATCAATCCAGATCTTGGTTTTTGCCCAAAACCAAACCCAAAGCCCCCTAAACCAATATCTAGTCAACCATGACTTGTTGGTACATAAGACCTAGCATCCGGTCACCCTTGACCAGCTAGGACTCTCTCACCAAGTGTCTGGTCAATCCCTTTGACCCACTTGGACTTTTCTCTTCTTGCCAAGTATTCGGTCACTCCCTAAGACTTACTTGGACTTTTCTTTCTCGTGCCAAGTATCCGGTCAATCCCTTTGACCTACTTGAACTCTCATCAGATGTCTGGTCAACCTTGACCCATCTGGATTTCTCTTGCCTGGCTTCACTCACCAGGACTTTCCCAATTGCCTAGCTTCACTCACTAGGTCTTTCACCTGGCTTCACTCACCAGGATTTTTCTCCTGCCTAGCTTCACTCACTAGGACTTCCCAATTGCCTAGCTTCACTCACTAGGTTTTTCACCTGGCTTCACTCACCAAGATTTTCCTCCTGCCTAACATCCCAGTTAGGACTTCCCAGTCAAGTATCCGGTCATCCTTGACCTACTTGACTCTTCTTCAATCAACCTTGCATTGTCAAACATCGAAATCCAAACCAAGACTCAAGCTTGGTCAACCAGGTCAACCTTGACCTGAGGAATGTTGCACCAACATTGACTAGTGGTGATTGGGAAAATGTGAGAAAAATGGAGAAGTTTCTTGAAGCTTTTTATAATCTTATCTTAAGAGTTCCAGGTTCACTATATGTCACTTTAAATGTCCACTTTCATGAAATAGGTGAGCTTGCTTGTGTTTTAAAGTTGTTGGCAGATAGTGATGACATTTCTTTGGCTATGATGATAAAAAGGATGTAAGCTAAATTTGATAAATATTGGGGTGCTCCAGAAAAAATGAATAAGATGATTTTTATTGCTTGTGTGCTTGATCCTCATTTCAAATTTGATTATGTGGCTTTTGTGCTTTTGAGGATGTATGGACAAGAGAAAGGAGAGAAAATAAGAGATGAAGTAAAGTTGTATATGACTACTTTATTTGAAGACTATAAGAAGGTCACTTCAAAAATGTCTCAAGGTTCATCCACTAGCAGAGTTGAGCCATCAGTTATAAGCATTGAAAGTCTTAACAAAAGAACACTAATACAACATGAATACTCAAGGCATAAGGCTGAAAGTGGAAATATGGATGCTAAGACTAAGTTAGATAGATATCTTGGTGAAGATGTTGAGGTTGCAACATTTTGATATTTTGCTTTGGTGGAAAGTTAACTCTTCCAAATTTCCTACTTTAGCTGAGATGGCTCATGATGTGTTAGCGATTCATATTTCTACTGTGGCATCAAAAAGTGCTTTTAGCACAAGGGGCGTGTTCTTGATTCATTTAGAAGTTCATTAACTCCTCGATTAGTGCAAGCTCTTATTTGTCTTCAGGATTGGTTTCGAAAAGAACTTCACCCATTAAAGTACAAGAAGACTTGAATCATCTTGAAGAGATTGAATTTGGTAAGAATTTTGTCTCTTTTTTCTATTTTATTTATGTTACAATTATTTTGTTATTCAATATTTTGTAATAATTTTCTTAATTTTTTTTAGATTTAAATAGTGTTGGATTGGGTTCCTGCATAACTGAAAAGTTTGAAATATAATCATTCCAATGAAATGTTGTAAGTTAAGTTTATATATTTACTTATTGTTACAAGATTGTGACTTATCCTTGGTAGTTGTAACCTTATAATGGATTTATTGTTTTTCTTCAATAGGATATTTGAAGATGAGGATGAGAAAGATATTATCAATTAGTTATAGTAAGTTTACATATTTAATTTATTATATTCATAATCACTTTCTAATTGTAATGTTTTTTTTTGCTGAGTTGAAAACTTTCAAGTTTCAACTAATTTTGAAGTTTAGAAATGTGTATAATTGTATATTGAAAGATTATCAGGATTGTATTGACGGAGTAAAAATCGAAACTTGAGGTTTGCAGTTTCCAATGCTAATTTGATATTTGTGGTGGTGACATGGATTCATTGGATTGGATCATTCACAAATAACAAGTTCATGTTGTAGATTGTAAAATGTGGCTTATGTTTCTTGCTTGGTTGCTTGTGGCTGCTGGTTATCAATCGGATTGATAATCAATCAGATAATTATTTTAATAAATTAATATTTTTTCTTTGTCTCTAAACTAATATTCATAGTCCTACCAAATTAATTTAATTTATTATATAAATCGTATATAACTGACCGTACAAATTGAACCGTATTACACTCAAAACTGGAGCAAACTGTAATAAAATGGTTTGGTTTTGGATTATAGATTTTTAAAACCAAAACCAAAAAAGCTAAACCATAGTAGAGTAAAATCGGACCAAACCGGCTGATGCCCACCCCTACTTTTGAGTAGATGGTCGAAGTCTCTCAGAGGCTTCTTGATCAAAGATTGGAAAATAAATCTCCATTAATGGGCCCTTGGTAGAAGGTACTCACTAAGATTTCTTGGATGGCCGAGGGGGCCTCCATGACTACTTGGTTGAATCTTTTAATATAAGTTATTAACACCTCCTTAGGCCCCTACTTAAGGAAAAAGAGGCTCAATGTAGTCTTGTAGTAGCGACAACTACTGGCGAAGTGTTGGAGGAATGTCTTGCGGAAGTCATTGAAACAACAAATGGACTCGACTAAAAGTCAGTTGAACTATCTCTGAGGCGAGTCAGAAAGAGTGATGAGGAATACTTGACACTTAACTTCATCAGTGTATTGATGGAGAATAGCTGTATTTTTAAATTTAAGGAGATGGTCTTCTAGGTCAGTCGCTCCTCCGTATTCTCCGATCGTCAAAGGTCGGAAATGGTTCGGTAACTTGTCCTCCAATATTTCTTAGGAAAACGATATATTGACCTGCTCGAGGGAGCTACTAACCATCAGAGCTTTCCCCATTTGAATGTCCTGAGCGAGTGCATTCTTGAAAGACGACCCTTGGGGTCTCTCCACTTGACCCGCACCCTCGAAGGGCATACGAAACAGGGCCTGGTGATATGTCAAGGGAGACAGGAGCACAAGCGGCAAACTGATCAGTTGTGAGGGCGCTTGCATGAAGCCGATTAGAGGAGGAGGAGCCGGTGGAATCCCAGTTGGCCCTTCTATCTGTATCCTTTGCTCGGTATGGGAGTCTATCACTGATAAGATCGAGTCATTCAGTAAAGGGCGTTCTACTACTACTTGCTATTGTTGTACCAATCTTTATGCTCGGGTAGCTATAAGTAGCTCCAAGTCCTCTTGCGATAAAGTGGCTATTGTGAACTGTCCAGCTTCATCCATCTTCTTGTTTAGGAATCAGGCAAGATTCTCATAGACGGCATCAAATTTGATCCTTTCTGAAAGTGAGAAAGATGGTGCGTTGGCTAGATGGCTTCACTATTGACCGTGAGGAGACGACTACCCTGATGATGCAGACGAACCTGCATGGCAAAAACAGGACTGGGAGAAGAAAGCGTTGGTTAATGGATCAGGGAGGGGGTCCCTGGCGCAGGCACTCTAACGCTCAAATCAAAACAGCAAAACCGGTGAAAAGTCTCAAAGAAGATGAATAGTAGAACGATAATATAGATGTGTATGTGTGCGTGTATATGTCTTGAAGTATACATGGCCAACGGAGAGGACCCCTTTTTTATATCGCCTCTCATAACCTTCATAATAATGAGGTGACAAAGAATGTCTAGTGTTAGAATATGTCGAATGATGGAGGATGTACAGAAACCCTCCTCTATGTAGAAGAATGTTCCATTATGTGTATATGTTAGGATAAGAGAATATTCTTTGATGAATAGATGTTATTCTCTGATAAATTGTTACGATTCTCTAACAATGTTGTCACCTAGGAGAGATCCAACTAGCTTTGGGGTTGGACGGATGTAAGTTAATATAGGCTGGGAGCCATGTCCAAGAGAAGTAAGGAACTGAGCTTTGGAGATCCGACTGGTTCTGGGGCCTAGCGGATATATGCTGGGAGCTCCATCCCGGAGAAGTGAGGAGCTGAGTTCTAGAGATCTAACCGACTTTGGGGCGGGTGGATGTATCTCAATGCCATGCCCCCGAGGAATGAAGAACTGAACCCTTAATGTCTGATCGACTTTGGGTCGAGCGGATGTATGTTGGGAGCCTTATCTTTGTAGGGTGGGGAGCCAAACCCCGTAAATTCGACCAACTATGTTGCCGACTCACTATAAGCTAGGAGCAGTGCCTGTGAGAAATGGGGAGTTGAGCCCCGTATGTCCGGCAGGCTCTAGGGCTACCTGAGTTTATGCTGGAAGTCTTGCCCATGAGAAATGGGGAGCTAAGCCCCGTAAGTCTGACCAACTCTGCGGTTGGCCGACTGTAAGCTGGGAGTAGTATCCATGAGAAGTGAGAAGTTGAGTCTCGTATATTCGATCGATTCTAAGGCCGACCAGATTTATACTAGGAGTGTTACCCATGGAAAGTAGGGAACTGAGCCTCATATGTTCGACCGACTCTGTGTTCTACCGACTATAAGCTGGGAGCAATGCCTATAAGAAGTAAGGAGCTAAGCCTCGTATGCCCGACCAGCTCTATGGTCGACCTACTGTAAAATGGGAGTCTTGCCCATGAGACTACTACCTCACCTTTACTTTGACTGCTACCAAGCCCAGCTTAAGGCATAGGCCATTAAGGCATACGCCTAGGACCCTAATAAAATTGGGACCCATTAGTATTAATTTTTAAAAAATATATTTAATAACTAAATTTAATTATTCTGAACAGGAACAACTATTCCAACGGCCACAACATTTAAATTGTTAAATATATTGACGCTTCGATTTTAACTTTTAAGGATAACTCTTCGATTTCCATGCACAACAGTCAACAATCTATTCTAATGGCCACAGAAACTTTAATTAATTATATATTAATTATAATTATTATATTCTCCTACCATTCTATTAAAGCTACCAGAATTTCATTTTTCTTAATCACATTCTTATTCTCATATTCTCACTTATTCTCTCAAGTCTCATTCTTTGTAGTTTTTGTTCCTCGTTACCTCGTCAGTGATTCTTTCCGTCTCTAAAGATGTCTTTCACCTTCCTCGAGTGCCTAGTAATATTTTTTTATCTTTTCTTCTTTCTTAAAATGTTCTTTATTGTTCAGTATAAATAATAAATCATGGATGAAATAAAATCAAATATCATTGAAAAAATAGATTATTAGTAATTATATGAATTTTTTCCCCATTTTTTCTTTTTCGATGCAAGCAAATCACTACCATCACAAATCTAATTTATGCACTTAAAAAATCATAAAATATAATTCATAGATTTTTAATACTCTGTAAATGTACTTATCTGATTTATTATATACCTGTTAAGTGCAGTTTATTATAAACTACACCGTTAAGTACAATTTATTATAAACTACCTAATTAATTGATTCAAATCAAATTTAATAGTTTGTATTTTTCTAATTATATTTGTGTATGTAATGGTCAAAGTTTGAAATATCATCAAATTAAAATTGCATGGCGTAAATTAAAATCAGGTTTTGTTGTTGATTTAATTCTAAGTAATTTTATTTTGATAAAATAGTAGGGACTTATTGTTGGGACCTTGACGTTGCTAGAGGGGGGAGGTGAATAGCGTCTCATCCAAAACGTCACTTCCTACAATGGTTAGTGTGCACAGCGGAAATACAAGACAAATACTAACAAAAGAAGGCAAACCTAACACGTTGTTTAACGTGGTTCGGAGATGAAGCTCCTACTCCACGGTTGTCCGTAAGGTGGAAAATCTCGATCCGTCAGTGGATGACTCCCCGAAAAATCTCCAGCTAACTCAAGTAGCTCATTGTGGATGGAGAAACTTCGCCACAAACTCGCACAAGATCTTGATCACTTAAGAAGACCTTAGAGACTCTAATAGAGGTTAGCCACCTCTATTTTCGTCAATCATGGCCAAGCACCCTGAGCTCTCTTTAATAGAGCTCAGGAGGAAACACCTAGTTGTATTTCCCGCCACCAGTCGACTGGTACAACCACTAGTCGACTGGTCCTAAGTGAAATTCGACCATTACAATCCAACGATTAGCTACCAGTCGACTAATGGGAACACCAGTTGACTACTACAGTACTGCTATAGTAACACTACAGTAACACATGAATTTTACCATGAGTGTAGTCTCTCATGCACTCGTCCTCGCCCGCACAACCTAGACCTAGCCTTCTAGCCTCCTCTATCAACCTCGTGTCCCTCAGATGTCTCCTCATCCTTCACGCCTTGCCTTCTAGAGCTTCCATCGGCCTTATCATGTTGTCATGTCTTCCTTTGCCAAGAGGTCGTGCCTCTGGGACTTCATCCATTGCCAAGTCACACTTGGACTTATGTTGCCAAGACTCACCCTTGGACTTTCCTCCTTTGTCAAGATCACACTTGGACTCTCCTTATTGTATCTACATCCTACACACTCATAATGCATATCAAATTCAACAATAAACTTAACTTAAACGTTTGCCCAAACATCAAAACCTAGGGTCACATTAGATTGCTCTAACAATCTCCCTCTTTTTGATATTTGACAACCCGTTTAAGTTAGGGAAACATAAATGCAATAACAATGCAAATAAAAATGCATATCTACTCATGCATAAATCATGGAACCTAATCCTAGGATCCCCCTTCACCTAAGCTCCCTCGCAAAGGTAAACTTCTTCCCCTTTGAAAATAAATGACCAATCGCTCCCCCTTCACCTAAGCTCCCCCTTGAGCTAGGATTTCGTGCAAAGGTGTGTAGGTCTCCCACTTAAATCTAAACTTCTCCCCATTTTCCATACATCAAAAAGAGCTCCAACAATATCCCAATTATTGGACTCTTTGACCTCTAATGACTATAAACATCATGTATTAATCCCCCATAAGATTACATACATGTTCGCCACTCTTTTGATCATTTTCTTGTTAGTGAGAGTCCTATAGCCAATCATGTGATAATTGTTGTATGGACTCGATGTATCATATTCCTATATATTTATAAAGGTATTTCTTTATGGCTATTATACTTACTTGTATTGGTGTCAAATAACTAAATATAATAACGTTCTTGAGTAGAAGGTGCTTATCTATATCAATCGATTTGTTGAATCGATAATGAGATGATATAGAGAATACTATTCTTAATCATTCCTAGTCAAGTATTAACATTCAGGGACAATGCTAATACGATGAGACTAGCATGTAGGTCAACTCGATGACTTGGTCTCACAAGTCATGGATATAGAGATATCAAGTTGATACATGGGTATGCATTAGAGAATGTATACTGAATAACCCGCCATGAGAAAGTATCATGGATCGTTATATGAGTGTCATATACTTTCTCATGTGACTATTAGTATGACTATCAGTTCTTGGACCTGAAGTCACCATGGTTCCCTGCATAAGGAGTTGCATACTTTGGCTTCGTCAAACGTCACCCGTAAATGGGTGGACTATAAAGGCAACTACTGGGTATGTAACAAATTATGCGGAGGGATGTGAGTGATGTAGATGGGATCTATCCCTCCTATATAACGGGAGTGACATCATGATTCTTGATAGAGTGAGACCACTAAGTGCATGGTCATGCCCAAATGAGTCAATATGAGATATTGAGCTCATTTGATTAGAGTGAGTCTGCTTGGAGTTCAAGACATAAATTTATTAGAGGATAACACGGTCTATGTCTCAATTGGTCAATTTAGATGTCAATGATAGAAGGACATTGTCACATATTGTGAGAGTCACAATTAGTAGTCACAATGGTGATGTTGGATCTCAACATTCTTGTAACTTGGGTAGTAATGATGTGTTGCTAGATACCGCTCATTGCTTATGTTTCTAAATGGGTTTAGGAGCATTACCAACGTTACAAAAACCTATAGGGTCACACACAAAGGGTAGTTAGATGGAGATTAGGTTCATATGATGGACCTAGAGGATTAGATTCATGTGATGAACCAAATTGGATTAAGAGTAACCCAAATTAGACTAATTGAGTTGGACTCAATTTGATTCATGTGTCGAATGAGTCTAATTTAGACTATGATTCATTGAGTCAATTTAAACCAATGAATAGAGATTCATTAGATTAAATTGATTTGAGTCAAAGGGTAGATTTGATCAACCATGGGAGATAAGAGGTCAAGTTTGACTTGACTTGAGAGGGAAGATGAAGGGCCAAGTTTGACTTAACTAAATGTCACCTCATTGTGACTTGGCATGGGTCGGCCAATGATGATGTTCCACATCATCAAGGCTGTTGGAGGATCGGTGGCCGGCTTGAAGGGGGGTTGGATAGACGGCACCCCCAAATCCTTGCTTCCTATGATGTTAGCTTGCGCAGCGGAATACAAATAAAAACAAACAAGCTAAACTAAATACAAGACAAAGAAAGGAAATGCAAACCAAACCGCTAACACGTTTGATGTAACGTGGTTCGGAGATGATGCTCCTACTCCACGACGTGTCCGTAAGGTGGACGAGCCCTCAATCCGTCGGTGGATTAGTCCCCGGAAACTCCGGCTAGCTCAACCTCCTTGTGGGTGGAGAAACCTCACCACAACACTCACCAACAACACTTGGACACAAGGAAACCTTGAGCACTTTGGTGATTACTAATTAGGCTTTAACCAAGTCTAATTTCGTCGCCTTGGCCGGCCATACCAAGCTCCTTCTTATAGAGCTTGGAACAAATCAGAACCTGATTTACCCGTTACCAGTCGACTGGTATCGGCACCAGTCGACTGGTGCCAGCCCAATGACTCTCCAACGATGCTACAGTAACTGCTACAGTCCCGCTACAGTAAAATCCTAAAACTAGGATTTTACTCCGAGTACAATCTCTCATGCACTCGTACCCTCACGACTCATTTGACTCTTCTTTGCAGCCTTGACCTCTTGCCTTCAAGCCTACTTCCTTTGGCTCTCGTCCCTCGGATGCATCCAAGCCCGCGGCTCGTCCCCAATGCCATCCTTCGCGTATGCCTCAAAGTCGCTTCCCTTGGCCCTTGTCCTCGCTGCCTTGTCCACGGTCCCTCGGATGCTCCATCCTTCACCGGACCCGAAGCCGTCAACCTGAGTCACATGTGTCACCTGCAGTCCTACACAACTCAAGTACACATATCAAATAACAAGGGTAAACCTAACTTAAACCCTTTGCCCAAACACCAAAACACATGGTCCCACGAACCATTGGGATTGCTCCAACAAAGGCTACATTATTGTGTGCCACCTCATGAGGAAGACCAAGAGTCATGACTCTTGGTATTTCATGGAGGTTAAAACACTCTAATAAGTGGTCGGCCAAGATAGAGAGAAAAACTTATTCAAGGTCTCTTCTTCTTCCTCTCTTCTTTTCTCTCCTTCTCTTGCATTGCCGAAACCTCTCAAGAGTGCTAGTACACTCTAAGTGGTTCTCTCCACCTTTTGTCCGTGTGGATACGTGTAGAGGAGTGTACACTTGACACTCTACGAGATCTGACAACCATTTGGACGAGCGGGATAAGCGAAGGGCATCGCTACAAGGGTAATACTTCCTTTTCATGTAGATCTAAGGTAGATCTAGTGTAGACAAACATGTACATGAATATTTTATTTATCTATCTTCGCACGGATTCGTGGCTAGCTTCGATGTTTTCGCAACGCAAAAGCAGTTTTTGCGGCTCGAAAGTTCTAACATTTCTATTGCTGAAAAATATTTTCAAACCGTATCAGTCGACTGCTATAAGTTGCAATCGACTGTCATCATCAAAATGAGCTTACGGAGACATTCTGTGCTCAAAATTACTGTTACCAGTCGATTGGTAATCTATTTTGGCAAAAATCAACCTTTCTGATCTACTTTTAGAAATGCGCCAAAAATTCCACAGACCTCCAAAAAATTTCAAATTTTGTGGAGAGGTCTATTTTATCCATCTACTTGGAAAAATATATATATAAATATATTTATCACAGATCCCAAGATTGACACAAAATTCTAAACTAGCTAAATGATTCAATTGAACCTTGAACTAAAGACCTAGTTTTGGCTTCCTCTTGATGTAGCTGCCCATACTAAATCATAATGCATCCCTAGCATTAGTTTATATGGTATCTATACATCAAAAACTAATTTTCATACAATATGAAATCAATTCACATTTCCATGCATGAAACACATCCCAATTGTGTCAACCCACTAGGTTAGAGACTTAAGTCCATCTCCTAACCACTTGGCACATTTGATAACCCATCTACCGTGGGTCTCAGAGGCTCTTCCTAACCTTAGAAATCTTAATCTTAGTCACCTCCCTGGGTGACTCGTCCACTATGGCTACACCCACATGGTGTACCATAGGTGACACTTGGCCTACAAACTTGACTTTCTTAACCTTAGACACCTTATTTTTGGTTAATTTCTTCTTGTCTTTCACCTTGGACACCTCATCCTTGCTATAATTATATGCCACCATAGAATATTCCTTCTTATTGACCTTGGATGACTCTCCCTTTTCCTTTGTCACACCTCCCTTACCAATGTCGTGTCACTTTAGCACTTGACCTCCACTTGGCATGGGAGGAACCCAATTTGACACTTTTGGATCTTTGACCACTCAAACACATGTCAAGTTCTCTAGGTCCAATAATGAACCTATTTAGGACTTTCTCCATTTCTTCAAGCCTTACCTTCAAGGCTTGATTTTCTAATTCTAGGGTTCTAACCCTTGAATCAACATGTCCACCTTGGACATCCCTAGACCTACCGACCTTTCTAGACATATGTGTTAGGACCAAAAGTAGCTAGAGGGGGGGGGTGAATAGCTCGTCGCGTTCGCTCGGTGCTCTTCGTTGCTTGTTTCTTCTTGGATGTGCAGCGGAAAATACAGAAACAAACACAAACACGCTAACACTAGGATTTTACTTGGTATCCACCTCACAAGAGGTGACTAATCCAAGGATCCACACCAACGCACACACCCTCCACTATGAATAACACTCCTTTATGGTAACTACCAAAGGCGGAGAAGCCCTACAACACTCTCAATACAAGAAGAAGAAAGGGAAATACAAGTTAAGCAAAAGCTTACAAGATGTGCCGTAAAAACCCTAACCCTAACTTCTTCCTCTTGCAATAGATCCGCCTCTTGACTTGGAAAGCCTCCAAGAACCTTCAAGAACTGGCGATCACGTGCTTGTAGAGAGCTGTGGAGGAGCCGGAATGAATCGAGAAGAGCTCGTAAAGAGATGCAGAAGACCACGCTCGCTAAACGACGCCAACGGCCGGATCCGATCGATTCGAATGTTCCCAATCGATCGGGAGGCTTTGATCGATCCACGGATCGATCCGAGCGTCTGATCTGAAACGCCTGGATCGATCCGGCGCTTATCGCGCGACGTCCCAATCGATCCAGCGATCGATTGGGACCTCTGATCGATCCACGGATCGATCCGTGCTTCGTCATTGGGGCAGTCGGATCGATCCACCGATCGATCAGGATCTGGAATCGATCCACGGATCGATCCAAGACTTGGTTTTGTCCAAAACCAAGTCCTAAACCTCCCAAACCAACATCCGGTCAACCTTGACCTGTTGGTATGTCATGCCTAGCATCTAGTCACCCTCGACCTGCTAGGACTCCCTTACCAAGTGTCCGGTCAATCCCTTTGACCCACTTGGACTTTTCTCTGTGTCAAGTATCCGGTCAATCCCTTTGACCTACTTGGACTTTTCTTTCATGCCAAGTATCCAGTCGATCCTTTGACCTACTTGGACTTCCCAACACCGGATGTCCGATCATCCTTGATCCATCCGGATTTTCCCTTGCCCGGCTTCACTCACGGGACTTTCACCTAGCTTCACTCACTAGGATTTTCCATCCGCCTAGCTTTACTCACTAGGACTTTCACCGGCTTCACTCACCAGGTCCATCCGCCTAGCTTCACTCACTAGGACTTTCACCGCTTCACCCAGGATTTCCATCCGCCTAGCTTCACCACTAGGACTTTCACCGGCTTCACTCACCGGATTTCCATCCGCCTAGCTTCACTCACTAGGACTTCCTTCCGCCTGGCTTCACTCACGGGACTTTTCTTCCTGGCTTCACTCACGGGACTTTTCTTCTGCCTCACTTACCAGGACTTTCATTTGCCTAACATCCCAGTTAGGACTTCCATCAAGTATCCAGTCAACCTTGACCTACTTGACTTTTCTTCAATCAATATCTTATTGTCAAACATCTAAACCCAAACCAAGACTCAGCTTGGTTACCCAGGTCAACCTTGACCTGAGGGATATTGCACCAACAATCTCCCCCTTTTTGATGTTTGACAATACCACAATAACACTTACAATCCCATATGTAAGTTAGGCTAATCCCATAGCCTCCTTCTTCATGCCACTAGGTAATGAAAGCATAAATTAAGCTCTTCATTCTCCTCCTAAGAGGGCAAATTCCCTCTAGGTAATGAAAGCCTAACTTACTCCCTTTCATGAGTCCTTTCATTCTCCCCTTATGACCTTCCCATAGGTAATGAAGGACTAAGCTTAACCATACATTCTCCCCCTATTGGCACACATCAACCCATCGTTGGACACACATCAACGTATGCTCCAATTCTGGGCACTCTTCAACAAATCCATTTGTTGAAGACTCTCCCCCTGAAGAGTTGCTCATCGTTGTTCACAACATCACTCGTTGTGATCAACACGATAATGAAGGTCCCATACCCTTCATTTATCCTTAACTTCTCCCTCAATGTAGACAACTACTCAACCTTGAGCATTATCTACCACTTGAGTGTCCACTTGAAATAATGAGGATATCCACTCCCCATTTCAAGTTTAAATGCTCAACCTTGAGCAAGTTCACAACAGAAGGTTAACCACCTTCCAAGGTTCATGAAAAATAATTTTCATGTCTTTAAAGAGTCCCTCCCCCTAAAGACATGGTGGTAACTTCTGTCATTACACCAACAATGACTTGGAATCCCTAAAATATTAGGAAACCCAAATTTGGAAGTTTTGAGGTTCAAATATTCAAAATTTGAAACAACCTCAACCTAAACTTCTACTTAGTCTTCGTTAACCAATCCATCCTTGTTTTCAACATGAAAACACCCTTTGTATGTATACAAATGTATTTAAGGGGTTTGGAATGGTTACCTAGACTCAAAGAGGTTCAAAGATGCTGAAATCAGGCCTTCCCAGCCAAAATCAGCAACTTGGATCGATTGGAGTTGGGTTCCAATCGATTGAACCTTTCTGAATCGATCCACGGATCGATTCAGACTCCCTGGATCGATCGGCTGATCGATCCAGCGAGCTTCTGCTCGCGGGAATTGCCGTTTGAATCGATCCATGGATCGATTCATGGAACTCCAATCGATCCATGGATCGATCGAGACTCGATAGTTGCTGAAATTCCTTTTCACCACTTCCGAAACCCCTAGAAAATTCTACAAAAATCCAAAAATTATGAAATTTCGTGTAGACATCATTTAGGGCATACTTAATCATGGAAAAATAGTTTTCTATGAAAATATATCATATTTTCAAAGATTGACACAAACTTGAAAACTTGCAAAAAACTTTAGTGTTTTTCTCCAAGTTTGTGTCTAACTATTCAATGGTGATTACTATCAAAAGATAGCCTTCACCAAGGTTTTCCAAAAACATTTTAAAACCATTTTCAAAACCAATATCCCATCATGTTCCTTGGGCATAATGCACATGACTTGTACATTAGCTTTCCCAATGATGGGAATACACATAACTATGTGTTTTGATGAATTTAAAACTCAAAGGAATGCACTAAATCAACATCTTGAGCTTTGTTCATCATCCTAACATCTCACTTGTATATAATGTGCACTGAAACACATACAAGTCATCTTATAGGTCTTTGTGAGATGTAAGATTTTGGTTTTGCCCTATTCTAGGGATCATGCATATCTATCTAGGCATTTTGAGAGGTAGACATCCACAAAGGATGTTACTTGTTGATTTACTTGTTAAACAAATGTCACTTGTTTATTCCACTTGTTGTAAACAAATGCCACTTGTTTAACTAATGCCATATGTCCTTAATTTTTAAGGAAATAAACATAATGCATGATAATGTTGTGGCATACATCAAAATAAAATAGCTTTCAAAAGAAAGATTCCTATAACTACATGATGTATGTATGGCATGACATGGTATTTTTGTATTTTTCATGATAAGTCATGAATGCAAAATACAAATAAGATAAAATATGATGTCATGGCATATTATGAGCAAACAATCATGGCATGGTTTAGCATAAATAAAATATACCTAGATTACCTATCTAAGTATCATTAATCTTAGCTAATCCTAAAACTTAAACCCTAGATTGCCCAAAACGCTTCAAGAAAGTGCCAAAACCTAAGTTTGCATTTCTTATTCCCTTGATTAATTTATGCCAATTAAAATAAACATGTCCTCAAATGTTGGCATATTCCATTTTTCCTCAAGAGTAGCACTTTTAAATTTAAGGCCCGGATTGCCTTAAATTGCCTAAGAACATACCAAAAACCCAACTTGATAGTTCTTATTAATTTTCCAATATGTGCCATTTAAGATTAAAATCAAATCTTCCACCATTAGGCACATTTTACTCTTTCAAGGAGTAAATAATAATTCCATTTCATTTTCAAAGGTTAACAAAAACCTTGAAAATGCTCCTTGAGTGTCAATTTCCTCAAAGTTGGGTTAACCACCCTTCTAATCGGAGTTGACACTCTCTAACCCATCTATGGGGTAGAGAAGATGCTCCTAGGAACCCAACACCTATTGGTGCTCCTTGGATGCTCTAGGTACTTACTAGGGATAACTTCCCTAGATACCTTCCTAGTGACCTTGTTGGGCCTCTTAGAAGCCTTGGTCACATTTTCTAGGTCAACTCTAGGGATAACCTCCCTTGTGACCTTGTTTGTGACTTTCTTAGACTTCTTAGAAGTCTTAGTCACATTTATTGCAAAAATACTCTTAGGGATGACTTCCCTAGTATTCTTGGCTTGACCACTAGACCTAGGGTTTGTTCCATAACTATATGGAACTCTATGATAAGAGGGCACATCCTTCTTAGCCTTTGGTTTGTATCCCAACCCTCTATGGCCATTGGATGGCTTTTGTACCCCTAAACCTAGGTTATGCTCATTTTGCCCTAATAGGATATTTTCCATCCTTTTTAGGGTCTTTTCCATTTTATCAAGTCTTGACCTCAAGACTTGATTTTCCATCACTAAGTCCTTAGTTTTTGGTTTTCCATTAAGTTCATGAGCATTTTTGTTTCTAGGCTTGTAGCTACAATCCTTAGAGTTCTTGCCTAGACTTTTACCTACATTCCTAGCCTTAGGGATAGTAGTTTTGGCATGTAGGGCCACATGCTTTTCCTTAAAGCCCTCATGCTTCCTATTCTTATGGTAAATCGCATTAAAATGATAAAAATTTGACCTAGCATGCTTTTTACCATTTTGCAAGGGAATAGGCTCAATGAAAGTTACCTTCCTTTTTACCTTGGAGGCTCCCCCTTGACTAGTGCCTCCTTGAGCCTTGACCACTTTCTTCCCCTTGGGGCATTGACTTCGATAATGCCCTTTTTGTTGACACAAGAAGCACACAATGTGCTCCTTGCTCTTCTTTGTCCCGGGGGTGGTCACCTTGGGCTTCTCCTTGCCCTTTTGTGCCACTTGGCCCTTCTTCTTGGCCAAGCTGGGACACTTGCTCTTATAGTGCCCATGTTCCCTACACTCAAAACATATTATATGATTTTTATTATTAATTGAAATATTTATACCTTTGCTTGTAGGGGTGGCATCTTTTTCTTTGGATCCGGAGGTAGAAGCTTCCTCTTGATCGGACCTTGATTCTCCTCCCTTTGATTTTTCTTGACTTGTGGAGGTAGAAGCTTCTTCCTCCTCTTGATCTCTTAACCCGGATGTAGAAGCTTCTTCTTCTTCTTGATCCGGTGTCACCAAGGATTGCTCCCCCTCAATCCTAGAGGTGGAGGCTTCATCATCTTGAATGTGAAACAAGGAGTATGCTCCCTCCTTGTTCCCTTCGGTGCATTCCCTTGAGGATGAAGCTTCTTGGATTTCCTCTTCTTCGGAGGTTGAGTATCTCTCAACCTCGGGGTCCTCCTCTTGGTCTTGCTCCAAAGAGTCACCCTCTTTGGATTCTTCATTATCTTGTACAGTGGAGGGGATCTCTTTATGAAGCTTGGCCAATTTGCTCCAAAGCTCCTTGGCATCTTCGAACTCTCCAACTCGAGCCAAGATGTGGCTAGGCAATAAGTTGACCAGAAGCTTGGTCACTTTGTCATTTGCCTCGCCCCTTTAAATTTGCTCTGAGCTCCATCTGCTTTTCTTTAGAAGCTTGCCCTTGGAGTTTGTTGGAGCTTTGAAGCCTTCCATTAGAGCAAACCATTGCTCTATCTCCATCATAAGAAAATTTTCGATTCTTGATTTCCAAGAATCGAAACTTGTAGAAGTGTATGGTGGAGCCACCCTTGTATCAAATCCAAGTCCATCTTGGAATTGCATCTTGAAGTTGAGCTTCTTGAATTCTTTGACTTTGATGAATTTGCTCCAACTTCTTCACCCTCTAGCTTTTCTTGATATGCTTGACCCTTCCGGCGATGATTCCGGTGAAGAGCAACCTCGCTCTGATACCACTTGTTAGGACCAAAAGTAGCTAGAGGGGGGGGTGAATAGCTCGTCGCGTTCGCTCGGTGCTCTTCATTGCTTGTTTCTTCTTGGATGTGCAGCGGAAAATACAGAAACAAACACAAACACGCTAACACTAGGATTTTACTTGGTATCCACCTCACAAGAGGTGACTAATCCAAGGATCCACACCAACGCACACACCCTCCACTATGAATAACACTCCTTTATGGTAACTACCAAAGGCGGAGAAGCCCTACAACACTCTCAATACAAGAAGAAGAAAGGGAAATACAAGTTAAGCAAAAGCTTACAAGATGTGCCGTAAAAACCCTAACCCTAACTTCTTCCTCTTGCAATAGATCCGCCTCTTGACTTGGAAAGCCTCCAAGAACCTTCAAGAACTGGCGATCACGTGCTTGTAGAGAGCTGTGGAGGAGCTGGAATGAATCTGAGAAGAGTTCGTAAAGAGATGCCGAAGCCATCGCACGCCTGCAGCTATAAACGACGCCAACAGTCGGATCCCGATCGATTCGAATGTTCCCAATCGATCGGGGAGGCTTTGGATCGATCCACGGATCGATCCAGAGCGCCTCTGTGCTCTGGAAACGCGCCTGGATCGATCCACGGATCGATCCGGCTATTCGACTGCCTCCCAATCGATCCAGCGATCGATTGGGACCTCGATCGATCCACGGATCGATCCGTGGTTCGGAATGGCCGGATCGATCCACCGATCGATCAGATCTGAATCGATCCACGGATCGATCCAAAGATGGTTTTGTCCAAAACCAAGTCCTAAACCTCCCAAACCAACATCCGGTCAACCTTGACTGTTGATATGTCATGTCTAGCATCTAGTCACTCCCTTGACCTGCTAGGACTCCCTTACCAAGTGTCCGGTCAATCCCTTTGACCCACTTGGACTTTTCTCTGTGCCAAGTATCCGGTCAATCCTTTGACCTACTTGGACTTTTCTTTCATGCCAAGTATCCGGTCAATCCCTTTGACCTACTTGGACTTTTCAGCACCAGATGTCCGATCATCCTTGATCCATCTGGATTTTCCTTTGCCTGGCTTCACTCACCAGGACTTTCACCTAGCTTCACTCACTAGGATTTTCCATCTGCCTAGCTTCACTCACTAGGACTTTCACCTGGCTTCACTCACCAGGATTTCCATCTGCCTAGCTTCACTCACTAGGACTTTCACCTGGCTTCATTCACCAGGATTTCCATCTGCCTAGCTTCACTCACTAGGACTTTCACCTGGCTTCACTCACCAGGATTTCCATCTGCCTAGCTTCACTCACTAGGACTTCCTTCTGCCTGGCTTCACTCACCAGGACTTTTCTTCTGCCTGGCTTCACTCACCAGGACTTTTCTTCTGCCTGGCTTCACTTACCAGGACTTTCATTTTGCCTAACATCCCAGTTAGGACTTCCCAGTCAAGTATCCAGTCAACCTTGACCTACTTGACTTTTCTTCAATCAATATCTTATTGTCAAACATCTAAACCCAAACCAAGACTCAGCTTGGTTACCCAGGTCAACCTTGACCTGAGGGATATTGCACCAACAATATGTCTCCCTTCTTAGGATTTATGCTTAGTTTTCACCCACTTTCCTTCCCTTAAGCAAAATGGTTTGGGTCTTATTAGGTCCACCCTTACTAGATTTAGCATGAATATGTCTCCTAGGGTTATCACCTACATTAATCTTATTCCTATCATTGTACCTAAATCCATGATTGCACTTGGTTACAAAATCTACATTATTTCTAACAAGCATATAAGAGTTAGAGCTTGGATTAAACTTTAAAATAGGGATTACCTTCCTTTTTACCTTTGAAACTCCTTCTTGACTTGAGCTCCTCTTCTTTTCCCATTTCTTCAAGTGAGCCAATTTCTTGAGCTCTCCTCTCCTTGGGCACTTTGTGTGGTAGTGACCCCACTCACTACATATAAAGCACCTAATGTGCTTCTTCTCTTTCTTCTTCCTACAACTCACATTAGTTTCTAAATTAACTTTAGTGAGTTTACCATGATTGCGCTTGGTTACATAATCTACATTATTTCTAACAAGCATATAAGAGTTAGAGCTTGGATTAAACTTTAAAATAGGGATTACCTTCCCTTTTACCTTTGAAGCTCCTCCTTGACTTGAGCTCCTCTTATTTTCCCATTTCTTCAAGTGAGCCAATTTCTTGAGCTCTCCTCTCCTTGGGCACTTTGTGTGGTAATGACCCCACTCACTACATGTAAAGCACCTAATGTGTTTCTTCTCTTTCTTCTTCCTACAACTCATATTAGTTTCTAAATTAACTTTAGTGAGTTTCGGGTTTACTTCCTTTATCTTCTTGAGTGAAGGACACCTACTCTTGTAATACTCCATCTTACCACACTCAAAGCATTTGATGTGGTCCTTTGTGCTCTTCTTGGTAGTTGAGATGGAGAGTTGAGCTTCCAAGATTTCATCTTCCTTAGATTGCTCTTCTTCCTCTTCACTTGATGATGTGGACGGTTCCACTTCTTCCTCCCTTGAAGATGTGGATGATACCTCCTCATCTTCCTTCTCCTCCTCGGATGTTGAGCACATGTCAACATCCAATTGGTTCTTCTCCTCTTGGACTAATGAGCCCTTCTCCTTGGGCTCCTCCACTTCTTGGACTTGTGTAGGACTCTCATGAAATGCAATTATCTTTTTCCAAAGGTCACTTGCATTCTTGTATTCACCTACATTCAATACCAAATTAAGAGGTAATAAATTAATCAAAATCCTAGTTACCTCCTTGTCCACCTCCGATTGCTCCCTTTGCTCTTTGAACCAATACCGAGGCTGGAGGTGCTTTCCCTTCTTATCAGTTAGAGCTTCAAACGGTTCCTCGAACACAATCCATTGGTTCCAATCCATTTGGACCCAAGTCTCCAAGCGCTTCCTCTAATAGTCGAAGTCCTCGCACTCGTATAGAGGTGAGATCCGGATGTCCCATCCTAGTGGACCTTTTGACTCTATTTTGTCTATATTTAGCAGTTGCTCCTTTGGTGATTAGTCTAATGAAGATCTCACCTTGCTCGGATACCAATTGTTGGGACCTTGATGCCGCTAGAGGGGGGTGAATAGCGTCTCACCCAAAACGTCGCTTCCTAGAATGGTTAATACGTACAGCGGAAATGTAAGACAAACACTAACAAAAGAAGGCAAATCTAACACGTTGGTTAATGTGGTTCAGAGATGATGCTCCTACTCCACAGCTATCCGTAAGGTGGACGATCCCGATCCGTCGGTGGATGACTCCCTAGAAAACTTCCGGCTAGCTCAAGTAGCTCCTTGTGGGTGGAAAAACCTCACCACAAACTCGCACAAGCTCTTGATCACTCAAGAAGACCTTGGAGACTCTTATAGGGGGTTAACCACCTCTATTTTCGTCAACCATGGCCAAGCTGTTGGTTGGTCCTAGGAATATCATACTGGTTCCCCTGTACAAAAATTTTGTACAAGTCCTAAACCTTTCATAACAACCTATTGTGTTTTTTAGAAATTAAATTCAGAATCGCAAACAGAACTTAACATTATTGATTCCAAATTTAACTTATCTATTCTTAGAGGTTTAGACTTGGATCGTAAATGATACTTAACATTATAGATCCAAATCCACCTATGTTACAAATTCAATTAAATATTTATTTCGGAAATCAACTCCCAGGTCAAACATGGCGAGACACTTGGCCTTCTTAGGTATGGGAACATCCACCACTGCCTCGACAAAGCCTCTTAACAAAATTCAATATTTAATTTCCTTATATAACTCTAGGTTTAACCAAAAATAACAATCAAATCACAAGATCGAAAAATAAAAGAAACACAAATTCGAAACAAATCTGAACATCTAGAATCTCTAGTCTCTTGTGTTTGGAATTCATACAAAGAAAAACTAGTATGATGCGAAAAATAATTACTAGTTATACCTTTCTTTGTATGCAACAACCTCTTGATCTTCTACCGTATTCCTATTCTTATCTCGGACGTCGTATGGGCGACGATCTTCCAAGATGAGAACTACCCAAGCCCTTCTTCTTCCTTCTTCCAAGTTTCGACCAAGCAAATTTCTCCAAGATATAGCAAGTTTCGGCCACCACCACTAAGCTCCAAGGGATGCTAGAAACAAAGCCTCCTTTCCCTCCTTCTTCTCCTAGCAAAATCCGGTCACCTTCCAAGCTCCAAGAGATGATGAGGTTTGGCCAAGGAGAAGAAAGAAAAAGGAAAAGGGAGAATAAGAGGGTCGGCCATACCAAGGAAGAGAGGAGAGGAATAGAAGAGAGTTCCTTTTGTTAAGGCACCCCCTCCCTCTCTTTTATAATCCTTGGTCTTAGCAAATAAAGAAAGTTTTAATAAAAACTTCCTTATTTTCTTTGCCATGAAAAGGAAAATTTAATTGATAAAAAATAATTTCCTTTTCTTTTATTAAAGTGGTCGGCCACCTCTAATTCTCCAAGTTAGGAAAGTTTTAATCACAAGAATTAAAACTTCCTAATTTGTTTCCGGAAATTTTTTAAATAAAAATTTCTCTATTAATTTTTCCTTTCATGGTTGGTTATAAAAGGAAATTTTATAAATTAAAATCTCTCTATTAAAACATGTGAATGATTTCCAAAAAGGAAAGTTATCTTTAAAATTAAAATCTTCCTCTCAATCTACAAATAAGGAAAGATATCAAATCTTTTATTAATCTTTTGTAGAAACTATAATAGGAAAATTTTAATTTTAAAACTCTCTTTTAAAATCATGAAAATAGTTTCATAAAAGAAAAATTTTATCAAAAATTAAAATATTCCTTTCAATCTACAAATAAGGAAAGATATCAAATCTTTCACTTAATCTTTTGTAGAAAGCTATAAAAGGAAAGATTTAAATTTTAAACTCTCTTTTAAAATCATGATATCCACATAAGAAAGATTTAAAAAATAAAATCCTTTTTAATTTAATGTGGTCGGCCACACTAAGCTTGGATTCAAGCTAGGGCCGACCACACAACTTGGCTCATCCTATTTGCTTGGCCAGCCCAAGCTTAGGTTTCAAGCTTGCTTGGCCGGCCACCTTAAGATGGGTATAAAGGTGAGTATAGGTGAGTATAATACTTTATTAATAAGATACTACGATAGTGACCGAGAGGAGGAATTGGTTTTGGTCTCCCGATGAAATTAAGCTTCCCGTGTTTGCCCCGAACACCCAACTTAATTTCATCAATAATAATTCATTCCACTAAAGAATTATTATTGAACTACCGCACTAATCTCAAATTACATTTTGGGCTCCTTCTTATTATGAGTGTGTTAATCTCCTTGTGTTTAAGATGTTGGATGTCCACTAATTAATTGAGTTACTGACAACTCACTTTAATTAATATCTTAGTCCAAGAGTAGTACCACTCAACCTTATTGTCGTGTTGGACTAAGTCCACCTGCAGGGTTTAACATGACAATCCTTATGAGCTCCTCTTGGGGACATTATCAACCTAGATTACTATGACACAGTTTCCTTCTATAATCAACAACACACACTATAAGTAATATCATTTCCCAACTTATTGGGCCTATTGATTCATCGAGCTAAATCTCACCCTTTGATAAGTCAAAGAAATAAATACTAAATATATGTGTTTGTTATTATATTAGGATTAAGAGAACACACTTCTATAATAACTAAGGTCTTGTTCTTTTATTAAGTCAGTATAAAAAGAACTTACCTTAAATAGTCCTGCTCAATATACTCAGAGTGTACTAGTGTAATTTATCAGTCAAGATAAACTAATACCTAATTACACTACGACTATTCCAATGGTTTGTTCCTTTCCATCTTAGTCGTGAGCTACTGTTTATAATTTATAAGGAATTGATAACATGATCTTCCGTGTGTGACACCACACACCATGTTATCTACAATATAAATTAATCCAACAACTATACTTAACTTATAAATGTAGATATTTGACCAATATGATTCTTATTTCTAAGTAAATGTTTATACAAAAGTTAGGATTTTAGTATACATTCCAACACAAGCACCCCGAGCTCTCTTTAATAGAGCTCGAGAGGAAACACCTAGCTATGTTTCCTGCCACTAGTCGACTGGTACAGCCACCAATTGACCGGTCCTAAGTGAAATTCGACCGTTATAAGCCAACGGTCAGCTACCAGTCGACTGATGAAAATACCAGTCGACTGCTACAGTATTGCTATAGTAACACTAGAATTTTACCATGAGTGTAGTCTCTCATGCACTCATCCTTTCTCGTACAACCTAGACCTAGCCTTCTAGCCTCCTCCATCAGCCTCATGTCCCTCGGATGTCTCCCCATCCTTCACGTCTTACCTTCTGGAATTTCCATCGGCCTTATCATTGTTGTCGCGTCTTCCTTTGCCAAGAGGTCGTGCCTCTGAGACTTTATCCATTGCCAAGTCATACTTGGACTTACATTGCCAAGACTCACCCTGTGACTTTCCTCCTTTGTCAACATTACACTTGGACTCTCCTTATTGTACCTGTATCCTGCACACTCACAATACATATCAAATACAACAATAAACATAACTTAAATATTTGCCTAAACATCAAAACCTAGGGTCACACTAGATTGTTCCAACACTTATATTTTCTTTTTTATTATTATTTTAATATAAATATGTCTGTGAAAAAAATATGATTTTGGATATAGAAGAATTTATTCAATCTTAGAAAGGTGCATATGATAGATTTATTATTAATAATCAAAATCAAAACTTAGAAAATAATACAATTAAAAATTTAAATGAAAAACTAATAGAATTTTTATCTAAAGATAATATTTTAGGAAAAAAAGAAATCTATCAAGAACTTTCTAATGATCACAAATCAAATTCATCAAAAATTAATATTAATGAAGAAAATAATTGTAATTCAGAAGAAAAAAAGACAGCTTAATAGATCATGAAGATAATTTTTTTAATAATATTGATGAAACTATTATTCAAAATATATATATGATCTAGCACAATGAAAAAATATAAATACGAATTTAATAGATTTATTAGTTGAATAGGGTCCAATTAGATAAATCAATATTTCTTTTCAAAATGATGAAAATTCTAGACATTTTTCTATAATTCATTATCAAAAATTGCTAAATGGAAAACATGATAGAAAATGGTTAATATATTCAAAAGAATTAGACAAAATATTTTTTTATTATAAATTATTTAGTCAAAAATCAATTATAATTCAATTAGCAAACAAAGGATATTAAGATTGAAAAAATCTTAGTGTCAAGCTTAAAAGTTATGAAACAAATAGTGAACATATTATAAATATGAATATTTGGTTTGATATTGAAATGAGATTGCTTAAAAATAAAACCATTGATCAAAATTTACAAAAAAAAATAAATAATGAAAAAGAACATTGGAAGAATGTATTAATAAGAATTATCTATAGTTGAAAATCTTGTAAAAAATAATTTGACATTTCATGGTACAAATGAGAAATTTTATCAAGATAACAATGGAAATTTTTTAGGTTTAATTGAAATGATTGCAGAATTTGATCTGCAAGAACATCATAAATGTATTCAAAATGGTAAAATTCATAATCATTATCTTGGTCATAATATACAAAATGAGTTAATAAATATATTAGGAAAAGAAGTAAACAATATTATAATTAAAAAATAAAAGAAGTAAAATACTTTTCAATTATACTTATTGTACTCCCATTGTAAGTCGTCAAGAATAAATTTATCTTATATTAAGATGTGTAAATATTTTAACAAGTCCAATCAAAATAGATGGTACATCAAGAAAAGGTCTTTTTGATACACTTATTAATATAATAAAGAAAATTGAACTGGATGTAAATAACATAAGAGGACAAGGATATGATAATGAGGCTAATATGAAAGGTAACAATAAGACGTACAAAAGAGATTGTTAGATATAAATTCTAGAGCTTTTTATACACCATGTGATTATCACAGTCTTAATTTAGTACTATGTGATATGGCTAATTCTTATCCTAGCGCTATAACATTTTTTGGTGGGATACAACGTATTTACTCCGAGAGATTTAAATATTTAGGATCATTTTTGCAAAATGATGAAGGGATTGAGAGAGATGTCTTATATAGAATACAAGAAGGATGGGTGAAATGGAGGGGAGCGTCGAGTGTTTTATGTGACCGTAAAGTACCTCTTAAACTTAAAGGTAAGTTCTATAAAACCACAGTTAGATCTGCTATGTTATATGGAGCTGAATGTTGGCATATGACTCGAGCACATGAGCAGAAGATGAGACTTGCAGAGATGAGGATGTTAAGGTGGATGTGTGGGCATACGAGGATGGACAAAATAAGAAATGAGAGCATTAGAGAGAAAGTCGAAGTTGCATCTATTGAGGAAAAACTCCGAGAGACACGTTTAAGATGGTACGAACATGTACTTAGACGACCAATAAATGCTCCAGTTAGGCGATGTGAAACTATGATAAACATACATATCAAACGAGGAAGAGGAAGACAAAAAAAAACTTGGTTAGCAACAATAAAACAAGATAAAATTTATTTGAATATAGATGATAATATAATAGGAGATAGAGCTCAATGACGTAAAAGGATTCATACAGCCGACCCCACCTAGTGGGAAAATGCTTGGTTGTTGTTGTTGATACAACGTATTTACTCATTATTTTCTTCTTCTACAAAAAGATGGAAAATTTTATAAGACTATGTTTTTAATTTAACTCTTAAACCATTATCACAAACACATTGGGAAAGTCATCTTGAAAGCGTTAAAGCAATAAAATATCAAACTCCACAGATAAGAGAAGATTTATATAAACTTGCATAAACTAGTGATGATCCTAAAATAAAAAGTGAAGCAAATTCTTTAACAACATATGAGTTTGAAAATTTTGAATTTTTATTAGGTATAGTTGTTTGGCATATATATTATTTGCAGTACTGTTAGTAAATTTTTACAATATAAAGATATGGACATTATTATTTTATTAGATCAGTTAAAATATCTTGTTTCTTTTTTTAATGATTATAGAGAAAATGGATTCATATCTGCTGTGATTTCTGCCAAAGAGATTGCAAATAAAATAAAGATAGAACCAAAATTTCATGAAAAATGTGTAATTAAAAGAAATAAATGATTTAATGAGAATAAAATTAATGAGGTGAAGCGTTCACCTGAAGAATTTTTTAAAATTAATTACTTTATTTATATTATTGACCATGTTATTTCTTCACTTCAAAGTAGATTTGAATAATAAAGTAGAGTTGAATAATTTAAATTATATGAAGATAATTTTAATTTTTTATATGACGTAGAAAAGTTAAAATTACTTGATGATGATTTTTTAAAAAATAAAATGTTTAAATCTTGAAAACTTTTTAACACGTGACATGTTTTTTGGTATTTATAGTTTAGATTTATTTTTAGAATTAAAAGTTTTAAAAGAAATAATAAATCCATAATTAAAACCCTCACCTGAGGTATTGAACTTTATAAAAAAATTAAATTTTTTTCCTAATACATGGATAACTTATATAATATTATTAATTATAGTGTAACTTCAGCCGAAAGAAGTTTTTTAAAATTAAAATTATAAAATCTTATTTATATTTGTCTCAAAAAAGATTAAATAATCTAGCAATTTTATCAATTAAAAAAAGTTATTATCAAAACTTGAATATAAAGATTTAATTAATAATTTTACATTAAAAAAAAGTTAGAAACTAAATTTTATATAAAAATCTATTTTTAAATTAATATTTTATTTTAGAAAAAACAAATTTAAACTCACCGTTGTCGGTCCCAAGTCCGAATAAAAAAATGTGAGAAATTTAAAAAAAAAAACATTATGAAAGATCTAAATTTTTTTGGCCTAGGGCCTCATAGAACCTTGAGATGACCCTGAATGCTACATTATTTTGATTATTAATCCCACATTATTTTTGAGATCGTTCACAACATACCGTATCAACAACAATGTAGCGGGTATGATTATAATTATTAAAATATAATATTAATTAATATTGATAAAAATAAATTATCTATATTATAACAGTTACCACTCATAATTAATATTACGACTTAATATTAGAATAAAGCATGATATTCTTCACCCTAAATGATTCAGTACCATCAACCCCCGATAAAATGCATATAAATAATCACGGGAGATATTTTATTCTAACACAGTGATCCTTTATATGAAAGAGCTAGGAATTGACTCTAAGATCTATTAGAGTAAATACTCAAAGTACCAACTACGTCAACCCTAAACATATTACAATACAATATTAATCAAAGATGAGATGTACATATTATAATAATTATGAATTAAAACTATTACAATATACTATTATTAGTGTCGATCAAAATTAAAATATTCATATGGGATAATAGTTATGGTTTCGTGGATATTATGTACTATTTAAAATATAATTATTTTTAAAACTTATATATATGTCCATAAATTAAATAGACTCATATATATCATCGCTTAAATATCCTAGATCGATCAAGAGATTCTTTTATCGGTAACAGATGATAAGACTCCACCAGTGACGCTTATTCACGTGTGATAGGAGTAGCTTAGGCGTGGACAGACATGCAGATTCAATGCACTAGATCTTAATTAAATGGACTAGTTAAGGTGATGATTTTTCACGCATGATAGGAGTAGCCTAGCAAACAAAAAATATGAAAAAACAAATATTTTATATAAACATGGTTCTTCCGACAATTTATCAAATGGCCACTTAACTTTTTTAATCGATTAGAAAGTTATATCACACTTTTGTAATTATTATATTAATTTATTTAGTCTTTCCATTTTATTCCTCCTATAAATCACATGCAATCTCAACATATCTCTCTCTCTTTCTCTCTCTCTCTGATTTTGTTTTGCCCCATGAAACTATCTGGAACAGTTAGTACGTAGAAACTTACCACTTGAGAGCGTGGATTTAAACCGCGGGATAGTCAGAGTGTAATTTCTTGATCCCTGTACACCTCTTCCCACTGTGCACTAACTTCTCCAGTTACCGTGATTTACCTCCCTCGTGAAGACCTTGAGCATGGTACGATGGGGGCACTGGAGACGAACGATATCACCTTTTACCACTTTCTCTCTCTCTCTCTGTTCACAAAAAGTAAATCTTTCTTCCTCAATTGTTAACTCTTTTACGCCACAATCTTTCTTCCTCTATTTCTCATCTATTAATTTTTATTAACTCAAATATATTTTTTTAAACCTCCAGGAAAGAGCAAAATAATAATGGAAAATATATTTTAACTTTTGATAACATCATAAACCCACAAAATCTAAAATGGACACAATCTTATCTCTAAGTCAATAAATAGATTTTGATTGAAATTCATTGATTGATTGACCTAGAGAGAATTATGATTATGCAAATTTATGAGATTGTGAAAAGTCCAAATTAATATACCTTCCAATAATATTTTTCGCTTCCCAAGTGGTGGTGGAGTGGTTTTGAAAAAATTGATTTTTTTCATCTTCTTAGTCCACATGGCCCGATATGAATCATATCGGGTTCAATATGAAATTTTAGTTGATATTTTACATTTTAGCACTTTCGAATAAGTTAAAATAAACAATGAAGGACACCATTAGATCTCTTGCAACCTCAGAAATCCATAGGACCTAAAATAAATCTAATCAAACATGTCTAAATTCATTAGTAGATTTTAACTGAAACTCATTGATCGACCTAGAAAGTTCGTATTACACTTATTTTAAGTCATGTGAATTTCTAAGGTTGTAAGAAGTCCAAGTATGTTCTTCTCTATTACTATTTTTTTTTTTACTTCCCTAATGGTGGTGTTTTGAAAAAGAGATGTTGAGGTTGTATATGGTTGGTGTTGGGAATATAATTAAAGTCCGCATTGAAAAGACATGAAAAACATCATGGATTTAAAATAATGAAGATATTTCTATTGAAATAAGGTCTTTTGGGTAAAGCTGAAAAATAAAACCATAAAGACTTATGCCCAAAGTGGACAATATCATACTACTGTAGATATATGTGAATCTTTTCGGTCCCAACAAATGGTATCAAAGCTATGGTCCAGACCGGATGTCATGTGGGATGACCTTGAAAGAAGTTGAGAGGAGGTCCGAAGTAGGTCAGGATGACCAGATGTTTACAGGGAGACCTAAATCAGGTTAGGATGACCGAATGTTTGCAGTGAAATCCGAAGCAGGTCAAGAGTAACCAGATACTTACGGGAAGACCCAATGCAAGTCAAGATGACCAGATGCTTATGAGAAAGCCTAGAGTACATCAAAAGTAATCGAATGCTTGTTAGGAGACTCATACCATCAGAGTAATAGTAATTCTTTATTTGAGTAGAGGATTGTCAGAAATACAATTAAGGTTCTATATTGGAAAGACATAGAAAATATTATGGATTTAGAATGGATGAAAATATCTTTATTGGAATCAGGCTTTTTAAATAGAGTCCAAAAATAAAATAATGAGATCTTAGGTTTAAAGTGGATAACACCATAATATCCTGGAGATGTATGAATTCCTAAATTGTCTTGTTCTTCCCTTATTTTTTTTATTCATTGAAATCTTGCAATTCAAATATTTAGAAATTATTTCTTTGTCTAATTTAAAATTAAATTTGATTTTTAATCCATAATTCCTTTTTAAAACACCATTTTTTTTACCAATTAATTTTGGGCTTAATCCGTTACGAGATTGGGCTTCTATGGTCCATTAGGCCCAATAAGTCTTTGATTTGGCAATATTACTGTCGATGGCTGTTCTTATTTCACGAACCCTAGCTTCCCCGAGGTTTGGAAGAACGTAGAAATCTACTCAACTAATGGCGGCGGCGGCAACGGCATCGGCAGCGAGGAGAGGTGGTGGTGGGTTGTGGGAGGGGCTATATCGCGTTCTGATGCGCCGCAATTCCGTCTATGTCACGTTCATTGTCGCTGGAGCCTTTGTCGGAGAACGGGTGCGGTGTCTCATTCTTCTTCTCCACTATCCTTCCCGCGATTATTGACATCTTGTTTTTTCTATGGATATCGAATTTTGCGTTTATGTCGTCCAATCGTCATGCTTGGTCATTTCGGTGAGAATAAATGTCCAACTTTTTGATTAGGTTAACTCGTATCGAGAAAGAACAAACCTTTAGAAATTTTGGTAGAGACATTGTCTTTCGCATAATTGTTTTTTCATGGTGATTTTCGCTGTGAAGTTTGAAATTTATGAGTTCGTTAGACTTATCTAGTAAACTTGACTCCAATTGCAGGTCGTTGACTATGGTGTTCACAGGCTTTGGGAATACAATAATGTTGGGGTAATGTATCTCAACTTGATTCTATCTTGTGTATGCTAGTTGTGTGCACGTATTAGAGTACTCTTTGCGAATCATTCATATTTGCCAATGTCATAAAGCTTTGAGTCTAACTCGATGGTCACAACGGAACCCCTTCATTTTTATATTTCTAGCGGAGCTAAAATGAACAAGCTGTGGAGTCAAATAGAAAAGGATCTTGTTTGTATAACAATTATTGTTCTTCTATGCAAGCAACTGGCCTTCCAATTTTGATAGGAAAAAAAATCTGTATCTGTGTAATATAACAAATATGTTATAATGTTTGTATTTACAATGAGAGAAGAAATGGTATTTAGTATCAGAATATAAACCACAAGCATGACTAAAGGGCTTAATAGGTAGTCACCCCCATGATACTTTATACCAAAAAGGTGTTTTTTTTTCCCAGATAAATCTGAACGTTCAAAAATGTCTTCCACCTTGGGTGCTCCTAAGATTATGATGCATGTGGGTGCCAATGTGACAAATGTATGCACTGCTGATGAAATAATGCTAGCGACTGAGCAATTCACAGTAGGCAGGGATGGTCGACATAAATATTGATGTTGTTGTGTATGCACGTTTAGATGCAATAGTGCCAGACAAGTAAAGAATTAATGCAACTGCACGCTAGATGAGTGAGGAATTAATCCTACTACACTAAATGGGGATGAAAGGGATATACATTAATGATCTTTGAGTGAACTGACAAATGAAAAGTCGATTGTCAACAAATTCAACAACTTAAAAGAGATTCAGATTGTATTTAATTTAAGCTAGAAATTCCTCCAGGGTGAAATGAGAATAGTAAAATTTTGAGGATCACACTAAAAAATTAGTGCTTGCACCATCACAAATAGATTGCTTAACCTAGCTTTAAGAGTGGTCTGCATATAATTATTCATGAACCTGAAAGACATTTGCCCATTGCCTTTTAGTGCCATGGATGAAAAGAAGAATACTTGAGCTTGTCCATAAGGACCTGAATCGATTCTTGTAATGCTCTTGTTCAAAGAAAATCTGATATGCTATCAGATAAAATCTCAAACTTGTGAACTTATAATCATGTTAAGTCCTTGTTCTATTGTGTTGATTATATGCAGATATATAATTCTGCATATGTCATTGTGGTGTTGCATGTTTAGAGCACCTTGAATGCATTTTCACCAAAAAATGAGGTTGTAACTAGGTAAAATATTCATAATTCTAATAAAATTCTGTCGAATGCTTTCCTTTGGATAGAATAGTAGTCTGAATAGATATCTGGATTTCCCCACCTTGCTATGATTTGCAAGGAACTATATTATTTACAAATTTATATAAAGATAGTTTGATTTCTTTTGTAAGCCTGATAGTTTTACTAACTCATGTTGAATGAAATACTTGAGGGGATCCATTCTTGCATAATTCTTTGAATTAAACACATGTTTTGTACCCATCAGCAACTCTGAGTAATGAGTGCCCGAGCTTTGAATTTAAAACAGTAGCAAATTACTGTTGTAATTTTGGCCGTTCATGATCAAGAGGACATAATTTTTATTCTCTGTGTTGATTTTTTCTGTGCATTCTTTTGCAACTGTTAAATCATTCTTAGCTTGCTACCTTATGAAATATTCCAACCTTTTAGAAGTATTGGCTATTCAATTGAATTGGTTTCTGTCCTGGAAGCACGTTTGCTACTTGATCACAAAATTTCTCCAATTATCACACTGATATTATGAATCAGAACATGAAAACTTATTCTAATTGTAAAATTACTGATTATATCTTCGATTTGTTAATACAGAAGAGATACGAAGATATTCCAGTATTGGGACAAAGGCAGTCAGAATGATATCCATACTGAATCAATTCTTTTTCAAATACGCAGAAGTTTGTATTCCAACCTTTTTCAAATAAGCTTGTCTTCGTATGCATAAGTCAATTTCCAGAATACTCTGGATAACTTTGTTATTGAAACAGTTTATCTACTTTTTTTTTTTTTTTCCTCTTTTCCTTTTTTCATGTTTTTCTTGTTTGACAAAGTGACGGTTACGTTCCTCAAATGAAGTGATTGGTATTAGAATTAGGGGGTGTTTGGTTAAATGATGGGATTCACTATGGGTATGGGTTTGATAGTAGGGTGGAATGGGAATAGGAATGGAAATGAAAGTGATGAAACCCATCAAGTTATATGGGTTTGGTTGATTCCCATAAATCTAGTAATCATTCTCAAAATGTCATTCTCAAACCCACAATCCAAACACTATCTTTTACTATTATTCCATTCCCTCATTCCCAAATCCAACAACCAAACATCTCCTTAGTGTTTCATCACTGGCTTTTAAGGAGTTTCCATGGACATGCGATATTTGCATGGATCTTTGCTCTAATAGATGTTGGGATTAATTTTCAGTGTGTAAAATGTTTAGTTGGGTGTCTGATTTTTTATGTAAAAGGTTACAGTATTAGGGCAAAATATCTCTTGTAATTTATCTGTTTATATTTTGTTGTGGGATTGGCAATAGTGGGCTTTTTGCTCTAATAATTTAATCAGGTAGGCTATGACTGGCCGGAAGGAATGAAGGATTAAGTGGTGAGACGGGTTCTTTAGGCAAGGATGGTTCAATACATTATATTAGAGGAGTTTGAATTATTTGAATTTATCTTCATAGTAGATAGAAAATTTCCGTGGGGCTCTATTGGCTAGTATTATAAAAACTAAATACCTCAATTACTTAAAAAATAAAAGGGGGAAAGGGAATCCACACTGACCTTGGGATAGTTCATTGTGTTTGATTTCAGTGTCCAGTTGTTATGGTTTGCCTAACTCACCCAGTTCATTTACTGTGCCCGAACTAATTTGCCTGATCGGATGAACCTGAATGTTTGGCTTGTATATAACTCCTTCAAAGTCTAAACAAATCCACAGAATTTAGTTATGTTTATATAACTCCTTCAATTCACTCATTATTTATTCACTCAGCTAAGTTCTGCATTCTCCACAAAATCCTTAGTTTCATCGGTTTCGTTCCAACCAAATAGACCAAAATTTTGCGAAGAAGCCATCATTTTTTGCTCGGGTTCGTGATCTTCCAATCTTACTCGGAATTTTTGTTTGAATTATTTAATTTCTTCCGTGAACGTGAATTCTTGTAAAGGTCGTTCTGAAAAATGGTTTTATTGAATTTTTTTTGGATTATAGAGGTTCTCAAATATTTTAATTTTTGTAAAATTAAAACATCTCGCTCCTCGATTGCTTATTATTAGAAGACCTTCTTTGTCCCTCCCAGATTAATTGATTCAAAGAATTAAAAATCTAAATTATAAATATAAATAAATAAAAGACTTCCTTCTCAGCTGATGAATGCACATGCTCTGAAACCAACAACTACAAATTACAAATCTACTACACTGCCATATTTTAGTCTATAATGGAGCAAGGCCATTTCATGAAGCTCCTCAGAAGTTCTTCCGTGATTTGCGCACAGCCTGTTGGATATGTCTCTCGTGTTCCTTAAGCATGTCTTCGACATTTCCACCTGACGGCATCAATGGACCGGAGTAATGAATTCTTGGTATTCTATTTCCATATACCTGCATCGTCCATTTCAACATCATCAAAAGAGCTAAAGCCATCATCAACCAAGAAACAAAGACTTAATTTTACTTGGAATTTAAGCTCAGTACTTACTTGTGCCTGTTCCTTGGCTATGACTATGTCCTCTTTCTTATGTTCAGCAGGTTCACCTCCATCAAGCCGATTTCCTTTGGAGCCAGCATTGCCTCTCGCTGCAAATGAGTCTGAGATGCCAGAGAAATCAGCACCACTTTGGTTAGGCCGACACAACATCTGTGTCCTTAACTGAGGGTCGTTTGAAACCCTCATTGAGCTATATGTCCGGCTCGAAGCATGACTGAGTGGTTCTTGGCTCCTCTTCGTCCATGTAGAATCAAATGCATTAGGGTGCATGCCAGCATGAGAGAAGACATTGTGTAATGGTCCTCCAGGTAGTTCCATTAGGAACCCAGAACCTTCGCCATCTTGTTTATTGTATTTCCCGCTGATGCTTTTTGGATTTGCATTTCCCAGTGGGTTCTACACAATATTTTGAACGAAGGAGAAGTGTCAGCTTTAGGCCTAAAAAATGTGAACCGGAGCCTAACTAGTGCCTGGTTAGCCTTATCATGCTGAAAGATGTAAAAGAAAGAAGAGTTAGAAGTAGATCATCAAATGCGTGAATGCGATATTACCTGCACTTCTGGGGCTGGCGTTGCTCTTGAATCCCAGTTGTGTGTTCTGACAGATTCAGATGATCGTTCAGCTGCTCTGTCTGTAAAACTTCAAAAATGAATCATGCTTGTATTTTCACTTAGTACAAACAGAAGAGATTTAACTATTCTGAGTAGTGTGTAAGAATGCATACCTCCTAGCCTCATCTTGAAGTTTTGCATCATACTCTTTGCTTGGAGGATATTTAGGCAAACTTGAAGGGTCACAGGCAATCGGCATTGTTGAGAAGAACTGAAAAGTTATGAAAATATTCAAGGCATATGAAAGTTTTAATATCCATTTACAATTCACTATAGATAAAGAGTCCTAACTCACTTCACTTTGGAGCGATGTGGCAGCTGTTCCCCTTTTCTCTGGTTCAATAGCAAGAAGAAACCAAGGAGAGACAAAGTCGACGGCGGGAAATCTTTGAAGGTATCAGCAAAGCAGTGCCTGTACTGATGCTGAGGTTTGAATATGGTCGCATGGGGCAGCTTTGATTTCTCCCAGTACTCTTCTGAAGGTGAACCACAGAGCTTGAAGATCTTATGTAGTTGTTCCACCTAAATGGTTCAACCATGAACAATTCAAATCAAAGCATTTATCTAAAAGCGATTTTATATAGAAAGTTTAATATTTCAAGGTAGATTTCTGCATTTGATATTGTCCAATTTTTGCCAAACAATCAATCAAATGAAGAAAATAAGCATACCTCAGTTCTTCCAGGCATGATTGGCCTCCCAGCAAATAATTCTGCGAGGATGCAACCAGAGCTCCACAAATCAACAGCAGCACCATACTCCGTAGCACCGAGCAAAGCTCAGGAGGCCTATACCACAAGGTTACCACACGACTTGTTAACTGCTGTCCTTGGTCACCAGTGAATAATGTTGCAGGCCAAAATCTGCTATTCTGAGTATGCCATTGTTGTTGACTAATAAATTTGAGCTTTTTATATCTCGATGCAAGATCCCACGACTATGACAGTGATGAAGACCTTCCAGCAGCTGCTTCACATAACACTTTATCTGAAGTTGATATCAGACGAATTATATGAGAAATATTCCAAGACTAGATATAATTGCTATATCAAACTACCTGCGGTTCAGTGAATCTGAAACTAGATCTTGCTGCAAGTCCAGCTAGATCATGCTCCATATATTCAAATATGAGATACAAGTTGCAAGACTTCCGTGACGTAATTATTCCTTCAAGTTTTATGACATTTGGGTGATCAAGTCTGCGTAGAACATGGATTTCCCTCACCATAAAGCGGACACTTTCAAGATCCATATTAGCAAATCTCATTCTTGATAACAACAACTTTATTGGTCTCAAGATCACGGGCTCTAAAAACATGACTATAAGTTCCTTCTCCAATCTGACATACAATAATTCAACAATGACCATCCAAGAACTTCAATTACCATCATGAAAGAGCAAAGCAAACTACATAGTACAATCTTCGCCTTCTAAAATATGACACTATCAATTAATGGCATTAATTCTGCAGGAGCTAAACCATGTGAGACGCATATTGATGAAACGACAGTTAAATGCTAGATAGATATGCTGGCAGTAAAAACAAATAAGTAAACAAATTATAACAAAAAAAAAGAAACAAGAAAAAAGAAAGACAAATTCAACCTAAGGAATACATGGGAATTCAAAAGTATAGGTGGATAAAAATAACTCGAACCTTATCTAATTTCTCAAATGATTCACCTCTCCTAGGTAACCACCCATTTATTGCTTCCCCAGCAACATCTGCAAGCCAAGAAGGCCATCCTGCCGCAACTTGCTCCCCTGCAAGCCCATTGGGCACACTACCGATTCCCAAACCATCTGCCATATCGTGAGAACCTCTAGCGTTTGGTCCTTTTTTATGTGCTCCAACATCAGCAGTGACTCGTCTCTTGTGCTCTCCAACATGGCTGAAACTCTGGGCGACTGTGAAATCTTTTTTTCTTCTTTCTCCAAGGAGCCAGAGGAGCCGGTGTTCGAATTCTCATGTTGCTTGGATAACAATTTAACACTTCCATGGCTTCCATTAAGTGTTGAAGTAAAGATTGTAGCCACAACTTCATCTTCAAGCTCGCCCTTGGAACAAAGGCAGCCCATAAGCAGAAACAATAGGAGGATCTCTATCTTATTTCCATTTGCCAAAAAATTAATAATGCACTGTATGGTGTCACGCAGTTCGATCTTAAAACTTGGTTTCTAGCTTCTAGTCTGGAAGAAAGTGGGAAACAACAAACGGAGAAACAATCGACTCCTCCCAAATCTCAAAGAATACGCCAAAAATCGAACTTTTGCAGCGCCAAAAGTTTCTTCAATCAAGAATGTCTTGACATCGAGGACGAATGCTCGTCCGGGGAGAATAAATTCAATGATCTCGACAGTTTTGAAAGCCCTAGCAAAACGCTACTACCTTTATGAGATCAAACACAGAAGAAAATGCGATCGAGAACAGAACCCTAGCTCGTCAAACCACAGAGGGAGCCAACCGTGGGGGTCAGGGGGGAGCCGAACCAATATCCAACCTAGACAAGGGAATCACGAGGAGCAAAACGGAAAAACCAGGGATGTCAAAGATACTTTGACGTTCGCTCGTCTCGCGGTGGAACTTTCCCCAACGCAGTTGACTGATAATCTTCATTCCGGGATGAATAGAGCAGAGTGAAAGGCGGAGACAATGATCGGATTAGTTCTGTTGATACAATGGCTAAAAATGGAAATGTGACCTTGAAACAAACGGAGGCGGCGAAGTGAAGCCGTGGAGGGTTTCTCGGATAAGTTCGACTTCGATCCTATCCACATCCACATCCACATCCACATCCACAAAAATCATCAATTTTTTAAAATATATATATATAAATATTCTATCCAGATGGACAATAAGTTATTAAACTTATGTAAATAAATTTGATATTCGATTTAATAAAATTATTTATTTAATATATATATATATATATATATATATATATATATATATATATATATATATATATAATTAATTAAATAAATATATTTAAATAATTCATTAAATTAAACAAACAAATTTGAAAATATATATATATTCAACTTATTAATATTTATAAATAATATTCATAAATAACATTTATAAATAATATTTACTAACTATATTTATTAATAAATTTTTTTTCAATATCTTAAATAAATAATAAAATAATCAATCGAATAAATAAAAATTTCAAACAATCAAACAAGCTTAAATTGAGAGTTCAAGAACATCTAAATGAATCAAACTCAAACCAAGCTCGGACCAAGTTCAAATTTGAATAAATTCAAGCTAAAAGAAAATAAACCAAGTCAAAATTGAACCATCATTTCAAAAATTTGATTCATTTTAATCTCAGCTTAGGTCTACTCAACTCGACTTGTTTACAGCCCTAGTGTTGTTGATTCATCGAACTTACCATTTCTCATATGCTCATCTCCCTAGAAGGTCATCGAGGCGGATCAGGCGGTCTCCAACTCTTTCAGAGGTTTTTGACAATTTTTTTAAAATATTTTATTTTAAAAATATATTTTTTAAATTCTTTTTTGAAAAGTAAATTATTAATAAAATTATATATTCATATTTTTTTAAAATTAATAAAATTGCAATTATTTAATTTTTAAACATTATTCATTTTAATTAAAATTTATTTTATATAAAATTTAATATCTGTAAGTGTATTTAATTTCAAATTTATTATTTTTTTAAAAAATATTTGATTTAAAAAATAAATCTAAACCATCAAGAATATTTGATATTTTTAAAAATTTCAAGATTCCTAACTACAAAATTTTTTAATCTATTCTAAGATAATCATTTTAAAATTTATATAATAAAAAATTAACTTGATGTTTAAAAAATTAATATAAAATATAATGAATGAAAATTTTCTCTTTTTTTTTCTTGCCGAAGAATAAAAAAAGTGAGGAAAAGTAGGGCTGTAAATGAACCAAACGTTCATGAACAAGTTTGATGTTCGGCTTGGTAAGAGCTTGTTTATGTTCGTTCAATATACATTAGATTAATTAAACAAACAAATTTGAACAACTCGTTAAGCTAAATAAATAAGCTTGAACATATATGTGTTCAGCTCGTTAACGTTTGTGAACAATGTTCGTGAACAATAACAAATCTCTTTTCAATATGCTAAATAAATAATAAAATAAAATAAATAAATAAATAAATTTAAATTATCAATCTTAATAACTAATCAAATAATTAAAAGTTTCAAACAATCAAACAATCTTGAATTGAGAGTTTGATAACATCTAAACGAACCAAGCTCAAACCAAACTCAAGCCAAGCTTAAACCAAGCTCAAACCAAGCTTGAATTGAGAGCTTGATAACATCTAAACGAACCAAGCTCAAGTCAAGTTTTAAACAAACTCAAGCTCATAAAAAATAAACCAAGCCAAGCTTGAACACTCATTTCAAAAATTTGGTTCATTTTAAACTTGGCTCGGCTCAGTTATCTTATGAAATAAGCTTGAACACCCCAAATCTCGATTCGGCTTGTTTACAACATTAAGAAAAAGAGACCAAGAACGTCTTTTGTAATAAGAGAGGAGAGAATGATTGCTAGTGTATATGTCCCCCATATAAAAGGATTTTATATGTGATTTTGTTAGGTTAAGATGATCCATATCATTTATTTCCCTTCTAATGCTTGTGGGGTAGGTTTGACTTTGCTAGGTTAAAATGATCCATAGGATTTATTTCCCTTCTAATGCTTGTTAGGTAGGTTTGACTTTGCTAGGTTAAAATGATCCATAGGATTTATTTCCCTTCTAATGCTTGTTAGGTAGGTTTGACTTTGCTAGGTTAAAATGATCCATAGGATTTATTTCCCTTCTAATGCTTGTGGGGTAGGTTTTGGAGGGGTAATCAGGGTGAAGGGAAATATCGATTAGAGAGGGAATTGACACGCACCTAGTTAAGTTTCGAACTCCAAATATTTGGTATATCACTAGAAAATTTAATCATGGCACCCTGAGACAAGCTATACTATTTCGAAATACCTTTATAATTATAATACCAATATAATTATCACTTTCATTAAAAGGCAACGTGCTTATCCACGGATTATGTAGTAGTTAGATTTTTAAATATAAATTCAAAGAATTTTAAATTTTAAATTTAGTTACAAATGAATTGTAGTCCAAAAAATAGCAGATCATTTGAATAAATCATTACTAGCATCTTTGATATTCTAATGGTGAATGGAAAATTTTAATAAGTCAGATCAATTTCAAGATTAATAGACAACTAATAATTTAAAAAATAATAATAATAATAAAAATATTTTTTTAAAAAATAATAATAATAAACAACATGCTTTAAAATAAACTCAAAAAATATTTATACTCAGCACTATTAAATCATATATTAATTATTATAATATATTATAATAACTGGATCCAACTTAATTTAAATAAATAAAATTCAAAAGTGGGTTGAAATGCTTATTATTTAAATGATATGTAAAAAAAATAATCTCGAAGAAATGTTTAAGGATAGACATATAAAACGATAAAGTCCAAAAAATAAAATTATAGTGGATCATGAATTTATATGTCTATCTCTGAATATTTTCTTAAAATTATTTCCTGTGCATTTCATTATTCTATAACTATAATTGTAATAGTTTTTATTTTGTAACTATTATAATATAATATTGAACTATATTATAAAAATTATGAATTATAGTTACAACATAGTATTATTAATGCTGATAAAAATTGAAGTGTTATTATTAGTGTTTATGAGAATTGAAGTGCTAAAATAATATAATATTGATAAATGGAAGTTGCTACAATATAATTTATTAATATTGATTAGAATGTTAGAGTGGAAGTGTTTATAATAGTTATTAATTACAACTGCTATAATATAATCTTTTATATTGAGTAAAATTGAAATGTTATGCTGCAGCAATAGTAAAAACGTCTTCTCAGGGTGATACGCATGTTTGAGACATGAAGTAATATTATATGAGATCTCGATCAAAACTAGGTACTAAAAAATAATTTTTAGTACTAATTTTTAATATTTAAAAATTATTGATCAATTTATTAAATTTAATTAATATATCAAAATCATTTTAAAATTACTATAGTAGCTCTACTGTGAAATAACTATTTATTATCCATTAAACATCTGTTACTAAAAATTATTTAACTAGTACAATAATTTTAATAATATTTTAAATTAAATTTTAAAGTAATTACTATGATGATGCCTATATTAAATTATTTTAATTAAATTAAAACCAAAAATTGATTAAATTGGTGAAAATTATATATGTATAAAGTATTTTATATATAATTTTGTTTATCAAATTAAAATAAAAAGTAAAATAATTTATTTTAACATATTATATCAATAAGGCTGAAATAAAATATATATATATATATATAATTTTTTTTTAAAAAACTTTTGAATAATTAGGAATGTTTTTTTTTCGCCCTTAATTTTTTCCTTTTTAGAATAAAGTATGACATGCTAGGTTAAAATAAATAAAAATAATATTTTACAATATTATTCTTTCTCTCCTCGGTCACTTCAGTCAAAATAAATTTTCATTTAAAATCAAATAATTCAGAAAATCGAATCTTCGCCGAAGTAGGCTGACTAGTTGCGACGGCTACAAAGTCAAGGAAGAGACGGGCCAAATAGAAAGAAGCAAGAACTCCTCCTCCTTGATCCAAATTCCGAAATCTGGAAAACAAATCATCAACAAGATCCCTTTTTTCCGTCTCCTCCCTCTACAAATCCTTATCCTTCCATGGATTCACCCTCAAAATCCCACCTTTTTGGCTCTTCGATCCGCAAAGCTCCCTTCTTGGCTTTCCTACTCTTCCTCTCCCTTTCCCCTTCCCTTGCTTCCGATGAACCGACGGTCTACGAGATGCTGGAGAAATACGGCTTCCCGCCAGGGATCCTCCCCCGCGGCGCGCAGGGCTACTCCTTGAACCAAGACGGGCGCTTTGAGGTCTACCTCAGCGGCGACTGCGAGTTCAAGGTCTCCGGCGGCTACCTGTTGCATTACAACAAGAAGATCTCCGGCACGGTCCGCGCAGGGGCGTTGACAGGCCTCGGAGGGGTCAGCGTCAAGATTCTCTTCTTCTGGTTGGGGATCAACGAGGTGGTGAGCAGCGGAGATGAACTCCTTTTCTACGTCGGCCCCCTCTCGGCTTCCTTCGCCTCTTCCAACTTCGAGCAGTGCCCTACCTGCCGCTGCGGACACGATTGCGCCGCCACCGCCGCCGACGATGTTTTAGTTTCTGTTTATTAGTATTCCTCAGTTGTTTACTTCTACTGCAAAGCTTGGAACTTTCTTTATGAACCATTATTTTTTGAATTATATTCTAGGATTAATCCATATCAATTGATCTTTTGATAAGTTCTATTTTAGATCATGAATTCCCTTTTTTTTTTTTTTTTTTTTGATATGTTAAATTTTAAAGAAACGACGAAACGTTTCAGGATCATCCATTGCTATGAGTAGATATCCTTTTTAGCTGGAGAAGGAAGGAAGGCTCTTTCTTATAAGTTCATAGACAACTATAATTTCAACAATCTTAAGGTTTAAGTTTTTTTGCCGTAGAAGGATGTACAAAAGCGCCTCTTTCGACCAAGGAGGCATCTCGAGGCCTTGTCCACCGAGAGCTCGACACCTATGTAATAAGGAAGAAACTTTAGACATCATCGAAAAATACTATATCATCCCCTTCTAAGGTATCCCTAATATTTTTATTTTTTATTTTATCCATCCTCATACGTTCGCATATCCATTTTAACATCTTCATTTTTTCAATTCTTATCTTTTACTTACCTGCTCAAGTTATAGTTCAACACTCAGTTCCATATAACATAGCAAGTCTAACTGCGATTTTATAGAACTTTTTCGTATATATCCTTAATTAATTTAATATATGTTATACTAACCTCGTTAAACTTTTTTCAAAGATAATCTTACCATTTTTACAAATCTTTCTATCCTTATTCCTAACTATAAGAAAGCAATTTATGATTTATTATTCCTATTTTAAACATAATTAAGTATTCTTCTCTTTTTTAACTAATATAAGATCATATGCTATCGTAAAATATAATATAGTTTTCCTTTCTTCATTTTTTGTTTCAAACTCATAACTCCTATGTACCCTTTCATATTTCTCATTTTCACCCCGACATGCCCATTTAGATCACCTCATATTAAAATCATTTCATATTATAATCACCTCATCTAAGTCATTCCCAAACATTGATTTCGTAGTTTCATCTAATCCTATTTGCGGTGCATATACGTTAATTATGTTCATAGTTTTTTTCATCACTATTATCTTAAGGGCTATATTCGATTTCCTTTTCTAACTACTACAATTTCATCTTTTAACAAATTATTTACAACAATACTCACTCCATTTATTGCTTTACTCTTTCTTATATGTCATAACTTAAAACCTAAGTTTTTTATTATCTTTGCCTTCTTGCCTATCCACTTTATCTTTTGTATACATAAAATATTAATTTTCTCCTAATCATTATATCTCACTACCTCCATTGATTTACAGTGAGAGCTCCTATGTTCCAAATCTTAGACTATTAGTTTTTCTATCATATTTTTTTTTATCCAACCTATGTTGTAAACGCTTTTGCCTATTTAACACTATACTCAAATTCATATAGAGATGTAGTGGTTTTTGTCGATACATTACAATGAGACCCTACAACGCGAATTCTTGCATATTTAATACTACATCCGAGTTTTGGAGATGTAGTATTCCTTGTCGAGACATTACAATTATACCCTGCAATATATGCATTTTTTTTAAGGAATAATCTAACATTAACACAATAATTTATTGAATTCATTAATTAAATATTTATTATAATTTTAAGACTGACTAATAATCTAACGTAATCTTCTTCTTTTATCTGAATTTAGGAGTAACCATTACTCATTCGTCAATGGAGTTAAAATCATTGAAAAAAATAATTATTTATAAAATTTAATAATTTATAAACTATCTTGTCTTGTAGCTTGGTCGCCAAGTATGACTATAAACTTGCATCTAAGTACCACAAAGGAAGCACATTTTATGTCAGATAGTTTGTGTAACTCAATTATGTCAATAAAGTTTTTAGTGTTGATCGATTTGTTTAATCTATCGCATAATATATAGATTAATAATTATTTCTTTTACCCGGACTACTACATAAGATTTTCCTTTCAATTAGTAGCGGATCTAAGAAAACGGATCATATATTATCAAGAGTGCCTCCTAATTTTTTTTAATAATAGTGAGATACTTTAGTGGGCTGGATCGATAGTCTCCGTAATTATTCAGTTTGAAAATTTTGATACCTGACATCAATTAAAAAAGTGAGATTTTTTTACCCTCGAGGTGATGGTAAGAGACAAGATACATTTTCAAATAATTAGGTTTCAATTTCTAAGCATAACACACTTGTGACAATTAAATTACTAGTGAAAAATACTATGTTAGGAGCTATAGTACTTCTTGAAAATATCTGATAGATGGAATATAATGTTAGACATGTCTATCTCAAAATTACTTAGATGGCAAGATATGAATATCTAGTAAAAATAATAATAGTGAATTATTTTTTATTGTTGATGATTTAAGTACCTAAAAGAAAATAATAGTTTTATTATTTTTAGAAAAAAATTGCATGCAATCCTCATTAGTAAATAAAAATTTATATGTAGTTTCCATTGATAAAAATTTTTATTTCCACTCCCTAGTAAAACATATTTATCTAATTGTCTCTTATATTTTTATGTATAAAATTTTTTAAAATGAGTATAATTCCTCTTAAATTCAATACATTAAACTAGAATATAGTATATTTTCTATCAAATTGAGTACGATTTTTTTCCACCTCAATTGGATGGAAAATATAATAAATTTTCTTTAAATGATACTCAATTGACTAAAAAAATATATTAGATTTTCTTTAAATTGTGCTGAATTTAGGAGGAATTATATTAAGTAGAAAAAAAGTCGTGCTCAATTTAATAAAAAAAAATACTAAATTCTAGTTTAAAGTGCTAAATTTAACCGGAATTATACTCGTTTTTAGATTATTTGTACCTAAAAAATATGAGGGACATTTTGATAGAAAATATATTTGATTCTAGTATAAAGTGCTGACTTTAAGAGCTCGTTTTAGTATATTTTTTATTAAATTGAGCACGATTCTTTTTCCACCTCAATTATGATTTTCTTTAAATTATACTCAATTGGATGGAAAATATATTATATTTTCTTTAAATGATGCTAAATTTAAGAGAAATTATATTAAACAGGAAAAAAGTCATACTCAATTTAATAGAAAATATACTCAATTCTAATATAAAATGTTGATTTTAAGAATAATTATACTCATTTTTGGACTTTTTGTACATAAAAAAAATCTGAGGAATAATTAGGTAATAATATTTGCTTAAGAGAGTTAAAGTAAATAAAATTTTACATACAGTAAAAATAAAATTTTTTATGATTGAGATTATATGTAAAATTAAAGTTATGATTGAGAATTTTTCTTAATTTATCGTTATTTTTATGGACTATTATTTGAATATTATTTGCATCATCCTAAAACTCATTAAATTTAGAAGAAGAAAAGTCAAATGTTGACTATTCAAAAGCTAAGGGTGTGTTTAGTTTTTGCGTTTTTTTATTTTCATTTTCTGAAAAATAAGCGTTTTTAAAAAATGATGTTTGGTTTGTATTTTTCATGTTTATTTTCTAAAAAAATTAGATAATATTTTCTAGAAAAATAGAGAATGTCTAAAGGTCGTTTTTCTAGAAAACGCACGTTTTCCAGGAAATAAAAATGGAAAAACGCAAACCAAACGCATCCTAAGTTTTTATTATATTTTCTTTAAATGGTACCGAATTTAAGAGAACTTATATTAAGTAGGAAAAAGTCATACTCAATTTAATAGAAAATATACTTAATTCTAGTGTAAAGTATTGACTTTAAGAGGAATTATACTCATTTTTAGACCTTTTGTACCTAAAATAATTTAAGGGACAATTAGGTAATAATATTTATATAAAGGAATTGAAATAAATAAAATTTTATATGCAATAAGTGGAAATAAAATTTTTTAGGATTGAAACTACATGTAAAATTATAATTATAATTAAAAAATTTTCTCAAATTTATCATTATTTTTATTGACTATTATTTGACTATTATTTGCATCATCCTAAAACTCATTAAATTTGGAAGAATAAAAGTCAAACGTCGACTATTCAAAAGCTAAGCTTTTATTTCTTAGATACAGACAGCACGTGTCCTAGTCAATATTCATTAGCGTCCATAATTAATCACTGTATTTTATATTTATTGTTTTATCATCGAAAACACATGATTAATCGTATTTATTGTTTTACCACGTGTGGAAGCGCCGTACTTCAGGGGCGGATCGGGGATCGGGGATCGGGGGTCGGGCGGAGGGGGCAGCGTCGACGGTCCCCCGGTAGACCATGGATCCCCTAATATTATGGGTAAAAATTGAGATCGTAGAAGAAGGCGGATGGAAGCAGGACATCAGGATGATGTACGCTCTGATCATGTTGGACGGCGTTTGCGTTGTCGGGACATTGCACACCTACTTGACACCTGAGACGAAGATGAGATCGCTGGAAAAGAACGGGACAGGGGAAAGTGAGGACGACAACACGAAAGAGTGGCTGTCGTTACTAGCGAGGGCGCCGCCTGTTCATCATGTGGAATCGCCGCCATAAGAAAATTTATTCTAATTATTGCTCAGGCAGAGTAATTAATAAGAAAAAAAAATCAACTTTTAAAATATTCATCTAATAATAATTAAAATATATATTTTTTTATTTATTGATGTCAAGTGATACATATATCTAAATTAAATTTAGAGTAAATATTGTCATCCATGTGAATATCTTTAGAATATGTATCTTGTATAAGCTCTTGGCTTCCACCCCTTGCCGATCGAGCTCTCGAAAGAAGGCGCCAACGATTGCACGGCAAGAGCTCATCCCAACGAGAGACCATCTGGAGGAGGCATTCCTTAAGAGATCGCCCGCGAGGCGATGTCAGAGCTAGAGAAGGTGATGTGGGCTAATTTCTACAGCTCCAGATTCTAGCAGAGCCTCTCCCAGAGGGAATGGAGCTCCCCCAAGTGATAAACATGTTGAATAGATCATTTTGATCATCCTTCTATGTTTGAATTCCTGAATCCGTCATTACCGTATGTCATATGTACACGACTGTAACAGCAAAACCATCAACGTGGAACTTTGCCCAATGTGAAAACCCTCCGCATCCTCAGGACGGGACTAGTTGTGTGGAGCCTCCGGCTTAGTGGAAACAAAAACAGATTATTTGTATGCCCTTGGCATTTTTGTCTATTAATATCTACACTAACAACGAAAAATAAATTATGAATGCTTATTAGTTATTAGTATAATAGTTAAAATATGAAGGAAAGCATGCTTAAATATATTCAATTTTAATTCATAATCTAGTATGACAATACTTCATATTTTAGCCATTGCACTACCCCAAAAGAAAATTGTTACATCAGAACTAGGACTAAATAAATCAAGCTTTGTGAACAAGTTTGATATTCGATTTGATAAGAGATTGTTTACGTTCGTTCAATATATATAAGATTAATTAAACAAGCAATCTTCAACAACTCATTAAACTAAACAAATAAATTTCAACACATATGTGTTCAGTTCGTTAACGTTCATGAACAATGTTCGTGAACAACATTCATGAACAATATTTATGGACCATGTTCATTAATAAAACTCTTTTCAATATGTTAAATAAATAATAAAATAAAATAAAATAAACAAATAAGTTTGAATTATCAATGTCAATAAATAATCAAACAATTAAAAATTTCAAACAATCAAATAAGCTTAAATTGAAAGTTCGATAATATCTAAACGAACCAAGTTTTAACCAAGCTCAAGTCAAGTTTGAATTGAGAGCTTGATAATATTTAAACAAACTAAGCTTAAGTCAAGTTTTAAACAAGCTCAAGTTCATAAAAAATAAACCAAGCCAAACTTAAACAATCATTTCAAAAGTTTGATTCATTTTAAGTTTAAACACCACAAAGATTGGCTCGGCTCAGCTCGGTTATCTTATCAAATAAGTTTAAATATCACAAAACTCGGCTCGGCTCAACTCGATTCGGCTCGTTTACAGTCTTAATCAGAGCCCCCGCTTTTATGAAAAATCTTATGGAGGAAGCTTTGGCAACTAATTATCCCCCATTTGCTCATGAATATTTAGTTTATTTACACCCTACCTATTTGATTTGATCATTTTCACTGATTTTCAATTTTTTTTTAAAAAAATATCGAAAATAAATTTTGGAAATATGTGTTGTAAATCCAGTTGTTTAGTAAACCAAATAAATTTTCAGAATTTTAAACTCTTAAAAGCGAAATATTTTTTATATTCTCCATCTTATAAAATACTAAAAGAAAATCACAAACCAATTAGTTCATCATTAAAAATTCTTGATGCAGTATTCATACCATTATACAAGGCGTCTGTGGTTAAAAATATCATTTTTGATATGAATACATTAAAGATATTATTATTTTCCTCGTGCTTAATTAAGTTTCCTTGCATTGGTTAGTTTTTTTGGTATGAATTCAAGGAGTAGAGATCTTCTGGAGCAGAGATCTTTTGGTATGTATTTAGTGGGTCAGGGTCCTGATTAGGTAAATTTAATGGTCTCCACTTGTTAAAGAGACAGAGCCTATTGAATTCCATGTATCATTGACCTGATTCAAAAGTGAACTAGGACATATGGGATCAGAAGATCCCACTTGAAATTCAAGGCATCTGTTGTTAGAAATATCATTTTTTATAAGAATACATTAAAAGATATGAATATAATTTCTACCACTTTCATAATTTTACCGCTATAAATTTTTAAATATCAATATAGTTTTTCATAATTTTTAAAATTTAAAATTCAAGAAATATTAGAATTTAAGCCTGCTTCTAATAATTCTATTTAATCTTTTATTTTCAACATTAAAATTTTCAAAATATTCTAATATGCATGTTTTCTTTTTAATCCACATATTTGGTTCGTAATTTACATAAGGTTCTACTTAACATCTTCATAATATCATATAATTAATTGAGAGATAAGAGTTATACCTCACTTACCATATCAGACTCGCAGTTCAACGCTCTCCATTCATTGTTGCTCTCGATGCTCATTTCAGATGAGCTTTTATCATTTTCTTCTTAGTAACCGGCCATTAGTACTAGTCCGATGTATTGTGCTGTCTTAGATTCGAATGACGATAATTCATCCCATGTCGTCTTAAGGTTCTTATTCTTTGATTATCTTGGCCCTTTGTCTTTATCCTTTCCTTTGCTTTTCAGTTTTAGGTAGTTATCCTTGATGTGCTATTTTACTTGACAATTATAGCACCGAACCTTCTTTTTTCCTTCGAAATAGCTTTGTTGCCTATTTCTTATCAAAGTTGTTAGATTTAAAAAACTTTAAAAAATTTTCTTACCATAAAAGCTTCTTCGTCTTCATCGAGCGATGATTTTGAATCGACTTGATTTTTTTAGCTTATAGTGCTAAACCTTAATTCGGCTCCTTTCTTTGTCCTGCACATCGGGACTCATGTAATTCCAGAGTTGAAAATAATTCTTCTAAAGTACTTATCTCCAAGTTTTTCGAGATATAGTAGGCGTCAACTATGGACGTCTAGTCTTGGGTCCTTGGGAGGACATTAAGTGTATACCTTAATGAGTCTCGATTCGTTACCGTTTCTCTGAGGTTCGTGAGTCCGTTGATTAGCTCCTTGATCCTTGCGTATAGATGAGTTACCATCTATTCCTTTACCATTCACATGTTCATTAGTTGATTCCAAAACAGATCTCGTTTTGCTAGTTTAGCATCCAAGGTTTATTTATGAAGCTTCAAAAACTTCTCCCAAAATTCTTTGACGGATTCGTAACGCCGATTCGGTTGACTTCTTAAGGCGATAGTACACTCAGTAGGTAGAATTCCGCTCTTCTATTGGCTACGAAGACAGTATGCTCCTTCTTGTTCCAGAGATGTTCTTCCTTTTCATCTCCATTGTAATCTTTAGGCGCTTCAAAATCATATTTAATTGTTAGAAGAATTTCAAAGTCAATTTTACAAAATACTTTTATTCTACGCTTTTATATCGCGAACTCTCCCTCGGAACTTTAGTTGGAAAATGCTCGATTAGATCATCTGTTGGAATGTATACTAAAAGCTTAGCTTTTTGTATAAACATTTATTCAGAAATAAGAATCACATTGGTCAAATGTCTACATTTATACGCTAAGTGTAGTTGTTCAATTAATTTATATTATAGATAACATGGTGTGTGGTGTCATACACAGAAGATCATGTTATCAGTTCCTTATAAATTATAAATAGTAGCTCACGACTAAGATGGATAGGACAAACCATTGGAGTGGTTGTAGTGTAATTATATATTATTTTATCTTAACTGATAAATTATACTAGTACACTATGAGTGTATTGAGTATGACCATTTGAGATAGTTTCTTTTTATACTGACTATATAAAAGAACAATATCTTTGTTATTATGGAAGTGTATACTCTTAATCATGATATAATAACAAGCACATATACTTAATATTTATTTCTTTAATTTATCAAAGGGTGTGATTTAGCTCGTTAAATCAATAGGCCTGATAAGTTGGGAAATGATATTATTTATATGGTGTGTTATTGATTATAGAATAAAATTATGTCCTAGTAATCTAGGTTGATGTCCCCTTGAGGAGCTCATAAGGATTGTCATGTAAACCCTACAGGTGGACCTAGTCCGGCATAACAATAAAGTTGAGTGGAACTACTCTTGGATCTAGATATTAATTAAAGTGAGTTGTTAGTAACTCATTTAATTAGTGGACATTCAATATCTTAAACACAGGGAGATTAACATACTCATGATAAGAAGGAGCTCATATAGTAATATGGGATTGGTGCGGTAGTGTAATAATAACTCTTTAGTGGAATGAGATATTATTGATGAACTTGAGTTGGGTGTTCGGGGCGAACACGGGAAGCTCAAGCTCATCAGGAGACCAAAACCAATTCCTCCTCTCGGTCCCTATTGTAGCATCTTATTTATAAAGTCTTATACCCACCTAAACTCAACTTCTTACCCACCTTAAGGTGGCCGGCTAAGCCTAGCTTGGAGCCCAAGCTAGGGCCGACCAAACCAAGGCTAGATGGGTTCAAGTGGTGGTCGGCCATAGCTTGGAGCCCAAGTAGGGTGGCCGACCATATTAGATTAAAAGGAGTTTTATTTTTTAAAATCTTTTCTTATGTGGAAGCCATGGTTTTAAAAGAAAGTTTAAAATTCAAGTCTTTCCTTTTATAGCTTTCTACAAAAGATTAAGAGAAAGATTTGATATCTTTCCTTATTTGTAGTTAAAAGGAAGATTTTAATTTTTTGATAAAACTTTCCTTTTTGTAACCATCATCATGGTTTTAAAAGAGAGTTTTAAAAATTATAAATCTTTCATTTTATAGCTTTCTACAAAAGATTAAAAGAAAGATTTGATATCTTTCCTTATTTGTAGTTGAAAAAGAATATTTTAATTTTGGAGAAAACTTTCCTTGTAACCATCCACATGTTTTAAAAAAGAGATTTTAATTTATAAAAGTTTCCTTTTATAACCAACCATGAAGGGAATTTAAAAGAGAAATTTAATTTCATGAAACAAATAAGGAAGTTTTAATTTTGTGTTTAAAACTTTCCTTGTTTGGAGCTCAATGAGGTGGCCGGCCATAGTAAGTTTATAAAGAAAGTTTTAATTAAAATTTTCTTCTTAGACATTGGCAAGAAATATAAGGAAGTTTTAATTATAAAACTTTCCTTATTTGCCAAGACCAAGGAATATAAAACAGATGGTAGAGGTGTCCCACCTCACAACAACACATCTAGTATTCCTCTTCTCTTTTCTTTGGTGGTGGTCGGCCCTCTTCTCTTGCTCATCCTCTTCTTTTCTTCCTTAGAGGCCGGCGGCATCACATCTCTTGGAGCTTTTGGTGGCCGGATCTTATTAGAGGAAGAAGGATAGAAGAAGGAGACATTGTTTCTTAGCATCCCTTGGAGCTTGGTTAGTGGCCGAAGTTCTTCATCTCTAGGAGATTGTTGTTGGCTGAAACTTGGAAGGAAGAAGAAGGTTTGGGTGGATTCTCGTCTTGGTAGATCGTCACCCACACGACGTCCAAGATAAGAAGAGGAATACAATAGAAGATCGTGAGGTCTATAAACTACAAAGAAAGGTATAACTAATTGTCTTATTCCGCATCATACTAGTTTTCTTTGTATGGATTTTGAAATACCAAACACAAGAGGCTAACGATTCTAAGTTTCAGATTTATGATTCGAATTTGTGTTTCTTTTGTTTTTCGATCTTGTGATTCGATTGTTCTTATTGGTTAAACCTAGGGTTACTATAAGGAGATTAAATATTGAATTTCATTGAAAGACTTTGTCTAGGAAGTGGTGGATGCTCCCATAACCAAGAAGGCCTAGTGTCTCGCCATGTTTAACCTGGAAGCCGGTCTCTGAAATAAATATTTAATCAAATTTGTAACATGAGTAGATTTGGATTAATAATGTTAAGCATCCTTTGAGATCCAAGTCTAAACCTCTAAGAACAGATAAGTTAAATTTGGAATCAATAATGTTAAGTTCTGTTTGCGATTCCAAATTTAATTTATAAAGAACACAATAGGTTGTTAGGGAAGGTTCAGGACTTGTATAAAATTTTTGTACAGGGGAACCAATACGATATTCCGAGTAGCAACCAACATCATCATCTTCTTACTTTAACTGACTGTTAGTCCTTCTAGAGCGGTCTAGCTCTGATACCAATTGTTGGACTGTCGTGGGCCGACTAGAGGGGGGTGAATAGCCCTGAAAAATGAAGTTAGAACTTCTCTTGTTATTTGAACTTAGCAAGGGAACATAAATAATTAGCATAAAAACAAAACATAAAAAGAATAAAGCTAAGGATTTTTTACTTGGTTACAACCTATGTAGTTGTTAATCTAAGATAATGAAAAGCTCCACTAAAAATAACTCCTTCATGCAGATAGAGTAGCTTCTTACAGTCTTTCAAAGCTCAGAAACAACTAAGAATATTGGTATAGTGAGTATTGTTTAAACTCCTAGCTCCAGGGTGCTATTTATAGCATTCTGAAGAATGTTACCATTTGCTAAGACGCCTCCAAAGAGGTAAAACTTTATCTTCATGCAAACAGTAACCCTGTGGTTACTGTTCACTCGAGGAACCTCCGATCAGCTGGAGGCACCTCAGGTATTGTTCATTTGAGGCACCTCCAGTCCTGAATTTGGTAGATGCAAGGCAGACCATCTGAGGCGCCTCAGATCTTCATTTCTTTAAAGTCAACATCTGAGTTGGCTTTTCATCCTTGGCTCACATGGGTGATGCTCTAGTTATCCAGAGTTGAGCTCATTCGAACTCAAGTCTGATGTTCTCCTCAAGCAGGCTTCCACCTGACTTCTCGTCCCTCGAATGCGCTGCGCGCGTCCTTCTTGTCAGCTGGTATACTCTTCCACAACTTCTCTCATCCCTCAAATATATCGAGCTCGTCGACTCACTTCTCATGTCATCCTTCTCGTTCACTGTGTCTTCTACTCGACTTCTTGTATTCATAAGTCCCTACACACTCAGACACAAGACATCAAATACATAGGGTCTAACTTATCTCGGTTAATCACATCAAAACTATCACGAGATACTTATAGCAAAAAGTTTAAATATGTTATCCATTATTTATTTCAGCTTCCTCGAATGTATTAAAAATTTAATTAAAAGAATCTGTTGAAATCCCATGTTGAGGCTGATATGAACTCATATCAGGCTCACATTAGATCAGGACCAACGTTGGGCCTGATATAAGTTCATATCATGCCCAACGTGAGATTTTAACTTATTCTTTCAATAATATTTTAACACCTTAGGAAAAGTTAAATAAATAATGGATAATATATTTGAACTCCTTGTAACTTAAGAAATTCACAGGACCTGAAATAGGTACAATCGGAGCTCTCTAGGTCAATAAGTGGGTTTTGAACCGGAGTTGTTAAAATATTATTGAAAGAATTAGCTAAAATCCCATGTTAGGTCTGATATAAACTAAAACTCACTTATTGACTAGAGAACTCCAATTGTACTCATTTCAGGTTCTTTGGAATTCTGTGGTTGTAAAGAGTTTAAATATGCTTTCCATTGTTTATTTCGGCTTCTTCGAATGCGTTAAAATGTTATTAAAAAAATCAATTGAAATCTCACTTTAGGCATGATATGAGTTTATATCAAGCCCAACGTATGCCTAATATGAACTCATATCAGGCTTAATGTAGAATTTCAGTTGATTATTTTAATAATATTTTAATACCTCCGAATAAGTTAAAATAAATAATGGATAACATATTTGAACTCCTGGCAACCCATGAAATACATGTGCCCTGAAATGAGTACAATCAGAGAGCTCTTTAGGTCAATGAGTGAGTTTCGATCGAAATCCACTGATTGACCTAGAGAGCTCTGATTGTACTCATTTCAGGTCCTATGGATTTTTAAGATTGTAAGGAGTTTAAATATGCCATCAATTATTATTTTTAGTCTTCCCTAGTGGCGATATTTTGAAAAAAAATAAATCTGAGTCGAATATACATCAATAAGTGAGAGAGAGGTGGAGAGAGATTTATGTTCCCTGAGTCGAGAGGGAGGGAAGGAGTGGAGAGAGAAGGATGGAAAGATATTGAGGTTGTATACCGTTGGCAGGAGGGGTAGAATGGGAAGACTAGACAAATTAATGTGTCATTTGGTAATTACTAAAATATGGTACGTCTTTTGGTCAATTCAAAAAACTGAGCACGCCCTTTGGTAAATTGTTATTCAGATCTTTTATATAGACTCAAATATTCCTGAGGTCGCCATAGTCAGCCTCCACAAACTCTCCTCTAACTATATAATAAAAAATGATAAACCCAGCTAGCCTTGGGGTGAACAGCCCGACCCCACGAAATTTCCCACCGACCACCAGGATAAATCGGAAAGCACTTGCGGTGGGCAGCCCAGAAGCCTAGCATCCTTTGATTATGTGCTCCATTTGGAGGAAAAATCCCTGCAATTCGTCGTAGTTGGGTATCGAACCAAAATGATTAACTAGGTTGGGTAATGTCGAGCCTGGGGTGACTAGCTCGACACCATGGAAGTTTCCCACCGCCCACCAAGGTAAATCAGAAAGCACTTGCGACGGACGGCCGAGAAGCCTAGCATCCCTTAACACATGTCTCATTTAGAGGAAAATCCCTACAAATATGTCATGGTTGGGAATAAAACCGTGGGTGTCTGGGAGACAACTGAGGGTCCTTACCGCTGCACCATAACCCCGGGGGCAACTATAGAGTGAATGTGTTTGTTAATTATGTAATTGAATCGTGTGTCACTATCACAATCACTCAACCAATTAATAGCCTTGTTATATGCCCTTGTTGGAAAGGACGAAATTAAGATATTGGTTTAGTGTATGCAACAATATAATATAATTACTAATGACATATAACAATATCTTTATAGTCACAGTCCCAACCGATGGGGTAGCGACCACATCGCTATTGTTGGTGCAGTTTGCACTAACGGTCTAACTCATATTTTGATGAATAATAAATAAGTTAAGTTAGGTATAATTATGATCTAACCACTCTACCAAATGTGCAGGAGTTAACTAGATAGGTTGATGAGCCGACCAAATATCTAGCGGAAAGTCCAGATAGGTCGACGGGCTGACCGAATATCTGACGGGAAGTCCAGCTAGGTTAACGGGTTGACTAGATAGCTGATGTGAAGTCTAGCTAGGTCAACGGGCAGACCGGATAGCTGGTGCAAAGTTCAGATAGGTCGATGGGCCGACTGGATATCTAGTAGGAAGTCCAGTTGGGTCTGCGAACCGGACAGCTTGCAAACTAGTAAGTAAAGGTAAGTCACTGGAGGAGAGTGACTAAGTGATGGCGTGTCCCGGTTGAGTGTACAGTAGGTGTCGGTCTAGATTAGGTCCATTTCAGATCCCTAATCTGAGACCTTGACTAGTTCCGGATCCTTGGAGGATATGATCTAACTCATAAATCTTTATAAAATATTCATGAATATATTTTTATAACTCTATGTTGTAGAGAAAAATGTAGACCTTCAAATTCTGCACGCGTAGCAACTACAGAGCTTGATTCTAAGTTTAGAGTCAAAAGTTATGGCCTTCAGAAGATTGTTGTGTCAAACCAACAGTTGGAGGCGTCTTCAATCAGTGGAAGACGCCTTGAGTTTGCTGGAAGGCGTCTTCCAAAGGATAAAACCCAAAGTTGGCAGATTTTATCATCATCAAAGATAGGAGGATAAGATTTGCTTGTGGAGATGCCTTCAACCTCCTCCAAGGCATTGCATACTGAATTACTTGCAATAGGACAAGTGCAGGGTGTTGCACTTGTTCCTTCTTTCTGTGTACTCGATTCCCTTTCCAGAGGTGCCGGAAAAGGTAGTTTAGTAGATTACCCATCGATAGGTCCATAAGACCTGGGTCTTGGAGTAGGAGTCGTCAAAGACTTCGAACTAAGTAAAATCGAACGTGTATTCTTTTACTTGCTTTTCTATTTTAGTCTTTTTTCATAGTTTTCCGCTGCGTACTGAGTTCTTAAAAACAAAAAAGACAAGTTTTTTAAAAATCACGTGATTCACCCCTCCTTTCGCGTGCGATTCGATACAACAAGTGTTATTAAAGCGGGTACCACTCTGAATTAGTGCAACCACCAATCAAGCAAAAGGGGTTATTTTTTTAAAAAAATAAAAATTGTATATCATTTTTGTTTAAAAATTATTCTCATTTTTTTTAAAAAAAAATTGTATATCGTTTCTGTTTAAAAATTATTCTTACGTCTTTCGTTTTTCCTCTAAATATTTTTTTTAATTCACTTTTATTTTTTCACTATTAGTCAAAATTAGTGAAATAAACCTTTTTACAAAATTTATCGTAATATTTTTATTTTATTATTATTTTATTCAAAATTGGTGAAACACCTTCATTTCTTTATCTCTCACACTACTTACCTCAAGACAACGTCTTGGAAATTGCTTTTGTTGGTGCATGTTGTATTAACGGTCGAACTCAAATTTTGATAAATGACAAAGTAAGTTAAGTTATGTTTGTTATAATCTAACGATGTAACTAAGTGTGCAGGAGAAGTCCAGATAGGTCGACGGGTTGACCGGATATCTGGCAAGAAATCCATCTTGGTCGACGGGCTGGCCGAATAGTTGGTACGAAATCCAGCTAGTTTGACGGGCTGACTGAATATCTAGCACGAAGTCCAAACAGATCGACGTGCTGACTCGATGTCTGACAAAGTGGTAAGTTAAGGTAAGTCACTGGAGAGAAGTGACTTGGTGAGGACGTGTTCCCCGTTTGAGGGAATAGTAGACGTCGATCCAACTTAGAACCATTTCAAAAATCTAAGTTGAGATCTTAACTAGATTCTGGTCTCGAGGAGACATAATCTAATTACTACTCTATTTGCTATATTGTGCTAACTTTGTTTTGCAAGGTAATATAATTTTTATTGTCTCGGACTAACTTTTTCTTGTAGGAAAATGAGTTGCTGGAAAAGTCAGGTTCGGGCGCTCGGATTCAGTCCGGGCATCCGGAATGCCAAAATCTATCTCAACGTCAATTTGGAGCACGCTGATTGGATGGGCTAACGTCACAATGTAGGCACCCAGAAGAGATCTAGGCGCCCGAAATTGCATATATAAGCAGCCTTTCACCAGGAGCATAGTACACAACTTTCTTCTTCTATTGCCTTCTTGCGCGCTACTCTAAAGAAGTTCTTGCGACTCCATGATGCGACTCTGACAGCCGAGTGACGCTGCTCTGATGACCGAGCAACACAACTTCGACGACAGAGTGACGCGACTCCAACAGTTGAAAGCACAACCTTCTAGATCTCTAAGAAGTTGTTGGTATACTTGTTTATTTCTGCACTTAAATTATAGATATGTTGTATTCCTCTTGTAAAGATTTGCGAATTGTAAGTGGATTGCCCAACGAAAACACTCGACGAGTGAGTGCCTTGGAGTAGGAGTCAACGAAGGCTTCGAACCAAGTAAAAATTGGTTTGTTAGCGTTGTTTTCAATTTTCTCTTCCGCTGCGCACTTTAATTCTGTCTCTATTTTCGACGATCGCTATTCCCCCCCCCCCCCCCCCCCCCCTCCTTCTTCTAGCATTCTTCACAATCCAACAGCTTCTTGTCTATATTTTTTTGCAAGTATACCAATGTCTCGTCAAGAAGGATGGAGCATCCATGAATCACCACCATATGAGAGGTACGAGAGGCACGATTCAATCTGTGGAGGATGCAAATGAAAAATTTCATCCTTATGAAGGACTTCGATGGCAGCATGACACTGAGATGATCAACCCAAAACACAGAAGCCAATAGAAAGGTAATAAAATTAATTTCAGACTTATTATCTAACAAAGTTACATGCAGGATAGGAAAGCTCAAAGATGCCTATGAGTTTTGGACCCGCCTGACCAAGCTTCATGAGGAGTCGTTGAAGCTAGAGGAGTAAATCAAAAGTGAATACAGACTCGAGTCCAATCCAACGGAGAAGCCTACTGAATTAAGGGATGCATTTAAGGTTAGTATAATTTATCAAAATACCCCTGTCAGTAGTAGTTTAAATAATCTGAATGATAATTTAGATAAATATGAACTTATCTCAAGTATGGTACATAATAATCTAGATTCTGATCAAGTCAATCAATACTTTGATCAAACTGGCATCAATCATGACTTGGTTAAACTGAATATTGACCAAATCAATTCAGAAATAATTAATTCAAACATTAAAATAAATTTGAATTTTAAAAATGAGAAAATAGATAAAATCAATAAATACCTTAATAAATCATTTAATAATCTGGACAATATCAATCTAAAAAATTCTATCCAAAATCAAAATAATTTAATTAATACAAAATTAACTATTAAAGATAACACCTTAAACAAAGATAATTCAGAAAATTCAAAATTAACAATTAATAAAGAGTTAAACATTAAAAATAAACCTTTAAAGAAATATAATTCAAATAATTTAACCAATTCAAAATGAAAAATTGATAAAAACTTAAATATCAAATATAATATTTTAAACAATGATAATAATTTAATAAATTCAAAATTAAAAGAAAACATAAATCTTAATTACACTCCTTTGAAAAAAAGAAAGTTTAACCAACTTAATTAATTCAAAATTAAAAACTTATATTACATTACAGCTAATTAAAACCTTAACTAAAAATTTGATTAACCTTAATTAAATAAAACAAAAGTTTAATAATTTAGGGGGAGGCACCAAACTAGTCGGCACCTCCAAAATAATAACTTACCCAGCTGGGTAATTAGGACTAATTTAAAAAGGGATAAAAGTTTAACTTGACAAACGGTACTGGTGAAATTTTGAATGATAGTAAGTTAAGGAAACTCTGTCTATGCATATTTAGGAAGATATTGTTGGATCAAGACGCGCTAGAGGGGGGGTGAATAGCGCTCGCGGCTATTTCGTTCGATTCGTAAAACTATCGGAGTAAAATACGCAGCGGAAAATGTAAATAAACACAAACACAGAGACACGGTCGTTTACTTCGTTCGGAGCCTAAGGCGACTCCTACTCGAAGGCCCGCGATCCTTGATCGCTTCCGGTGGGCAACAACTATAAGCTCGATAAAAGATTACAAGTTGAAGTACAATAAACGACAGTAAATAATTATACCAACGACGAAGAAATGAAGATTCGGAGCTCCTGGTCGTCGGGCACAAGTAGCAGCACTTCGGAACGTCGTTTGGAGCAGTACGTAGCACTTGAATCACTTGGAAGAAGATTGTTGAAGCTGCTGGTCGAGACCCCTTATAAAGGGGGTTCAAGGCGCCTTATACTGTTCACCAAGGCGCCTTGAACGAGCCGAGTCACCCGCGTGGATCAGCACTGACCTGGTCGAACTCTATCTAGTTTAAGGCGCCTTCAGCCTATCCACGGCGCCTTCAACCTCTGGTCAGGCGCCTCCAGCACCTCTTCGCAGCCTTCTCACAGCTGCACTCGAGGCGCCTCCAAGCTCCATGGAGGCGCCTCGGACACTGTTCATCCGAGGTCTTATTTGCTACTTTGGTCCTGCAAGATATGTTAATCCCAAACACATACCTTGCAAAACAAAGTTAGCACATAATAGCTATGAATAAGATATTGACAGTTTTTCGAATTGTCCGGGTTTGACTTCGGATTTCCTACCGGAAACCCTAGATCGACCCGACGCTTACTGTTCCATCGGTGGGGAACGCGCCCTCACCTACTCCACTCAGGAGAGTTACCTGTTGCCAGTGTGATCCTCTAGATTGACTGGACTTTTACTCAGCGCTCGATGCTTCCGGACTTTTTGCTGGACGCTCGCTCCCCGACCCGTCTAGTCTTCCACCTCGTTCGCGACACCAGGACTTTCCACCTAGGGTTACCACCCCCTAGGACTTTTGCCTGAAGCCATCGACCTGCCAAGACTTTCCGCATAGGGTTACCACCCCCTATGACCTAGGGTTACCACCCCCTAGGGGTTTACCTTGCCTAACCGCAGTTAGGACTTTCCTGAAACACTCAGCAAAAGCTGTCAGATAACAAAGCACCTTAATTTTGAATCCTTTGCCATTATCAAAACTTAGGTTCGATCGTCGGATACTTCCCGCACCAACAATCTCCCCCTTTTTGATTATGGCAACACGTAATTCAAAGTTAAGAAAAACAACATAAAGTTAACCAAGCTTAAATAAACTTCAAATGCAATAACAGTTAAGCTGGAAACTTTTACTTTGTAAAATTAGACTTCAAATGCAATAACAGTTAGGCTGGAAACTTTTAACTTTGTGATATTAGACTCCCCCTTAATAACAGCCCTCCTTTTATTAAATACTTTGAATTTTCCTTTAACTTTAATTACCTACTCTCCCCCTTTGCCATATATCAAAAACAAACCAGTTTGAAAGTAGATTTGTATTTTTCTGAAGGAAAATTTTCAAAGAGGGATAACAATAAATTTTCTTCTTAGATTGCCAAATTTGAAAATACTTAGCTATATATTCAGCTTCGAAATGATTTGTATTGAGAAAATATTTTCAATAAATAAAAAAATTGAGTATGCTTTGTATTGAGAAAATATTTTGCCAAATAGCTAAGTTTAGAGTACAATCTAACTAAGTCTAGTTAAAATAGTCTTAAAATTAACTAAGTTTGAAAATATGAGTGTTTGAATTTTCAATAAAAGGATTTGCTTAGAAGTTATAAAATATGAGGTCACTTGAAAACTTTAAAACGTTATAAAAAGTTGACTAGATTTGAAAATATTTGAATACTCAATTACATGGATAAGTTTTGAAAAACTGTAATTAAGTTTTGAATACGCATTTTGAAGAAACTTTGATATTAAAGAAAAATATTTAGTTTTAGGACACAGGGAGTAGCAGTAGTTTGTTTTCTAGTCCAAGCATGAGTCAAATTAAATTATTGAGTTTAATTTGATTAAGTATCAGAGCCTTAAAATGATCAGGTAAAGTAATTTGATTAGAACCTTAAAGTACAATCATGCTTAACCAAAAATTGAAACACACTTTTCCCAATTGTCTAACCTTTAGCTACTTGCTGATTGCCTAGAGGGCAGTAGCTTTCACATGGTTAGTCAAATTAAGTCCATTTGGTCCAGTTAGAGTTGACTAGAGCTGGAGAACTTAACTTGATTAATGTTTATTGCATATTTAACGCCCAGACTCATATTGATGCACAGATATAAGCATTCTTGAGTCCAGGCAATACCCTATGCATCTCACGCCTTTCTAAGTTTTTCAAAACACAAGCAAGGTAGACCTAGGTGTTTGTGAGATGCTCTGGCTTAAAGCTAGAGGAACATGATTTCTAGGGGGAAACCTAGGCGTAATCCGAATTTTTTGAAAATTCTAAGAAATTGGAATTTTGAAATAAGTATTTTCCTAGGAATTTTAAAAGATTAGTAACCTCTAGATCATTTGAAACTAAGTACACTGTTGACTGGGAGCATGCAAATAAGTAGATATCACATCAAGAAGGTCTAACAAAACAGATACACAGTGAAGTGTTAGTTTCATAGTCAAAAGTCCTTAATACAATGCATAAAATAGTCGAATCAAAGAGTAGGATCATCGACTCGAGGAGTATCAGCTGGCGGAGCATCAACGGGAGGTGGCGCATGGGGCTGCGCAAGTGTTGGCTGACCCAGACGTCGTATCTCGTCTCGGAGGGAGGTAAACCCGGCAGCCATCTCGGATCGAAGGGTGAGAACTATCCGTCGTGTCTGAATGGACTCGACCTCGAGTCTAGCAAGTCTATCCTCGACAGAGAGTGATGCCAAGGTCGAGGGCCCGGCTGATGTGGAAGGTCCGGCAGAGGAGGAAGGGTCCGCAAACAAATCCTCGGCTAAGAAGTCGACCCACTCCTCTCCCTCGCCCGGTATATCCTCGGCCTCTGGAGCGATAGGGGCAGCGGCTGGCTGTGGTCGCCCTGTCCAGGCTAGAACTCCATCAGCAGTGACCTCAGCATGAGCTAGTCTACAACTACGAGACCCTAGCTCATCGTAAATAGTTAGAGGGATGACTGTCCCTCTGGTCACATCTATGCCCTCTATGGTCGAAAAGAGTCGAGTCAAAATATGACAATAGGGCATGTGTACTATGCGGGAAGTGACTGTCCCAGATGCACAAATGATGTTCTGGAACATATGCAAGGCGATATTGATATCTAATCGATGACACAAGGCGTACAAGAAGAATGAATGTGAGGACCGCATCTTCGGGACATCCCGAGATGAGATCGGCAAAATACATGCAGTCAGGACCCTATACATCACATAGTCCTGAATCCGAAGAGAGACTGATCTGAACTCAGTCAGGCCAAGAGGTCTCTCCTCCCCGAAGAAATACGTATAGATAGTATCTAACGTAATATGGGAGTAGGGATCGCCAAATGGTAATTCCCTACTGGGATAACATAGGAAAGTGGACTCTGAGGGCCTAAGTCCTAGGGTGGTACGTAATAAAGTGGGGGTAAGTTGAATGTCAGCGCCAACAACTCTGGTGGAGTACGTACTATCATCAACCCTCTCAAGGTTGTGATAGAACTGTGCACATAACTCCTGATTTACTGCATCAGTGCAGTAAACCAGTGTGTCCAGCTGATAGTGCTCTATCATCTGGACTGATGGCAAGCAAAATTGGGTAAAGAAGGGCCTATTTAGGTATCTAGGCTTGATAGGATCAAAAGTGTAACTAGAAAAGGTATCCCTAAGATGGATAGTAGGGAATCTGAGGTCTGCTGATGGAAGTCTAGCTGTATCGGGATCTATTTGACGTCGTTTCCTATTTTCAGTGATTTATCACAAAAATTGGCAAAAATAAACCCAAAAATTATGTAAAATTTGATTGGGAAGAGTTTAGGGTTTACCTAGGAGGCATTGTAGGGTGTAGAGAGGGGAAGAACCGGTTGAAGGCGCCTTAGTTGGGAAGAAAATGCACGAGTATCGCGTGCTCGGCGTCGGCAGAAAACGAACAGAAAAGCTTCTGTTCGTTTTGATATAAAGTGTTGAAGGCGCCTTAAAACAAGGTTTAAGGCGCCTTATATACGTTGGAGGCGTCTTGGGTTGATCCGAGGCGCCTTAAGACGAAGCGGCGGGAATTTTCCCGCTGCTTGCTAGGGCGCCTCCTTTTGATGGGAGGCGCCTCCGATAAGCTTCACGTGAAATAAATTTTAAAGTTTTTTTTTTAAAAAAAATAATTTTGAAGAGGTTTTAAAAGTAATTTTAAAGTTAATTAATTTTGAAAAAAAATTTTAAGGAATTTTCAAATATTTTGAAATAGATAATTTTGAGATTGAGTTTTGAAAAAATAATTTTGAAATTGAGTGTTAAGATAATTTTGAAATTTAAGTTTTTAAAATACTTTTAAAATTTTAAGTTTTTAAAATAATTTTGAAATTTAAGTTTTTAAAATAATTTTGAAATTTTAAGTTTTAAAAATAATTTTGAAATTTAGTTTTTGAAATAATTTTGAAATTTAGTTTTTGAAATAATTTTGAAATTTAAGTTTTTAAAATAATTTTGAAATTTAAGTTTTTGAAATAATTTTGAAATTAAGTTTTAAAAATTTTGAAAATGATTTTGAAATTAAGTTTTAAAAATTTTGAAATTGAGTGTTAAGATAATTTTGAAATTTAAGTTTTTAAAATACTTTTAAAATTTTAAGTTTTTAAAATAATTTTGAAATTTAAGTTTTTAAAATAATTTTGAAATTTTAAGTTTTTAAAATAATTTTGAAATTTAGTTTTTGAAATAATTTTGAAATTTAGTTTTTGAAATAATTTTGAAATTTAAGTTTTTAAAATAATTTTGAAATTTAAGTTTTTGAAATAATTTTGAAATTAAGTTTTAAAAATTTTGAAATGATTTTGAAATTAAGTTTTAAAAATTTTGAAATGATTTTGAAATTAAGTTTTAAAAATTTTGAAATTAATTTTTGAAATTAAGTTTTAAAGATTTTGAAATTAATTTTGAAATTAAGTTTTAAAAATTTTGAAATGATTTTGAAATTAAGTTTTAAAAATTTTGAAATTAAGTTTTAAAAATTTTGAAATTAATTTTTGAAATTAAGTTTTAAAAATTTTGAAATGATTTTGAAATTAAGTTTTAAAAATTTTGAAATGATTTTGAAATTAAGTTTTTTAAAAATTTTGAAATTAATTTTTGAAATTAAGTTTTAAAGGTTTTGAAATTAATTTTGAAATTAAGTTTTTAAAAATTTTGAAATGATTTTGAAATTAAGTTTTAAAAAATTTGAAATTAATTTTGAATTAACTTGATTTAAGTTAATTTTAGTTTTAATTTCTTAGTCATCTCACCCGATCTAAATTTTCAATCAGGTAAACCTATAATTGTTGTGAGATGAATTATAATTCAATTTTAAGGTTTGGGTTAACTTTGTGTTAGATTCAGGTTTAGCTTTGGGTTCAACAAGTAAGCATTCTTTGGATAAACTTCTGGGCTATGGTGAGTCACAAGGAACTCATTAAAGTAACCATGCCTTCGAGGTTTTCCAAATAGTCCTACCCATTGAGCTTAGTATTAAACCTTGGTCTAACTAGTTGGATCCATTTAAGGGTAGCTTCGGTCAGTTCCACTTGGCCAAATGCACCAGGTCGAAGCCATATCTTCCTAGACATGCGATGCCCAAGTTTCCCTAACGTACTATCATCCAAAAACTTCACCGGTACTGTGGTTAAAGTTAAACTCAACCCTTTTTAAACTATCCTTAATTACCCTGCCGGGTAATCTACTCTTGTTTTACCCATTTCGGGTAAATTAGGTTCAGTTACCCTGTCGGGTAGTTCAGTTGGAGGTGCCAGCTAGTTTGGATCCACCATCTATTTTTGAATTTAGAATTTAGAATTTGGAATTTCGAATTTAAATTAAATTTTAATTTAGAACTTTAATTTCAATTTCAAATTTAATTTTGAATTTTGAATTTAATTTTAAATTTTGAATTTTGAATTTAGAATTTTAATTTCAATTTCAAATTTTAAATTTAATTTTAAATTTTGAATTTAATTTTAATTTCAATTTCGAATTTTGAATTTAATTTTAACGTTGAATTTAGAATTTTAAATTTTTAGGATTGTTTTTCATTTTGCTCCCCCTGGATCATGGCCTCAATATGGTCTATCGAGGTAGTATATTTGATCCTTCGGAACCCAGTATTGGCCAAGTCTAACTTGATTGACCAAGTTAGACTTGGAAACCCATGCTTGGACTGATTTAATACTTTGTTTGTTTATTAATGATAAATAAGATCTATATTTACTTTTGTATCCCAGCCCAGTTCTGTTGTAGACGGCTCTTTGTGTCCCAAGAATCAAGTCCAAATTCTTGGAGCCCAAAGTAAACCGTTCTAAGGTATTTTCTAAATCTTTAACCTGATTTGTTAGAGTTGAATTTTCTTCCTCAAGTTTTTGAACTTGAGTTAGAAATTCAGTCTGACTCTGGTCAGGTGAGGGTTTGGTGTCAGCCACTTCTTTAAAGACACTTACTTCCTTTAGAAGTGACTTAACTTTCAGGTTTGACTTAGCTAATTTGCGCAATAAATAGCTAACTAAAATGTTCAATCGGGAGATACTTACAGCGAGGTCTGGTCCTTCGGAAACGGATGCGGATCTGTGGCTTTGCTCGGAGTCGGCTTCTGACTCGCTCTCGCATCCATATTCAACGACTTGGTCCGCCATTAATGCGAGTAGACTCGTTTATTCGAGCTCGTCGTCGCCGTCCTCCGATGAAGATTCGTCCCATGTTGCCTTAAGGACCTTTTTCCTTCTTTGCTTTTGACCTTCTTGAGGTTAGGGCAGTTGGATTGATGTGCCCTTTTTGGTTACACCCGTAGCATGTAACTTCAAACTTCATCTTTGTATTTTGTGGGCCTTCCTTTGATTTTACTGCCTTCTTTAGATCTCTTTTGTCGAATCCTTTCATCTTGTAGAGCTTCTTCACGAAGTTTACCAGCGGTTGTAATGTCACCTTCTTCATCGCCGAATCTGGTTCAGCTTCCGATGCTGGTTCTCCGTCGTGGTCTCGGTTCCGGGTTCGGCTTGTACTGCAACCAACGCAATACCTTTCTCGGTTGGCATTGTACGCTCATGAAGTTCAAATTCACTAAAAGTTCATCTAGTTTTAAAGAAGATAAATCCTTGGAAACTTTGTAGGCATCTACCATTGATGCCCACAATGTATTCCTTGGAAACGAGTTTAGGGCATACCTTATTACGTCCCGATTTTCTATCTTTTGGCCAATTCCGTGAGGAGAGTTAAGGATGTCTTGTATTCTCGCGTGAAGAGAACTCGCCGTTTCGCCTTCCTGCATTTTTAGATTATATAATTTATTAAGCAAAAGATCTCTTTTACTTACCTTGGTGTCGTCAGTGCCTTCATGGAGTTCGATGAGCTTTTCCCAGAGCTCCTTTGCAGAGGAGAACGGGCCGACCCTGTTGAGCTCTTCCTTGGTAAGGCCGCACTGGAGGGTGCAGGTAGCTTTGGCGTCGGCTTCCACCTTTTTGATTAGAGAGGCATCCCACTTCTCGCAGGGAGTCGGTTTGCCGGCGTCATCGGATGGTAGCTGAAGTCCCGTCTTTATGATCATCCACGTTTCGAATTGTATCTTTAGATACGTTTCCATTCTTCCCTTCCAGTAGCCAAAATCCTCTCCGGAGAATAGCGGGGGACGTACAGTGCTGAAACCCTCTTGTTGGGCCATTTATAATATGTAACAAAAGAAAACAACAGAATATGTTCCAAGACTAAGTCTTGGATTAGTAGTGCTGGAATAAAGAATAATAAAAACGAACTCGAGTGGTGTTGCACCTACTTCGAGCAAATGTCGATTCGAGGGAAACAAAAATTAGAATATAGCTATAAGGCTAAATTCTAATTCGACTCCGAAAACGAAAAAAAACTGCGAAAAATTTGTTTTGAAAGGTGGTTGCACCAATTCAAAACGACCCCGCTCTGATACCAATTGTTGGATCGAGACGCGCTAGAGGGGGGGTGAATAGCGCTCGGGGCTATTTCGTTCGATTCGTAAAACTATCGGAGTAAAATACACAGCGGAAAATGTAAATAAACACAAATACAGAGACACGGTCGTTTACTTCGTTCGGAGCCTAAGGCGACTCCTACTCGAAGGCCCGCGATCCTTGATCGCTTCCGGTGGGCAACAACTATAAGCTCGATAAAAGATTACAAGTTGAAGTACAATAAACGACAGTAAATAATTATACCAACGACAAAGAAATGAAGATTCGGAGCTCCTGGTCGTCGGGCACAAGTAGCAGCACTTCGGAACGTCGTTTGGAGCAGCACGTAGCACTTGAATCACTTGGAAGTGTTGGTGCAATATCCCTCAGGTCAAGGTTGACCTGGGTAACCAAGCTGAGTCTTGGTTTGGGTTTAGATGTTTGACAATAAGATATTGATTGAAGAAGAGTCAAGTAGGTCAAGGTTGACTGGATACTTGACTGGGAAGTCCTAACTGGGATGTTAGGCAAAATGAAAGACCTAGTGAGTGAAGCTAGGCAGAAGGAAATCCTGGTGAGTGAAGCCAGGTGAAAGTCCTAGTGAGTGAAGCTAGGCAGATGGAAATCCTGGTGAGTGAAGCCAGGTGAAAGTCCTAGTGAGTGAAGCTAGGCAGATGGAAAACCCTAGTGAGTGAAGCTAGGTGAAAGTCCTAGTGAGTGAAGCTAGGCAGAAGGAAAACCCTAGTGAGTGAAGCTAGGTGAAAGTCCTGGTGAGTGAAGCCAGGCAAGGGAAAATCCAGATGGATCAAGGATGATCGGACATCTGGTGCTGGGAAGTCCAAGTAGGTCAAAGGATTGACTGGATACTTGGCATGAAAGAAAAGTCCAAGTAGGTCAAAGGGATTGACCGGATACTTGGCACAGAGAAAAGTCCAAGTGGGTCAAAGGGATTGACCGGACACTTGGTAAGGGAGTCCTAGCAGGTCAAGGGAGTGACTAGATGCTAGGCATGACATACCAACAGGTCAAGGTTGACCGGATGTTGGTTTTGGGAGGTTTAGGACTTGGTTTTGGACAAAAACCAAGTGCTGGATCGATCAGTGGATCGATCCAGGCTCTGGATCGATTAGTGGATCGATCCAGACCTGTCCCAGCGAACAGAGAGCTTCTGGATCGATCCGTGGATCGATCCAGAGGTCCCAATCGATCGCGATCGATTGGGTCGCGCGATAAGCGCCGGATCGATCCGTGGATCGATCCAGCGCGCTTCCGTGCAGAATAGCCGATCGATCCGTGGATCGATCCAAAGCCTCCCGATCGATGGGAACATTCGAATCGATCGGGATCCGACCGCTGACATCGTTTAGCCGCAGGCGTTCGATGGCTGCGCAAGAACTTCTCCGATTCACTCAGAGCTCTCGCCAACTTCTCCACAGCGCTCAAAGATCGCCCGTTCTTGAAGGATCTTGGAAGCTCTCCAAGTCAAGAGGCGGATCAAAGCCAAGAAGAGAAGCTAGGGTTAGGGTTTTGTACTCATTGTAAGCCTGTAAGCTTGTATTTCTTGTATCCTTTCCCTCTCTTCTTGTATTGAGTATTGTAGGGCTTCTCCGCCCTTGGTAGTTACCACAAAGGAGAGTTTTATTTAGTGGAGGGTGTGTGTTGGTGTGGATCCTTGGATTAGTCACCTCCTGTGAGGTGGATACCAAGTAAAACCAACCGTGTTAGCGTTGTGTGTTTGTTTCTGTATTTTCCGCTGCACATCTTTGAAGGAACAAGCAACGCCGAGCACCGAGCGAAAGCGACGAGCTATTCACCCCCCCTCTAGCTACTTTTGGTCCTAACAAGTGGTATCAGAGCAAGGTTGCTCTTCACCGGAATCATCGCCGGAAGGGTCAAGTACAACAAGAAAAGCTAGAGGGTGAAGAAGTTGGAGCAAATTCTTCAAGTTCAAGATTCTATCAAGCTCAACTTCAAGATGCAATTCCAAGATGGACTTGGATTTGACACAAGGGTGGCTCCACCATATTCATCTACAAGCTTCGATTCTTGGAAATCAAGAATCGAAAATTTTCTTATGATGGAGATAGAGCAATGGTTTGCTCTCATGGAAGGTTTTGAAGCTCCCACAAATTCCAAGGGCAAAGTACTCAAAAGGAGCAAGTGGAGCAAAGACCAAATCCAAAGATGTGAGGCCAATGACAAAGTGACCAAGCTTTTGGTCAATTTATTGCCAAGCAACATCTTGGAACAAATTGGAGAGTTTGAAGATGCCAAGGAGCTTTGGAGCAAATTGGCAAGAATTCATGAGATCCCCTCCACTGTATCAAGTCAAGAAAAATCAAATGGAGGAGAATCAAGGTCCGATCAAGAGGAAGCTTCTACCTCCGGATCCAAAGAAAAAGATGTCACCCCTGCAAGCAAAGGTATAAATATTTCAATTAATAATAAAAATCATATAATATGTTTTGAGTGTAGGGAACATGGGCACTATAAGAGCAAGTGTCCCAACTTGGCCAAGAAGAAGGGCCAAATGGCACAAAAGGGCAAGGAGAAGCTCAAGGAGACCACCCCCGGGACAAAGAAGAGCAAGGAGCACATTGTGTGCTTCTTGTGTCAACAAAAAGGGCATTACCGAAGTCAATGCCCCAAGGGGAAGAAGATGGTCAAGGCTCAAGGAGGCACTAGTCAAGGGGGAGCCTCCAAGGTAAAAAGGAAGGTAACTTTCATTGAGCCTATTCCCTTGCAAAATGGTAAAAAGCATGCTAGGTCAAATTTTTATCATCTTAATGCGATTTACCATAAGAATAGGAAGCATGAGGGCTTTAAGGAAAAGCATGTGACCCTACATGCCAAAACTACTATCCCTAAGGCTAGGAATGTAGGTAAAAACCTAGGCGATAACTCTAAGGATGTAAGATACAAGCCTAGAAACAAAAATGCTCATGAACTTAATGGAAAACCAAAAACTAAGGACTTAGTGATGGAAAATCAAGTCTTGAGGTCAAGACTTGATAAAATTGAAAAGACCCTAAAAAGGATGGAAAATATCCTATTAGGGCAAAATGAGCATAACCTAGGTTTAGGGGTACAAAAGCCATCCAATGGCCATAGAGGTTTGGGATACAAACCAAAGGCTAAGAAGGATGTGCCCTCTTACCATAGAGTTCCATATAGTTATGGAACAAACCCTAGGTTTAGTGGTCAAGCCAAAAATACTAGGGAAGTCATCCCTAAGAGTATTTTTGCAATAAATGTGACTAAGACTTCTAAGAAGTCTAAGAAAGTCACAAACAAGGTCACAAGGGAGGTTATCCCTAGAGTTGACCTAGAAAATGTGACCAAGGCTTCTAAGAAGCCCAACAAGGTCACTAGGAAGGTATCTAGGGAAGTTATCCCTAGTGAGTACCTAGAGCATCCAAGGAGCACCAATAGGTGTTGGGTTCCTAGGAGCATCTTCTCTACCCCATAGATGGGTTAGAGAGTGTCAACTCCGATTAGAAGGGTAGTTAACCCAACTTTGAGGAAATTGACACTCAAGGAGCATTTTCAAGGTTTTTGTTAACCTTTGAAAATGAAATGGAATTATTGATTACTCCTTGAAAGAGTAAAATGTGCCTAATGGTGGAAGAATTGATTTTAATCTTAAATGGCACATATTGGAAAATTAATAAGAACTATCAAGTTGGGTTTTTGGTATGTTCTTAGGCAATTTAAGGCAATCCGGGCCTTAAATTTAAAAGTGCTACTCTTGAGGAAAAATGGAATATGCCAACATTTGAGGACATGTTTATTTTAATTGGCATAAATTAATCAAGGGAATAAGAAATGCAAACTTAGGCTTTGGCATTTTCTTGAAGCACTTTAGGGCAATCTAGGTTTAAGGTGTAAGTTTAGCTAAGACTTTAAGGATACTTAGATAGTTAATCTAGGTATATTTTATTTATGCTAAATCTTGCCATGATTGTTTGCCCATCATATGCCATGACATCATGTCTATTTTTACATTCATGTTTTATTATGAAAAATCCAAAAAAATACCATGTCATGACATTCATACATCATGTAGCAATAGAATATTTTCTTTTGAAAATTATTTTCTTTTGATGTATGCCATAACATAATCATGCATTAAGTTTAATTCCTTGTAATTAAGGACAAATGGCATCTAACGACACTTATTGACAAGTGACATCCTGGGTGGATGTCTAATATCTCTAAAATGCCTAGATAGATATGCATGATCCCTAGAATAGGGCAAAACCAAATTTTACATCTCACAAAGACCTCTAAGGTGACTTGTATGTGTTTTAGTGCATATTATATACAAGTGAGATGTTAGGATGATGAACAAAGCTCAAGATGTTGATTTAGTGCATTCCTTTGAGTTTTAAATTCATCAAAACACATAGTTATGTGTTTTCCCATCATTCGGAAAGCTAATGTACAAGTCATGTGCATTATGCCCAAGGAACATGATGGGATATTGGTTTTGAAAATGTTTTTAAAATGTTTTTGGAAAACCTTGGTGAAGGCTATCTTTTGATAGTAATCACCATTGAATAGTTAGACACAAACTTGAAGAAAAACACTAAAGTTTTTGCAAGTTTTCAAGTTTGTGTCAATCTTTGAAAATATGATGTATTTTCATAGAAAGCTATTTTTCCATGATTAAGTATGCCCTAAATAATGTCTACACGAAATTTCATAATTTTTGGATTTTTGTAGAATTTTCTAGGGGTTTCTGAAGTTGACTGAAATGGAATTTCAGCAACTATCAGAGCTCCGATCGATCCATGGATCGATTGGAGTTCCTGAATCGATCCATGGATCGATTCAAACGGCAATTCCCGCGAGCAGAAGCTCGCTGGATCGATCAGCCGATCGATCCAGGGAGTCTGAATCGATCAGTGGATCGATTCAGAAAGGTTCAATCGATTGGAACCCAACTCCAATCGATCCAAGTTGCTGATTTTGGCCGGGAAGGCCTGATTTCAGCATCTTTGAACCTCTTTGAGTCTAGGTAACCATTCCAAACCCCTTAAATACATTTGTATACATACAAAGGGTGTTTTCATGTTGAAAACAAGGATGGATTGGTTAACGAAGACTAAGTAGAAGTTTAGGTTGAGGTTGTTTCAAATTTTGAATATTTGAACCTCAAAAACTTCTAAATTTGGGTTTCCTAAAGGTTTAGGGATTCCAAGTCATTGTTGGTGCAATGACAGAAGTTACCACCATGTCTTTAGGGGGAGGGACTCTTTAAAGACATGAAAATTATTTTTCATGAACCTTGGAAGGTGGTTAACCTTCTGTTGTGAACTTGCTCAAGGTTGAGCATTTAAACTTGAAATGGGGAGTGGATATCCTCATTATTTCAAGTGGACACTCAAGTGGTAGATAATACTCAAGGTTGGGTAGTTGTCTACATTGAGGGAGAAGTTAAGGATAAATGAAGGGTATGGGATCTTCATTATCGTGTTGATCACAACGAGTGATGTTGTGAACAACGATGAGCAACTCTTCAGGGGGAGAGTCTTCAACAAATGGATTTGTTGAAGTGTGCCCGGAATTGGAGCATAGGTTGATGTGTGTCCAACGATGGGTTGATGTGTGCCAATAGGGGGAGAATGTATGGTTAAGCTTAGTCCTTCATTACCTATGGGAAGGTCATAGGGGGAGAATGAAAGGACTCATGAAAGGGAGTAAGGCTTTCATTACCTAGAGGGAGTTTGCCCTCTTAGGGGGAGAATGAAGAGCTTAATTTATGCTTTCATTACCTAGTGGCATGAAGAAGGAGGCTATGAGATTAGCCTAACTTACATATGGGATTGTAAGTGTTATTGTGGTATTGTCAAACATCAAAAAGGGGGAGATTGTTGGTGCAATATCCCTCAGGTCAAGGTTGACCTGGGTAACCAAGCTGAGTCTTGGTTTGGGTTTAGATGTTTGACAATAAGATATTGATTGAAGAAGAGTCAAGTAGGTCAAGGTTGACTGGATACTTGACTGGGAAGTCCTAACTGGGATGTTAGGTAAAATGAAAGACCTAGTGAGTGAAGCTAGGCAGAAGGAAATCCTGGTGAGTGAAGTCAGGTGAAAGTCCTAGTGAGTGAAGCTAGGCAGATGGAAATCCTGGTGAGTGAAGTCAGGTGAAAGTCCTAGTGAGTGAAGCTAGGCAGATGGAAAACCCTAGTGAGTGAAGCTAGGTGAAAGTCCTAGTGAGTGAAGCTAGGCAGAAGGAAAACCCTAGTGAGTGAAGCTAGGTGAAAGTCCTGGTGAGTGAAGCCAGGCAAGGGAAAATCCAGATGGATCAAGGATGATCGGACATCTGGTGCTGGGAAGTCCAAGTAGGTCAAAGGATTGACTGGATACTTGGCATGAAAGAAAAGTCCAAGTAGGTCAAAGGGATTGACCGGATACTTGGCACAGAGAAAAGTCCAAGTGGGTCAAAGAGATTGACCGGACACTTGGTAAGGGAGTCCTAGCAGGTCAAGGGAGTGACTAGATGCTAGGCATGACATACCAACAGGTCAAGGTTGACCGGATGTTGGTTTTGGGAGGTTTAGGACTTGGTTTTGGACAAAACTCATCGGATCGATCGATGGATCGATCCAGCTCCGGATCGATTAGTGGATCGATCCGCACCTGTCCAGCGAACAGAGCGATCCGTGGATCGATCAGAGGTCCCAATCGATCGCTGGATCGATTGGGACGCGGCCGCTTCATAAGCGCCGGATCGATCCGTGGATCGATCCAGCGCGCTTCAGTGCAAGAGCTGGATCGATCCGTGGATCGATCCAAAGCCTCCCCGATCGATTGGGAACATTCGAATCGATCGGGATCCGACCGTTGGCGTCGTTTATAGCTGCAGGCGTTCGATGGCTGCGGCAAGAACTTCTCCGATTCACTCCAGAGCTCTCGCCAACTCCTCCACAGCGCTCACAAAGCTCAGATCGCCAGTTCTTGAAGGATCTTGGAAGCTCTCCAAGTCAAGAGGCGGATCAAAGCCAAGAAGAGAAGCTAGGGTTAGGGTTTTGTACTCATTGTAAGCTTGTAAGCTTGTATTTCTTGTATCCTTTCCCTCTCTTCTTGTATTGAGTATTGTAGGGCTTCTCCGCCCTTGGTAGTTACCACAAAGGAGAGTTTTATTTAGTGGAGGGTGTGTGTGTTGGTGTGGATCCTTGGATTAGTCACCTCCTGTGAGGTGGATACCAAGTAAAACCAACCGTGTTAGCGTTGTGTGTTTGTTTCTGTATTTTCCGCTGCACATTTTTGAAGGAACAAGCAACGCCGAGCACCGAGCGAAAGCGACGAGCTATTCCCCCCCCCCCCCCCCCTCTAGCTACTTTTGGTCCTAACAGGAAGAAGATTGTTGAAGCTGCTGGTCGAGACCCCTTATAAAGGGGGTTCAAGGCGCCTTATACTGTTCACCAAGGCGCCTTGAACGAGCCGAGTCACCCGCGTGGATCAGCACTGACCTGGTCGAACTCTATCTGGTTTAAGGCGCCACCTATCCAAGGCGCCTTCAACTCGGTCCAGCGGCTTGAACTCCATTCAAGGCGCATCCTTTTCTCGTTGACCCGAGGCGCCCAAGCTCCATGGAGGCGCCTCGATCCTTTCATCCGAGGTCTTTTTGTACTTTGGTCCCTGCAAGATATGTTTAATCCCAAAAATACCTGCAGACAAAGTTAGCACAAAACAATGATATAACTATTGAAATATTTAACCGTCTCGTCCGGGTCTGACTTCGGTTTTCTACCGGAAACCCTAGGTCGACCCGACGCCCACTTTCCCTCACGGGAACGCGTCCTCACCTACTCCACTCGGAGATTTACTGCCACGATCCTCCGGATCGATCGGACTTTGCTCGACTCGATGCTTCGGACTTCTGCTGAACATCCCGGCTAGTCCTGACTTTCACCTGGTTCGCGACACCAGGACTTTCCACCTAGGGTTACCACCCCCTAGGACTTTTGCCTGAAGCCACCGACCTGCCAAGACTTTCCGCATAGGGTTACCACCCCCTATGACCTAGGGTTACCACCCCCTAGGGTTTTACCTTGCCTAACCGCAGTTAGGACTTTCCTGAAACACTCAGCAAAAGCTGTCAGATAACAAAGCACCTTAACTTTGAATCCTTTGTCATTATCAAAACTTAGGTTCGATCGTCGGATGCTTCCCGCACCAACAGATATGACTTCGACCTGGTGCATTTGGCTTAGTGGAACTAACTAAAGCTACCTCTTACGAATAATAACCAGTTAGACTAAAATTTTATACTAAGTTCAATGGATAGGACTATTTGGAAAACCTCGAAGACATGATTACTCTAATGATATCTAGGTAACTCACCATAGCCCAGAAGTTTATTCAAAGAATGCTTATTTGTTGAGTCAAAAGCTAAACTTGAATCTAACACAGAGTTAACTCAACCCTAAAAATTTTATTTAACTCATCTCACAAAATTATAGGATTCCCTGATTGAAAACATAGATCGGGTGAGATGACTAAGGTTTTAACTTTGAAATTAAATTAAATTAAATTTGATTACATAAAAACAAATATTAAATTAATTAAATACTAAAATCAAAATTAAATTAAACATAAGTTAATTCTTTTAGAATCTTTTAAAAATTCTTTAAAAACCTTTTAAAAATATTTTTAAAAATATTTTAAAAATCTTTTTAAAATATTTTAAAAATTCTTTAAAAAACCTTTTATAAATTATTTTAAAAGTCCTTTTAAAAATTTATTTTAAAGTCATTTAAAAATTATTTTAAAAATATTTTGAAAATTATTTTTAAAAACATTTTAAAATTATTTTAAAAATACTTTTAAAATTCCTTTTAAAAATTATTTTAAAAATACTTTTAAAATTATTTTTAAAAATTCTTTTTAAAAAGTATTTTAAAATTTATTTTAAAAAAATATTGTAAAAAAAATCTTTTAAAAATATTTTTAAAAATTATTTTAAAAATTATTTATAAAATTCTTTTATTTTTTTTATAAAATTATTTTAAAAATTCTTTAAAACTTATTTTTATATTTAAAAAAAATCTTTAAAACTTATTTGTTTTACTTAATTTAAACTTAAATCTTAATTTAAATTCAAACATAAATTTTATTTGAAATTCAATAATTGTTCATCTAGTTAATTCAAAATCTATTAACTTATCTGAATTAAGTTAACTAATAATCAATTAAATCAAATTTTAATTAGATTAGTTAATTTATATATATTTACCATTTTCTTAATAATCATCAAATCCCTGATCAATTAATCAAACTTAATTACTATTATAAATTATTCAACTTAATTACTTTCAATAATTAATTCAATATTTACTATTAATCCAAAAATAATTTTAACTTATTTATTAATTCAAATTAAGATTTAATTATATTAAACTATAGTTAATCCTAATTAATAAGTTAATCAGAAATTTATCTATTAACTCATTCTTAACTTACTACATTAACATATTATCTATTACTCTAAAATTAATAAATCAGTCAATATAAAAAATAATATTAGACTTTACTTAAATACAACTCAATCTAAAATTCTATTTCTAAATTTAGAATAACTAAATAATCTATGATTAATTAATAATTCAAGATATTAATTAATCAAGTTTAATTCATGATTAATTTTGGATTATTTAAGTTAGGATTAAAAAAAATCAATTATGTCTACCTTAGATAATACATATTAAGCATCTCTCTAAACATGTAAGATTACTAGAATGGTTAAGATGCTAGGAAAGAAAATTGAATCATGACACATGGGTGGTTAATAAGAGTTTCCTAAGGAAATGTCAAATTAAGGGGAGACTTAATGACAAATTTAATCACATACTTTTAAAATTATTCTGAATATTTTAATTATTTTTAAATATGGGGAGGATATCTTCAAAATCAGTCTTAACACATTTTGAAAAATTACATGCTTTGAAAAATTCTGATACTTATCAAATTATATGTTTTGAAAAATTATTTTGAAAACTATTTCAATTTTTGTAAACTACTTTTAAACCAACTTTAAAAGATATTTTTGAATAGTCTTTAAAAAAGTTTCATTCTTGCAAAACTTATTTTAAAATTTTCTTAAAACTTATTCATATTTTAAAGCATCTTACAAATATTTTCTAAGCTCAAAATTCTTGTCCAAAGTATTTTAAAAAGTTGATAGATCTTGAAAATTATTTTGAAAGTTTCTTAACAGCTATTTAAACTTTAAAGTTAGCTGTGTAAAGGTTAGCTTTCAAAACCTAATATAAATCTTCAAAAGCTTTCCTTTAAAATTTTTTTAACTTTTTTTGGTTAAAAAATTACAAGTGTTTTGCAAATTTCATTTTTCGATTAGTTTGAACAAGTTTTTTTTTAAACTCTCCCAATAATTCTGAAAATTTTCTTGTTGTTGCCAAAATTTTACTACTTTCCCTCATTACTTTACTTAGCATTGTTTTATTTATTTACTTATATTTTTTTGATGAATACCAAAAGGGGAGAGCTAGGGATTAAGTAAGTACGCAAAAGAAACAAAAATGGTTGGTGATGAAAATAAGAATAACTTAACCCGAAAAATGATTGTTTCAAACTTTTTAGTTCTCTTAAAATCATTTTTGTTCTTACTTTATATATTTTTTTCCTAACTTAACTCAGGTTGTCATTTCATCAAAAAGGGGGAGATTGTTGGTACAATTTGCACTAACGGTCTACCTCAAGTTTTGATCAATGACAAATAAGTTAAGTTAGGTATAATTGTAATCTAACCACTCTACCAAGTGTGCAAGACTTAACCAGATAGGTCGACAGGCCGATCGGATATCTGGTGAGAAGTCCAGATAGGTCGACGGGTCGACCGAATATCTAGCGGAAAGTCCAGATAGGTCGACGAGTAGACCAGATATTTGGCAGAAAGTCTAGCTAAGTCAACAGGCCGACCGGATAGCTGTTGTGAAGTCCAGTTAGGTCAATGGGCCGATCGGATAGCTGGTGCAAAGTCCAGATAGGTCGACGGGTCGATCGGATATCTGGCAGGAAGTCCAGTTGGGTTTGCGGACCGAACAACTAGCAAACTAGTAAGGTAAGTCACTGGAGGAGAGTGACTAAGTGAGGGTGCATCCTAGTTGAGGGGACAGTAGGCGTCGATCCAGGTTAGGTCCATTTCGGATCCCTAATCTGAGACCTTGATTAGTTCCAGGTCCTAGGAGGACAGGATTTAACTCATAAATCTTTATAAAATATTTATGAATATATTTTTCTAACTCTATGTTGTAGAGAAAAATGTAGACCTTCGAATTCTGCATGCGTAGTAACTGACAGATCTTGATTCCGAGTTCGGAGTCAAAAGTTATGACCTTCAGAAACTTGCACTAGTAGTTGGAGGCGCCTTCAATCAGTGGAAGACGCCTTGAAGTGCTTTGAAGGCACCTTCCAAAGGATAAAATCCAAAGTTGGTAGATTTTATCATCATCGAAGATAGGTGGATAAGATTTGTTTGTGGAGGCACCTTGGAGGAGGTTGAAGGCGCTTTCCACAGCCTATATAAGCCTTGTTTGTGCGTGATTCAAGACATAATTGATATATAAGCTTCTGTGTGTCCGATTGAGGTTTTGATTGCTCCGGCCTACTACTGTGACTCTGCTACGACGTTGTTGCTCCCGACTACTGCCGAGGAACCAACCGACATCGAGCCTAAGCTGACAATTTTCGAAGGTGTTGGATAACGAACTATAATTTGCATACTTAATTACTTGCAATAGAACAAGTGCAAGGTGTTGCACTTGTTCATTCTTTCTGTGTACTTGATTCTCTTTTCCAGAGGTATTGGAAAAGGTATTTTAGTGGATTACCCATCGAAAGGTCTGCGGGACCTGGGTATTGGAGTAGGAGTCGTCAAACACTCCGAACCAAGTAAAATCAAACGTGTGTTCTTTTACTTACTTTTCTATTTCGATATTTTTTCGTAGTTTTCCGCTGCATACTAAGTTCTTAAAAACGAAAAGACAAGTTTTTAAAAATCACATAATTCACCCCCTATCTCACGTGCGACTCGTTCCAACATCTATCTGGCCAGATAGCGGTTGCATTGCTACTTGGTAAGGTAGTGATCTCTCGAGAGGCTACCACATTGCTGTCTCATCGGGGAGCACGAGCAGCCGCGTCGTTACCTTGCACTGTTTCATTTGACAAGAAGAAAAAAATAGAGTTATCTTTGAGAAGAATTCCTTCCTTATGTGGAGAGGGTTACCTTAAAATCTTAAAGAATTTTTAATCCTTTTTTATTAAGATTATTTTAGTCTTTTGTATTGTTAGGATTTTCATACTATTTATACATTTATTTAGTTGTTGTTAGGGAATGATCTTTTGAGTTAATATTTTTTCGTTCAACCAAGAGAAAAATTATCTGTGTTTCGAGATTTTTTGTATCCTCCCTGGAGATTATCAGTTCGAACTAGCTTATGAAATAATCGTTATTCTATCTAAGTCAAAAATACCAAAATAATACCTTTAAATGACTAAAAATAATACATTTAATAGAAAATTTAAAAAATGCAAAAATAAAAAAACTCAAAAAAAATATAAATAATTGAACCCGGCCAGTAGCGCGTGTATGTTTTTGAAAACCAGCGCCACAACATGTGATGCTTATTTTCCAACACCATAGTGGTGATTAGGAGTTTTAAAATTAAAATTGAATCAAATTATTCAAATACTTGATTTTTTTTTAAAAAAATAAAATTTTAAAACAATCAAACTAAACTTTTAAATTTCATCAATTTGATCGGTTAATTTAATTTAACTGAATTTTTATTCACCGTGAAATTACGAAGACAAAGTGCTTGGCTTAATTGACAATTTTAAAGGATAAATTGATATTTAAAAAATAAAACTGGGAACATTTTGGTAAAATTTAAAAATGTTTTTGAAAATATTTAAAATTATCAAAAAGAATTATTATTTTTAAAAGTGTTAGGGCATCCTAATCCTACACCTTCTCGCCGCAGTCATGCTTAAACCATTTTTAAATGTCTCCTCTTTTTTGACTTGAAGCAATAGGTCACAGGATACTGAACGATATGCTGCAAAAGATGTTGAACACGGAGAGGCGAGGTAACGCCTCTACCACCCTCCAGTCCATCTCCGTAACCATTATTGCTTTTACAGTGCAACTAATAGCTAGTGGTAATAGGACAATACTTGAATATCTTAGGCTAATGCCTTACAGACTGCTACAATTTTAATTGGTGTCTGATAAGAACAAAAAAAAAACAAGAAGGTTTTGCAGACAAATAAAAAATATTTCCTTTACTATCTTACACGGACTCCTCGCCTCCTCGGCTTCTTCTTCGACACCTATGTGCTGTGCCAAAGAGTCCAGGGGTGAGAATTCTTTTTAAAATATATTGCTTGAGAAACTTGTGTATTTACACAAGTATAAATTCTGAAATTTTGATATCTTTAGAACCCATAATGCTTTTCCTTGCCTTGTTTCATGCAGAAGCCTCCTGTTGTTGGTATTCTCACTCGGCATGACTTTGTGCTAGAACACATTCTTCGACTATTACCTCAACTCCCGCACCGTCACAAATAGTCGTTATTACTGCAGGTGTTTTGGTACCGTCACAAATAGTCGTTATACTACACGGACTATGATGCTTGCAAGATAACTAATGCGTTGATAAGAGTACGAGCAAACTTTAAATAGAGGGATAAAAACAAGCATGCATAGAACCAATGACGAGAAAAATGCTAATAGATCATCCACTGTGAACGCTTCCCAATTTATACTAATAACCGATGAAAAACTTCTATAGAATTAGATCGGTCACTCCTAAAATTAATCGGTGTAAACTAAATACACGATGTCAACTACAACAAATACAATTCTTTCCCCAAACTTGGTGCATGTGCAGATGAAATCACTTGAATACTTGAATTTTATTCTCAAATCTCAACGAACTTGTAGAGATGCAGCATGGTGCACAATGTTCCCTGAGATCCATGAATGGAAATCTCAGTAAGAATCTGATAGGCAGGATGTACAGAATGAGTAGAAGGCAGCAGTTTGAATTTGTGTGTTCTCCCTTTCATCATTCCAAAGTCTTGAGCAGTCTGAACAAGCCAGCAGCTTCCCTGATGCGTGAGAACTCAATGCAGAAAGCCTGGACTTCGATGAAGAGATCACGGACTGCATCATGGAAAACACCCAAAATAAAATCTTAATTTACATAATCAGAATCTCTTTTGCCATCTAGAAATAAACAAGCTACAATGTAAGGCAATATGCTCATAAATATCCATTCTCCGACCAGATTCAACAGATCCATCGTGAATCAACAAAGTTTGGCAGAGAAAAACAGGTGTATGTCATATGAAACACTTGATAAAGAACAAGGACTGGAAGCAAGAAAAATGTTTGATATAGCAAAAAAGATTGCAACAGAAGCTAGAACAGTTCATTACTCCTAACAAATAAGCTATCGGGGGAGACAGTATAAAAGCTCCTAAACTAAAATAACACAATCAAGATTAATCCTCCAAGTACGTGCCCATAGCACTGATTGCAAAATAGTAAATGATATGTAAGCATGATGAGAATTTAAAACAAAAGCAAACTCACCGTTGATTATCTTGTTTCTGATAAGACTTTGCAGAAAGACACAGACCAATCTCACTAGTCTGTTCTGCACGTACTTGTCCTAAACATGGAAAAGAACATAATATGATTTTTTTTTTTTATCAATTTCTTGTAGGAAATAGAGATCAACTTAAGAAATAACTGCCAATAATAGAACAAGTATAGCATATTCAAAAGAAAATGTTCACTGAAACAGGCAATCGCAAGGGAGACCCAAGCTCAATTAACTAAATTACGACATGCACTGTCTAGAACAAAGACTAAGCATCAATAAGTAAAATTACATGACACTAACATATGTCTTGGGATGTGATTGAGGTGCAACTTTAATATATGATAAAATGAAAATAAATAGGTTAAGAAAATAGAGACTTGTTCGAAAGTGAGCAATCTATAATTAGAAATGTTGCATCAGTTAGAATAAAAGGTGTATGGGGACAAAAGGACCAAACAAAACTTTAAATAAAATACAATAAAAATAATATAATTAATTTGAATATTAATAGTAATTAGCCTTGTATCGTTGAGACAAACACGAGCCCACCCCAAATTGTTGGACAAATATAGTTTGGCTGAATAATGACAATGTTGATGGTCATAACAGACATGACTGGAAAGACAAACACAAGTAGAAGGATTGGCTGGAGACAACAAACTGGGCATTCACCACATTGGATCAGTGTAGTTGACACCAAATGATTGGGGCATACATGGCACCATTTTATGTTGATGATGATAAATGCTAAGGTGCCAGTAGTTGAAAGCGACAAACCATATAAAACATCATAGGCATGATTGCATAAGATAACCATAAATAAAAACTTTGATCGGAAACCAGAAACTAGGAGTTAGCCTCAATGTCACCCTTCCTTTAGGTTCCAGTACTGACTGCAGTGGAGCTAACCAACAAAGTAAATTCACTAGACAAGAGACAATCCTCAAAATTGACAATTTTTTTGCTGAAATAAACAAATGCTGTGGACATATGAAATATAAACAAACAATAAATGTAACAAATAGGTCTTTATTATCTATTATAGAACTGTTGAAATTCAGAAAGTTGAGTTACAATTAATATAACCGCTTAACTGCCAAATCTATAGATCAGAGAAGCCGAAATTTAGTGAGCAAAAGCAACCATGAAGCGTGGAACAAAGTCCAACAGTCAGTGTCTCTAGGACAGTTGTTTTAGTGAAAGAATGTAATCTAAGAAAAGATTTGACACTTAACTATCACAGTAGCAATGAAAGCAAAAACCCAAACTGCCAAAAACTTAAGATAGACGGATACAAAGGTTTTGCTACCAAAGTGGTGCAGGTGCACAACTCAAGAACTTCCCTTAACAATTATCAAAATTGATCATCTCTTACATTATTGAATGTGTAGGAATAATAGAATTGGTCATTTGATTAGAACAATCCGTAAATTCATCTCATTTTTTTTTGTTTAATGATCAATCTTAGCATCACTTGCACAATTATGTCAAAGCATGTAGAAATACTTGTGTGCATATACAAGAGAAATATGATTTCCTAATTAAAAATGTTTTTATAGGAATATTAACTAAATCACTAAACTATGCACTTAAAAAACAATCAGATTTTTTTAGATGCAATGAGTTAATAACTTGAAACTGATGCCTTCAAAAAAATTAGAGCATTGAGAATAAAAGGGGAACACCTTTATGTTTTCACATGATGATATACAGTTAGTGATGTACATGTGTACAAACTCAGTTGGGAGATTAACCGCAGTTGTGAGCCTGTTAACCACTTCCATTGAATGTAGACTCATTTCCATATTGACAAGAACAGTGAAATACCTGCCAACCAGATTCTGATAAGCAAAACACAAAAATAGTACCAACATATTTATCACTGAAACACATGCAAATATTAAAAGCTCTTACTCTGAAATTTCAGGAGAATTCATCAACTTCGAAAGAACTTCAACAGCAATAAGTGGGTTGTGCTCAACAAGATCCTACCAAAAAACATGGATATAATCACATCACAAAGTTTGAAATAGGAAATAACAGAATAATGAAAATAACATCAACCGGCAACTTCAAAGGAGTGAGTCCACAATGATAAACGAGTTTTGCATCCTTGGCAAGTTCTAACACTACTTGCTGCAGGAAGAAAAAAAATCAAAATTTTTCATGAGTGGAAAATATTAGCATATGTAATGGGAAATAAAACTACTAATGTTCATAGTGTAGAAGAAAAATTGTCCACTATGATCAACAGATGCAAGCTAGTTAGAGCAAAAAGAACAAAACCTCTTGTTGGGCAGGTGCAAGTGGGCCTTTCAATGCTTTTGCAATCAAATCTCTCACTGCAGACCCTCGACTGGTGTCAGCACACATGCCATAGTCCCACAAAAGCTCGTGATCATTATCAGGATTGAGCCATATAAACTGCAGAATAACTTGCAGATCAATAACACTGAAGAAAATAATTGAGCATGCAAACTCACAGGTGAAAAATCTTACTTCTCCATCTAACACTGGAAGCATTGGTGGTGCAGGTCTTATCCACTGAGGACCCAATCCTTCAACAGACAAGTTTTGCATTAAACCTAATATAGCATTGTCTCTATCATCAGAACCAATTCTTGGTTTTGTTCCTGTCACTGGAAGCTTTGGCCTGAAACATAGCAATATTGCCTCAAGGCTCCTAGGAGACTTCTCCTTATATAATATTAAGAGTAGGGATATGTTGTATACTCAGATGGAGTAGAATCAATGCCAATAGGTATATCCGGATCTGGGATAATATTTTTAACAGATGCAGCTTGAAAAATGTTTTCATATGATTTGGACTGTACACTATCAGAAAATAGCTTCTGCAGCTGTTCGCATTGCAACAGAACCTAACAACAATAGTATAATTACCAGAAGATCAGCAAAAATCACAAATCAGTAAAGAAATTATCCTCAGTTGCAATGTTACCTCTACCACATCTTCTAATTATTAACTTACATAGGATGATGAGTCAAATCCTTTGATGTAATCAACAGCTGACAGCTTCATAACCTGATCATTAATAAATAAGCCAAGATATAAGATATAAATGATTCTAAAATGCAAGCATAGCTATTCTCAGAAAATCAATTAATTTAAATAAAATACAAAAAGGCATGGTAAACCTAATGCATATGGCTGCTGGGTTGACTTGTTCCCTTGATCCCATCTTTAAAAATTTCAACCACAAAATTCATAGTGCATTCAATGCTCAATCCCCTTACTCAACTTAATGTAAGGAGCATCTCAAATTGAGTGAAGATAGTCAAAATCATCATGATTTACTGTACTTAGCATTTTAATATTTTTCTTTATAGAATATTAATGACAGTAGAGTATGCAAATCAATCCTAACTATTTTGATAATTATCAGACTAGCTTAACAAATCTAATACAAAGAAATAACCAGCAGTACAACAAATGCAGCCGAAGAGGGACAAGACAAAAAAATAGTAACCTCTTTGTTATTGCTTCCACCTAGAGATCCCATCGAAAGTTGAATAAATGCCATCTCCATTTTCTCTGAGGTATCGTCACTTGCTGCCTGTAATGACAAAGAAATGCTGATTTGCAAAAAATTTGAATAATTTACCAGCAAAAAAGTTTTAATTCCTTTTACAAACTATTAAGTGATTATATATATATATATAAAAGTTGATAGTTCTTTCATGTTATGCATGTCTCTTTTTCTCTATGCTCTTCTACAAAGTAAACTGCAAATTCATTGACATTAACATAAGGGATCTGTTGGCATAACCAGTTATCTGATTAGTTGTTGAATAAAAGTGGATAACCATATAATATTTCAACTATAATAAAAGCGGATAAAAAATAATAAAAGCAGCTAACCATATAATATTTCAATCCTACATATTAATTTTGTAATATGAATAAGCATATGACCATAAATGGAAAAGAAAGCAGGTTTTGGCCACAGAGACCGCGAGCCCATAAATCAAATGACAATGTGAAGGTAAAGTTGTTACAACAACACTAAGGAATGAATCCATCAAGACATAACAACAGGAAACATTAGAGCAAATAAAAGACACCATTTGGATGTGAAATAATTCAAAACCTAACACTTGTCCTAAATGAGACAGGACAAGGAAGTCAGAAGCAGACATTTGGAAATGCTGATAACATGCCAGTGTGTGGCCCTCCAAAGACGAGAAGTTGATGTATTTCTAGTTTTCTACATCCATTGTGAGCATAAAATCTGACTATGGGAATTCAAGGTAGCATCAGTCTCTGGAACGAGAATAATTCACTGAACTTGGGCTGCAGTTGTAAAAGGAAACTGAACCCGCTAGTGTCATCAAATTCCAATAGGATAAAAAAAATATTTTCAAGGCCCTAATTTTATTATGAAAAAAAATACTGAAAATCCCAGAATTTATGGATGCAACTTATCATAATTAAGCATGGTGTTATACATGTTTCAACAATTAGCTAAGAGAATCATTGCAGTCGCGTAATTCCCTGTTTGTGTTTCTACAAGCTTAAAGCTGAAAGTATATAAAATGAAAGTAAAGGTAAAAAATGTGGCTGCAAGATCTACGAAACAAATGAAACTATTCAAGACGTAGCCATTTTATAACAGCTAAAGGCAAAATTGTATATGACACTAATAACAAAGGAATAAATCTGTTTTTGTAATCCAATCAGTTCATGAGTTCGAAATTTCAAACATTTAGAGGAATCTAAAACACTCACATTTACAAGGAACGAAATAAATGGATTTGATGATGGTGAATTAGAGGAATAAGTCTGATGAAGTATAAGGTAAGCAACCAAACGTTGGGAGAGCTTCAACAAAACCTTGTCCTGGATATATTGAGAAGAAAATTAGAAGAACGTTAAACATAAACAATCATTCATTATGGTCAACAAACTACCATGAGGGTGGGTAGAAAATCTCAATTTGCATTTACACAAATAATTCATGATAAACTTCAGATGAATCACAGTACTCCTTCACAAGAAAGATCAAATGGTGATATATTCCATATCTACTCTATATCTATCATCTTCTATGATGCTCTTCAGTATCTTATAAAAAATGTATCCACATAGCATAGGTACTGAACCCTATAATAGTTTAAGGATTGATGTGCACTAATAGATTAATTATTTTTCATTATATTGAAGCCCCTCCTTGTGGACATATATATTAGCCTCAGGAACATGCTATTTCTACATTTAATAAGCAAAAAAATACAATAATATTTTCTTACGACATATGTATACTTCTAGAACAATGATCCGGTTATCACAAAAATGAAACGTTAACACAAGATTCATCTACGTTTATCACACAGCGCAAATAAACGCCTGCGGAGCTCGAACCACTCGTGGTGCTAGGTCGTCCCCCGTGGCCCATATGCACTTCTTGGATTTACCCGGTGGCCGGTGGAAAACTTCCGTGAGGCCAAGCTCGCCCCCTCCAGGTGAATGAAGGGTAGAAATACCTGAACACCCGGGCTTTTAATTTTAATTTTAATCCTTCTGAAAGTTAAAGGTATGGGCAAAGGTTAAACCTTACACAGAGCTACTAAGTTTGGCACAGTCACAACTCATAAGAAAATAACCATATGGTCAGCTACAAGTCAAACTAAGTATCTCTAAGAATGTAAATCAGATATAGACAAGAAACAGTGAGGAATCTTGTGACCTAGTGATGCCAGTATAAAAGGAGAACCACTTACAACACCTCCTATGGTATAAAAAACGAATCAAAAAAGGAGCAGCAGCTGATAACTAGGAATTTAGAAGTACTAAGATTAGGATACATAAAAGATAAGGGAGAAAAATAAGAAATAAAAATAAGGAGAAAACAGTTTATGTCCATCAAATGATCCAAGTCAAGCCTTCTGATTGAAAAAGATAAATACCTCACATTTCCAAAGCAACACTTCAGAATTATCAGGCAAAAGTTATCATCTACAGACCCACTCAGATGGTGGAGATTAATTATGCAAATTGGAATCAATTGACTCCACATATATGCTGAAATACATTAACTATATACTCAAATTCTTCATAAATATATATTTTAAAAAAAACGAGCTTATTTTGTTCATAATTGACACTGTAAATTTCAACAATAGTTAACCTGGAGAAATAGTTGTTTTGTTCTTTTCCAAATCAATCATCATTTGAAATGATGATTCATTTGCTAAGATAATGATGATTCATTTGCTAATATAATGATGCATTTAAAATTTTAAAAATGTCTTTGGTAGTATGCCGCCCCACTTCTCAGATATTTCAGAATAAGCACAAGGCCTAAATGCTGATATCATAAGAAAAGTTCTGCTGGCAAACGTTATCCCTTTGGTGCTTTACCTAGGAGCTGTGCTATGTTAGGATCATCAGATGAACAAGATGGTACATTAAATTATTATTATTTTGAAAAAAAAAAGTTCACCAGAATAAATGAAAGGAAAGGCATGGACATAACAACTACATGACCGTATGAAGTCAAGCATTTTATGAATTACATATACATAAAAATACAATGACAAAATCCCTCATCCGTCAAAAAAAAAAAAAAAAAGGCAACATAACTAGGAGTGCAGCCTTAGGTCGTGATGTTGTTCTTGGAAACGGCATTTACGATTTAAAAAAAAAACAGCTAACTGTCAAAACCGGAGGCAAGTTAACATCCCTAAGATGAATAACAAATAATACTAAGCAAATGTGTTTCAAAATCAATAACACCATTTAATAGCCTAAGAACAAACCGAGAGTCGAATCATGCAAAACTAATCCATCAAAGCATCATAAAGACAAGTAGATCTCCTACCTCGAGGAGGATAGCAAGGGAAAAGCAAACCCTAAACCGGGCTTCCCGCGGGAACTGCGATCGGTAATCGGCGACAATCTCATCGAAGGGCTTCGACTCCGAATCGAGCAAGGAGAAGAGGTTTTTGGACTCCTCGATCGATAGCATGGAGGCGATCAAAGGGAACGCCGGAAAAGAAAGCACCGTCGCCACCAACGCAGCGAAGGTGGGCTTGGCGTCGTCCCGAAACTCGACAGTGAGTTGAAAAAGTAAAGAAGCAATATTTTAGCGACAATTTATAAAATATCTGATACCTGTTTTTCATTTTGCCTCTCATATTTTAAAATATTACTTTTGCTTCCGTATTTTATAAAATTGAATTAAAACATACCAGCTTCGCAAAAGTTATTTTTCATGAACAAAAAATAAAATAACGGCATTATTATAATTTTTGTTAAAAACACGCACAAATTTTTTAAATATCAAATCAGCATCAAGGGTTAAAAATAAATAATACATCAGGGGCCAATATGATCTCCTTCCTCGTAGAGACTAGAGAATAGAGATGAGAGAATCCTAATAAAAAGAATATTGGAGTGAATTTTTAAATAATTTTAATATAATAATGCTCTATTTTTATATCCACATTAACATTAACATGGCCGACAATTATTCAACACCCCCCTCGTCTTTCTTTAGCTACATTTGAGCTAATTGCTGGACATTAATGGGGTAAACATCATCAGGAGGTCCATTGAAGGCCCTCTGTCCCAAGATCATGTTCACTGCCTCTGTAGGGTGGTAGGCATCCCAGAACACATACTGCTCCCTCTCATCGCAAGGGACAGCCAACGGCAAGCAGGTGATCTGGCCGTGATTCCTTCCCAGTCCGCAACAGCCACGATCGATCACTGTAAAACCTGCCGAATGAAGTACACTTCTGTCTCATAAACACCTCGATATCGAAAGTAATTAAAACGACGAACAGAGACATACCGTACTGGCTGGGATTGTTCAGCACGTCCCCAATTCCACGATATGTATCGCCGTATATGAAGAACGATCCAGGATGATCGGCGTTGAGCTGTTGGACGAGCGACTTCACCTCTGTGTTGAAGTAGCCGACGATCTGATTTACTTGATCGACGCATCGGTCTGGTGGGGCAAGACCAGAGGCCCGTTGGTTCGGGATGCAACCCAGTGGCCCGATTCCTGCCAGCAAGAACTTCCTCAGCCCCATGCTGTGCAATGCCTGCAGGAACAAACAAACAGTACAGTGGACAATATACTGAATGACTACTACGTGCTCTTCGTGGTTAATTATCTTACCAAAATCTGTCTTGTGTAACGATCGATGAGGAGGCTGGCGTACTCTTGAGGGCTATATTCATAGCTGGTCGAGTAGGAAGATCGAAGCAGGTAGTTGTTGATGTAGTCATTGCTCCCGAGGACCATGATAACGATGGACTTGGCTAGGTAGTCTTCGAAGTTCTCGTTACCGATCAAAGATTTTAGATCATTCAAATTACTCTCGAAGTTCAGGACCTGCTGACTTAGGCTGTACCTATCTCCCTGTTCGATCAGGCAGAATAATCAGGAATAGTTTGTCAGTCAGAAAGAGAGAGAAGAAGGAACTCACGAGATACCGCCCACTCTCATCTAAGATCCCTCCGGCTGCTGAAGCATAGTTTACGCCATAGAGTAGTCTACTGCCATTGAGGTCTGGACTTGCGTATGGTGGCAGATAAGGAATTCCCAAGAGATCACCTGAAAACATGTATTGTAGTAAGAATGGATGAGTGGATACACTCATCGAGCAAAGGAGTAGGGCTACTTACACAGTACGTCTATTACAGTTTTTCCATTGCTGAATCTCCCAGTAGGTCCTTGAAAGAAGTCGATGCCGTAAGGATAGTAGTTGGATTTAGCAATGGAGCTTAGGTAGTTGTTGTTGCCGTCATCGACCAAAGAATCTCCGAACACAAACATTGCTGGGACCTGCAAAGCATGACAGAACCCACTTTGGCTGTGAAGTGTGAAGGTGGCAACAAGAAACCAGTAGAGGAACATTGTAGCAGCATGCTTGGAGTCCTGCCCTCTCATTTTAGGAAGGTTATGGATTCATAAGCATGAATTTAGCTGTGAATTTATGTGTATCTGTCAAGATAATAAAGCCTCGAAACGGTTGCATCTCATCAAGTTCATTCAATTCTCACTTGTTGCCCTGTTTTTGGGAGTGGTTTTGGTAATAGATTCCAGCTTTTTCGTGTTTGTCATTTCTTGTTTAGCCAATATCAATGGTAACTGAAATCTAGCCAAGTTATTCATGCTTGTTTGTTCTCCATCTCTCACAATTATTCTCATCCTGTTCCTAATATGGATATGCAAGCTTGCATGTTCTTCATTGGAAAAGATCATCTCATTGCATCAGAAAATCACACAGAAAATAATGTGTCATTTCTTTTTTGGTCAGAAAAGAGGCATTGCAAGAACCCGTACCAGACACAAAAAAGATAACTCCATGTTCGGGAAGTGGAAGATCAATTAATTGCAATTTGCAGATGGACATAGCTAAAATATTGCTTCAAAATGCACCTCATAACTCATTAATCAGAACGTGTATTAAGACTAAGACAGTCAATAGTCTGAGTGGTAAGTCAATGTCAAAGGGATCAATCGGATCACCTGGTTGCTTAAGGCAAAAAGGTTTATGCCACTGACTGACATCCACTCAGTATTTGGCTCAGCTCCACCAGTTGACATCTATTGGGTATTCTATTTAGCTTCATCATTTCATTTAACTTAGTTACACATATCTGACGCTCTATCTCATTCCAATTGGGCCTAGCGACTGACCGTTCTACCCGACTCCATTTGATCCCACCGACTTCAAGCTCCTCTCCGCTCAATCCAACCAATCGGACGCTCAACCCAGTTGACCGGACGCTCAACCCTTCCTTGCTAGTGAGATCAACTTCACCGATCTAATTGTTCTACTCAATTGGATCAACTTCATCGATCTGACATGTCTGTAATTAACGGGTTATGCCCTTTGGCCCAATTATCCCCCATCCTGAAGGTTGCCATAGTGCATGGGTTGGCGTAGCATGTGAGACAGCACATGAACTAGCGTAACACGTGGGATAACACATGAGTTCTATTCGGCATTCTGCTTAGCTCTATCATTCCATTCAACTTAGTTACACATATCTGATGCTCTATCCTACTCCAATCGAGTCTATCGACTGACCGTTCTACCAGACTCCATTCAATCCCACCGACTTCAAGCTCCTCTCCGCTCAATCCAACCAATCGGACACTCAGCCCAGCCGACCGGACGCTCAACCCTTCCTTGCTAGTGGGATCAACTTCACCGATTTAATTGTTCTACTCAATTGGATCAACTTCACCGATCTAATTGTTCTACTCAATTGGATCAACTTCATCGATCTGACGTGCCTGTAATTAACGGGTTATGCCCTTCGGCCCAATTATCCCCCATCCTGAAGGTTGCCATAGTGTGTGGGTTGGCATAGCATGTGAGACAGCACATGAACTAGCGTAACACGTGGGATAATACATGAGTTCTATTCGGCATTCTGCTTAGCTCTATCATTCCATTCAGCTTAGTTGCACATATCTGATGCTCTATCCCACTCCAATCGGGCCTATCGACTGACCGTTCTACCTGACTCCATTCGGTCCCACCGACTTCAAGCTCCTCTCCGCTCAACCCAACCAATCGGACGCTCAACCCAGCCAACCGAACGTTCAACCCTTCCCTGTTAGTGAGATCAACTTCACCGATCTGATTGTTCTACTCAATTGGATCAACTTCATCAATCCGACACTTCTATAATTAACGGGTTATGCCCTTCAGCCCAATTATCCCCCATCCTGAAGGTTGCCATAGTGCATGAGTTGGTGTAGCATGTGAGACAGCACATGAAGTAACGTAACACTTGGGATAACACATGAGTTCTATTTGACATTCTGCTTAGCTCCATCATTCCATTTAGCTTAGTTACACATATTTGATGCTCTATCCCACTCCAATCAAGCCTACCGACTGACCATTCTACCCGACTCTATTCGGTCCCACCGACTTCAAGCTCCTCTCCGCTCAACCCAACCAATCGGACGCTCAACCCTTCCCTGCTAATGAGATCAACTTCACCAATCTGATTGTTCTACTCAATTGGATCAACTTCATCGATCTGACGCTTCTGTGATTAATGGGTTATGCGCTTCGACCCAATTATCCCCCATTCTGAGGGTTGCCATAGTGTGTGGGTTGGCGTAGCATGTGAGACAGCACATGAACTAGTGTAACACGTGGAATAACACATGAGTTGTCATAGCACATGGAGCAGTATGATTATATAGATAATAATATCAACGTCGTGACTATATAATACGGTGACATGACATTTTCCTTAATGAGATGTGACGTCACATCAATTAATACCTAGATGGAGGTAATGTTGCTTCTCCAGTAGGATTATAAAAGGAGTCTACTTTCACAGATAAAGGTACACACACATACTCATATTTACAAGCTCTCATATTTTCCCTGATCTATTGTTAATCTTCTCTATCTTTCCTATCGAAGTTTGACTCGAGCGTCAGAGTAGACCAGCTGGGGCACCCTGGCCTCCATTCTAACTCTCCTTTTCTATCTTGCTCGTAAGCATAGCAGGCGCTCCAATTAACTCGGCTCTCTCCCTCTTGCTCGTCCTTACTACAAAAAAACTTTGATTTAAGGATAAAATTTTTTTTGTCCCAAATCTACAACAAATTTAGCTACAAAACAAGAAATCTTTGCTAATTAGCAATGAAAGAGTTTCTTCGCATATTTCATGTGTATAGATTATATACACTTTTATACATATTTTAAAACATATTCATGTACTTTATTTACGCTTAGTCTATGCACTTTTACACCTCTTATCATATTTTTAGTATAATTACTTTTTTTTTATTAGAAATATACTCTTTGTATATTTTCTTGTTGATAAGATGCTCTTTTTGAGTGAAAATGGTGCTTATAGACAACTCGTAGAACAAATGAAGAAAAAGGGTCCAGCCGTGTGGAATCCACACGATCATGCCACATGCCTAGAGGAGGAGAAGGCTCTGGTCGTGTGAACTCACACGGTCGTACCACAAAGTAGAGATGAAGCAAGTCCCAGCCATGTGGAATCCACATGGTCGTGTTAATGAAACAGAGAAGAAGCAAACATGGCTGTGTGGAATCCACATGACCGTGTGGAATTTTTAGAGACGAAGCAGCTTCAGGCCGTGTGGAGTCCACACGGTTATGCCGCCAAAACAGAGCCAAGGCAGCCTCTGGCCGTGTGGATTCACACGGTCGTGGCATATGTTGTGCTAGGCCCGTGCCCAACTATATTTAAGAGGAGTTCTTCCCCTTTTTAAGGGGAGGAAGGTTCTCCCCTTGGGAAAATCAAACTTGAACGAGATCTGGACTTCTTCAACACTCTCTCGGACGATCTGAAGTCGAATTTAGTGTCTCCATCACTGTGGAAGCTTGGATTGAATCCGAAAATCACTCTTCGTATTGGATAAGCCTTATTCCCTTTCTCTTCTTGAGTTTTGGTATTTTTTTTTTTTTTACTTAGATCTTTATGTCTTTGGATTTTCTCCTCCTAGTTATGGAGTAGATTTCTTGTTTTAGCATTAAGATAATAGTTATGATGTGAATTGATGTAAAACTTATGGATTTGTCAATTTCCTATCTATATGGCATTGTTATATCTTGTATCTATTTGACCTTATGTATGTCTAATGTACTTGAGCTTAATTTTCATGTTTGATTGAATGTTTATGTAGAATTACTAATCCCGTAAGGAGAATATCTTAGATCATATAATCAAGGGGCTTTAATGATAAGAGTATCCCATTTTCGAATATCTAGGGTATTACCTTGAAAGGAAAAGCAATTCTCCACAAGGAAGTAAGAAATTGGACATAATTGCTATTTCTATCTCTATGTTATTGAATGTTAGTGTGTTTTGTGGTATATGGCTAAGGGACCATAATGACAGAGGTATCTTGTTATCGAACTTCATAGGAATTACTTCCATTTAGTAACATAGGATATAGGTTAAGTTAGCATTCTGCCTTGACCTCCCTGGGGAAGAGCCGATAATGAATCTAACTTTCTACAAGTGCATAGGAATAGAGGATAGGCAATAGATGATTCATGATATATTAATTACCATCATAATAAAACCAAACCCTTAGAATATTTTTTAAACCAAATTCCTCAACACTCTTTCTCTTTCTCTTTCTCTCTTTCTCTTACTTACTTTCCTTTACGTTTGTGTTTGCAATCTTAAATCTTTCGATAGTTTAACTAGTTAACTATGCTTAGATTCTAGTGTTTATATCCAATCCCTGTAGAATCGATAGTTTAAATCTTTCGATAGTTTAACTTTCCTTTACTTGATGACACTTGTATACTTGCAGACTCACATCAAGTTTTTGGCGTCGTTGCTTAGGACTACGCATATAACATTAGTTGATAAGCACTTGAGTTAGTCTAAACTTGTTTTCTTTCACATTTTTATAAATATTTCAGCAATTATGTTTTTGTAGATATATCTTGCATTTGCTTATTCTTATTTCTACAATTTCATTCTTACAATTTAAATTCTGCACTTTGAGTTTCCTACACTTTGATTCTTGCTTCTAAATTTGAAAACTCTATTATTCTCTGCATTTAAATTCTGCAATTGGAATTCATATAATCTTGTTCTTACATGCGAAAATCTAATCTTGCAAGAGATCTATTTTCACTTGATCTTGAAATTAATAGAACCTATCAAAGAAGAAGAAATATGCAAAGACAACAAGAAGAACATGCATCATCTAAAATGGCAAACAAACCTCTTAAGGATTACGCAACTCCTTATGATCGTGAGTTTCGATTTAGCATCATCAGGTCATCCATTGAAGCAAATAATTTTGAGATAAAGCCTTCGGTGATTCACATGGTGCAACAGCATCAGTTTGGGGGTGAACCACATGAAGACCCAAACCAGCACTTAGAGGTATTTTATGAGATATGTGGGATAATAAAAATAAACAGAGTCCCGGCCGAAGCAGTGATATTATTATTTAATTTTCTTTGAGGGATAGAGCCAAGTTGTGGCTCACTTCTATGCTGACAAATACTATCACATCATGGGAGTAATGCGAACAATTATTCCTTGACAAATTCTTTCTTCCAAGCAAAACTATACACATGCAGAATTTAATTGTTAGTTTTAGACAAGTTGACACAGAGTCTCTATACGAAGCTAGGGATAGATTCAAGAATATGCTCGGACTTTGCCCTCACCATGGACTAGAAAAATGGTTAATCATCCACACATTTTATAATGACATCAACTACCGCACCAAAGTGTCCCTCGACTCTGCTACTGGATGGGCATTAATGAACAAAGGTCTAGATGAAGCTGAAGAAATTATTGAGAGTGTGGCTCTTAATCATCATTAATGGGTGTCTGAAAGAAGTGGAAGCTCCTTTTCTGGAAACCAACTAAAATATTAGGGAAATTTGATGTTGACATAGTAACACTTATATCAGCAAGGATTGATGCCTTAACGAAGAAGTTAGAATCAATGGGAATAAACACGGTGAACTCCATTGTAGGAGTGTATGATACATGTGGAAGTACGGAGCATGTGCAAGAAGCTTACCCACTTGGGGGCATATCTTCTCAACTTGAGAATACCAAGCAATGCGATGCCATAGCAAACTTCAATACCAAGCAAGAAAATTTGTACTACAACACTTACAATCTGGGATGGAGGAACCACCCGAATTTTCCTACAAGAACAACCAGGACCAAGGCCCACCCATTAGTCAAAGGCAAAGCTATCAATCGTAGCAATCACAATGCTATTTTCAACAATAACAACAATATCTGTCACAAGGCCATCAAAATTCAAGAATCGAAAAGTTACTTGAAGAGGTCCACGTAGCTCAAATAGAAATGAAGAATGATCTCAAGTAACTTAAACAAAGAATGAAAAATTCTAAAAAGCATTATAAAAATCTAGATAGCCAAATAGCCCAAATGACTTCTTCATCTACAAGAGCACCTAGGGGGTTTTCAGGCAAAATAGATGTGAATCCGGTTGAATATTATAATAGGATTGAGCTTCGGAGAGGACGAACCTTGGGAGATCCCCAAGTGACTACTCCTGAAGAGATTGATACTCTAGGAGAGCTCTCTCTTCCCTCACCCAACTTAGGAGAAATACAAATGAGGAGGAGAATATCAAGAAGGTTAAAGAGACTCCTCCACCATCCACCCAAAGTCAAATAGTCTCTTTCCCTCAAAGATTGGCCATGATAAAGAAGGATGAAGAATTCAACAAATTTTTGAAGAAAATTATAGAGCTTTACATCGAGGTTCCATTGATAGATGTAATTCATCAAATGTCAAAGTTTACTAATTTTTTGAAAGAGATCACAACAACCCAAGGAAAGAAAGAAGGACATGAGACTGTAACATTAACCGAGGAATGTAGCACATTGATTTTAAATATGGTACCACTCAAGCTATAAGATCCCGGAAGCTTCTCTATCCCTTGCAAGATAGGGACTACTACTTTTAATTAAGCTTTCTGTGATTTGGGAGCAAGTATTAGCCTCATTTCCTATTTTATTTGTAATAAGTTAGGTTTGAAAAACTTTAAACTCACAGCTATGATATTACCATTAGTTGATCATTCATGCAGGTATCATATGAGTATATGAAGACGTGCCAATAGAGGTGAGCGGTTGCATTATACCCATTGATTTAGCGGTGCTTGATATGGAGGAAGATCCAAAAATCTTAATCAGATCGGGACAATCATTCCTTGCCACTGCTGGAGCTTTAATTGATGTTAAAAATCACATACTGTCTTTAGTGATAAGCAAGGAAATGTTAGAATTTGAATTGTCTATATCTTCTGACCATATCGAAAATAAGATAGATGCACACCAACTTGAGGAATAAAATTTCCATTCTCATGGGTGACCGTTAGATGTCGTTCCTAGTCTGACAATGGAGGAATGGAGGCCCCCAAATAAAAATCAAAAATATGTCTGCCCGCCAAGGGTGAGGAAGAAGGAAGATTTTGAAGTACCAACCCTAGGAGGGGAAGTTGCCCCTCCATGAGTATATTCTGTAATGAACGGAAGCGGGGTCGAGCTAAAGATCTAAAACAAGTACTTCTTGGGAGGCAACCCGAGAGTTTTATTCTGCTTAGTTTGCAATCTTTTTTCTTTATTAGTTGTTTTATTCATTTTTTAATTTAATTTTTAGGTTTTACACAGCTTACATGAACTGGCCATGATCCTCTCATGGGTGTGGAGGTGCTAGTGAAGTTAAAGAGGAGAAAAGTCATAGAAGAACTCAGCCCTCACACACCTCAAGGAGCCGACCATGTGACCTCATGCGACTGTGTGACCTCATGCGGCCGTGTGAAGCAGCTGAGAAAAAGAGGACCAAGGTCGTGTGGAATCCACATGTCTGTGTAACTTTAGCCGAGAAGAAGAAGAGGTCGGTCGATCGTGTCAAATGACACAACCATGTGACTTAACCCAAGAGGAAGCCGAGTGAGACTGTGTCATTTGGTACCACCATGTGACTTCAGCCAAGGCAAAGAAGACTCAGGCCATGTCAAATGACATGGTCGTGTGACTTAACCTGAGAGGAAGTCGGGTGAGGTCGTGTCATTTGACACTGTCGTGTGACCCCAACCGAGGCAAAGAAGATCCAAGTCGTGTTAATTGACACGACTATGTGAAGATCCGCTCGACCCAACTGTGTCTTTAAGACATGGTCATGCCTTGCTCGTGTCTGCCACCACACCACCCCAAACACCCCTTTTTCTGCCTCTTTTTCTCCACAATTATTTTCCTCTACAATTCTATTCACCTCCTTCTTCATTCACCTCTCAAATTCTTCACCAAGGATTCTTAGATCTCATCTCTTTAAGATCTAGATCTAAATCTAGGTTTAGATCTAAACTTAAATCTAAGAATTCTTTTTCTTCTTCTTCAACCTCAAGCTTCCTCATCTCTCAAGATCTACCTCTTCTTACAAAATTCTCTCTTCTTTCTTCCTCAATAATGACCTTCTCCAACCAAACATTCAATCATGTTCGACCTTTTGAAGAGGATCAGTTGAAGAAGTGGAGGTTCAAGTGGAGGAAAGGATCCGGGGAGGGACAAAGACAAAAAGAAAGCAACTTTAAAGGGCAAAGGGAAGAGGAGTGCACGCGACGAATGTAACAATAATGAGTATCATATTATTTTTAGAAATGATGAGCAAAAATCTAGATATGATTTTCTTATTACTAGAAAAACTATTTGCACTAGACACTTACATCCTTCCACCATACATATTTTAGGAATCAAGGAAGATGTTGATTGGTTGATTAGTATTTTTGATTGAATAATATCATGTATACATTTCACCCAACATTTTCCCACCTTGTCCTTGAATTTTTAAACTCAATTAATCAAGGAAAAGGGATTTCAGCGCGGAGCAGAACGTGATCATCCAAGAGGAGATAGAGAAGCTACTGGAAGTCGGCCATATCATGGAAGTCCAATTCCTGAGCTGGCTAGCTAATGTTGTGCTAGTCTCCAAACCGTGCGACAAATGGCGAGTCTGTATTGACTTCCACGATCTTAATAAGGTCTGCCCAAAAGACTCCTATCCCCTGCCTAGGGCTGGAATTTTTTACAAAATTCCCGACCATTCTCGACTCCCAACCCATTCCCGTCCTGAATTTTTTCCGACCTGAATCTTTCCCGACCAGAGTGATCAGGATTTTTCCCGACCCGACCAAAATCGGGAAAAGGATTGGGGACACAAGTTCTACCCGACAGGATTTCTAACCCGACCCGAATATATTAATAATAATTTGTAATTCGACTTTTAAAAAAAACTAATATAGAAAACTAGGTTTAAAAATTAAAATATCTAAAAACTGAAGTATGATTTTAAAAAACACAAAAGAAACATAGAAAAGTAAGGTAACAGTAAACTAGGGTACTTACGTCGTTCACTTGATCACTTCACGCCCCACGCGAATCACACCGACGTCGTTCGCCTTTCGCCCTTCGTCATTCACCGTTCGTCGTTCACCGTTCACCCTTCGCCCTCGCGATCTCGCCCTCGCCCTTCACCCTTCATCATTCGCTGACTTATTCCACTGTAACCCTAGCCCACGCCCACACGGCCACACCTCCTTTTCGATCTGCTGCTTCCGCCTGTCCATTCGGGAGCTCTCTTATCTCTCTTCCATTTCTCTGCGTGTTCGGCTACAGCATCCCTAACAACAGTCGAAGTCGCGTTGCCTCCTCCGTTCCCGTATTGAGTCTTCACGGCCGACGTTTCCCTCCGGACCCTCCCTCCCTTAGTCCGTGCTCTACTGGCCAAGCAGCCAAGGCAGCAAAGAGCTACATTGATCTATAAAGGTATTTTCCAAAACTCATGATGGTTATGTATCTGAACCCCTTTTTGGTTATGTATCTGGAATTAGAAATGTTTAAGCTAAAGTCAAGGTAGGCATAAAAGTGGATGTTATTGTAGAAGATATTATGCATCAATAGAGTTATACCAAACTTTTGCAGCTACGGAGTCAACAACGACGCATAAGAAAAAAATATTTTGATACAAATTGGGCATTCAATTAACTGATCACAGTGCATCATAAGAGATGACTGATGCTCCTAGAGGAGTCATTTTTGATGGAACCCGTCTTCCCTATGTTAGGATCGTTCGTACTCGGCTAGAGAGGGGGGGGTGTGAATAGCCGACCCCAAACTTTCGCGTTTCTTCCTACGATTAGGTTAGTGCAGCGGAAATACAACGTAGAAAGAAAACAGGAGAAGAAAGACAAACCATATAACGAGGTTCGGAGATGATACTCCTACTCCTCGGCGGTCCGTAAGGTGGACGAGCCCTGTCAATCCGTCGGTGGATGAATCCCCGGAAACCCGGCTAAAATATACTCCTTCTGGGTGGAGAAACCTCGCCACAAAATCTTGCAACAGCAAGCAAAGAGTACACGAGATACAACAAGAAATACAAGACAATATGAATGCAACAACACTAGCTTGCCTTCTCGTTGTCGACTGAAGTCCCAGATGAAGCAACAACTTCACGGACGGATGCCAACAAGCAACTCAGCAGCAGCTGATCCAGTCGTGGAATGAAGCTCACGCGAAGCTTGCGAAGAAGAGCTCAACAAAGCTCAAGCACCAGAACAGCAGCTCTGTAGCAGAAAAGAAGAGGAAGAAGTTCTCGCGCAGCAGCAGCCCTCGACCCCTTTATACCTGCGAAGAAGACAGCGAAGAAACTAGCCGCTATGCGTCAGCAAGCTACTGATCGGCCTATGGACCGATCAGGGCCGATCGGTCCCCGCATCGATCGGTTAGTGCACGTAACCTTCAGCATTCGATGCGTGGACCGATCAGCACCGGATCGGTCCACAAACCGATCCCAGCTCTGGCTGTGCTTCCGCGACGGTCCCGATCGATCAGACATGGCCTGATCGGCGTGGACCGATCACCGCTTTCTTTCGCCTCTGTCGATCACCACCGATCGATCAAGAATCGAACAGAGTTTCGATCTCGATCGGTCACCGATCGAGCAAACAGATCACCGGATCGGTCTAGTGACCGATCCGAGCTTGGTTTTTGCCCAAACCAAGTCCCAAGACTTCAAACCAATATCCGGTCAACCTTGACCTATTGGTACTTCATCCCTAGCATCCGGTCACCCTCGACTGCTAGAACTCCTCGCCAAGTGTCCGGTCAATCCTTTGACCTACTTGACTTTCCAACACCGTAAGTCCGATCATCCCCGATCCATCTGGATTTTCCTTGCCCGGCTTTACTCACGGGATCACCCGGCTTCACTCACCAGATTTCCACACCTACCCAGCTTAGGACTTTCCCACTACAGCTTCACTCACCGTGATTTTCCAACCGCCTACATCACCAGGACTTTCCCACCGCCTCGCTTCACTCACCAGACTTTCCCTGCCAAGTCTCCATACTTGGACTTTTCCAAAGTCTCCATACTTGGACTTTTCCAGCCAAGTCTCCATACTTGGACTTTTCGCGTGCCAAGCTCCTCGCTTGGACTTTTCCGCCAAGTCTCCATACTTGGACTTTTCCAGTGCCAAGCTCCCTACTTGGACTTTTCCGTGCCAAGTCTCCATACTTGGACTTTTCCCGAATCAGGTCAACCAGGTCAACCCTGACCTACGGTTGCACCAATAATCTCCCAAACATCTATTCTTGTCCCACATCAAGAATAGAACTCTCTCACGAGTGTCAAACATCAACATGCAACACAACTAGGTCAACCTTGACCTAAGGTTGCACCGACAATCTTCCCAAGTCAAACATCAAAATACAACTCGAGTCACGTCAACTCGAGTCGGGTCAACCAGGTCAACCTTGACCTAAGGTTGCACCAACAATCTCCCCCTTTTGGATGTTTGACAAAACCATAATCAAGTTAGGTTAACCCGATAACCTAACTTAGGTTTTCAATCATCTTCCAATGTCCAATGTTCTTTCTTTGAACATTCTCTGGACATTCTCCCCTTATGTTAACCCAAAAACCTAACTTGGGCTCTCCAATAATTCTCCCCCTTTTTGACACACATCAAAAAGAATTCCAATGTTCTTCCTTGAACATTCCTTGACATTCTTTCCCTAGCTTAGGTTAACCCGATAACCTAACTTGGGTTCTCCAATAATTCTCCAATGAATACTCTCCCCTTTTTGACACACATCAAAAAGACAAAGGAGAGTATCAAGGTCAAGAGTTTCTTCCTAATGAAAGTCCCATACCTTTCATTGAAACTCTTAATTTCCCCCCTTGATACTAAACTCAACAATCAACTTAGTGATAATCCCATATCACTAATCGTCAAGAATCTTAAGGAGTACAAACTCCCCTAAAAGTCAACTCCTCTTGACAATTAGGTAAGACTCCCCCTAGAGGTCAACTCCCCCTTGACCATTGCACCAACAATGTCTTTGAGAGTTCCAAACCTTAGAAATCCACAAAACCCAACTTCCAGCTGAAATTTCAGACCAACAGCTGAGAAATCAGAAACTGACATGCACTGATCGGTCCCCAGACCGATCAGAATCCCCCTGGATCGGTCCCCAGACCGATCCACGCTTCACTGATCGCACTGGATCGGTCACTAGACCGATCAGAACTTCCCTGGATCGGTCCGGTGACCGATCCACACTCTGAAATCAGAGATTTTTGATTTCCCTTCCCGGAAATTCAGAAACTCCTAAAAAATTCCAGAAAATTCGAAAAAATGTGAAATTTTGAGGATACATTCCTCATAACATATACTATCATGGAAAAATAGTTTTCTATGAGAATAACTTCCATTTTCAAATCTTGATACAAAATTCAAAAACTTTGAAATAATTCAAAGTTAAGTCAACTTTGTATCACAATGTTCGATGATGAATGCTATCACTAGGAAAGCTTCATCAAGGTTTTTCAAAACAATTTTGAAATGATTTCAAACCCTTTAATTTGGGACCACAATCTTAGGGCTATATGTACATGACTTGTACACAAGCTTTCCCTATGATCCTCCTTTTCTTGAATTAGTCTCATCTAGGTACAAAAACTATGCACCTTGATCCTAACTCATGATCCTAATATCTCACACACATCTAAGGTGTATCAAACCACATTCAAGTCAATTTGATGTGAGATATGGGTTAAGGTCAACTTAGGCTAAGTTCTCATGCATTTTCTAAACTACACTTTTGATCTCAATACCAAAATGTGTTTTTATCCTTAAATCAATTTCATTGATTCTTAATGCAAGAGATGATGACATGACATAAATTAATAACATAAATGAAAACATGTGCCAATGTCATGATGTCATGGCATAAAGTTTGAAACGAAACTAACACATGACATATAGATAACCTAAGCATTATCATTACATTTCAAATGATAATAAAATAAGTATGATGTCATGGCATGGCATATGGCAACCAATCATGGGAAGTTAGCACAAATAAAATGCCTAAATTCCCTATCTAAGTATCCTTAGCCTTAGCTAACTTAGAATCTAACCCTAGATTGCCCATATATCCCTTAGAGAAAACCAAAATCCCAATTATGGTATTTCTCTAGGTTTTCTTAAATTGTGCCAAATAAGATTGAAATCGATATTTTTCAAATATGGCACAATTTACTCTTTAAGGAGTAAATAATAATTCTTTTTCATTTTCAAAGGTTATCAAAACCTTGAAAATGCTCCTTGAGTGTCAATTTCCTCAAAGTTGGGTTAACTACCCTTCTTATTGGAGTTGACACTCTCTAACCCATCTATGGGGTAGAGAAAATGCTCCTAGGAACCCAATACCTACTTGAGCTCATTGGGTTCACTAAATATTCACTAGGGATAACTTCCCTAGCAACCCTCCTAATGACCCTCTTAGGCTTTAAAGCCTTGGCCATTTGGGACTCATCAAGATCAACTCTAGGGGTGACTCCCCTTGTGACCTTGGTGTTGGTCTTCCTAGCCCTAGGTTTTGTTCCATAATCGAATGGAACATCATGATATGTGGGCTTGACCATTTGGGACTTAGGTTTGTGACTCAAACCTTTCTTGTCCTTGGACTTTTGACCCTTAGGCCCTAGAGTTGACTTCTCTAAACTTTTAAGGGCCTTTTCTAGGGTATCAAGCCTTGACCTCAAGACTTGATTCTCCTTTTCTAATACCTCAATTTTTGATTTATCACTCTTCCTTGAGGTATTCCTAGGCATATGTCTAGTTGATTTAGGGTTTCTACCTAGGTTTTTCTTAACCTTAGAAGTGTTAATCCTAGGGTTAGCATTTCTAGTGTTATCCTTACCTAGGCTAACATGTTTAGCTCCTAAGCACATGTATTGATTCCTAAGGTTATCATGCTTGTTATTATCGACAAGTGCAATAAAATTCCTAGCATGCATTTTATTAGAATTGCAAAAATGAACCTTAGAGGTTACCTTAGGGTTTGCCTTAGCTCCCCCTATCGATGTGCCCGGTCTCTTGCCCTTGTGAGGTTGCCTCCCCCTCGGACAATGGCTCCTATAGTGTCCCCTTTGCTTGCATTGGAAGCACACGATGTGCTCCTTGCCCTTGCGTTTCGGGACTCCGGCTTCCTTGACCTTTGGCGCCGGTGGAGTCTTTCTTACCCTCTTCGGACACTTACTCTTGTAATGTCCATGTTCCCTACACTCAAAGCACATGATGTGTAATTTAATTGAACTTAAATTGCTTGAGTTACCTAGGGTTGAGGGTGGATGCGAGCTCTCTTCTTCATCCCTTTCGGAGGTAGAAGCTACTTCTTTCTCCGATCTTGAACAAGAGGAACTCTCCTCCTCTTCTTCCTTGGATGTTGAGTAGCCCTCAACTCCCAATTCGCTCTCTCCATGATATGAGCTACTTGGCGCACTAGGCTCCTCTTCATGGCTTGAAGTGGAGTTCTCCTCATGGTACTTGGCCAAGTTATCCCATAATTCCTTGGCATTGTTGTAACCTATCTTACACAAGATGTTAGTATGCAATGAAAATTCAATTATTCTCATTACCTCTTCGTTGATTTCGGATTTGTGAATTTGTTCTCTTGTCCACTCCTTCTTCTCAAGTGGTTTTCCTTCTTCATCCACCGGAGGAGTAAAACCTTCTTGTACACAAAACCAATTCATTATGTTAGTCATAAGAAAATACTTCATCCTTACCTTCCAATACGTGAAGTCGCCGCATTCGTAGAAAGGTGGAATGGTGACATCTTCTCCATAGAGATCCATTCTCTAGCTTTGCTCCCACGGGTGTTGATCCGTCGAAGAGCGGCCTCGCTCTGATACCACTTGTTAGGATCGTTCGTACTCGGCTAGAGAGGGGGGGTGTGAATAGCCGACCCTAAACTTTCGCGTTTCTTCCTACGATTAGGTTAGTGCAGCGGAAATACAACGTAGAAAGAAAACAGGAGAAGAAAGACAAACCATATAACGAGGTTCGGAGATGATACTCCTACTCCTCGGCGTGTCCGTAAGGTGGACGAGCCCTGTCAATCCGTCGGTGGATGAATCCCCGGAAACCCGGCTAAAATATACTCCTTCTGGGTGGAGAAACCTCGCCACAAAATCTTGCAACAGCAAGCAAAGAGTACACGAGATACAACAAGAAATACAAGACAATATGAATGCAACAACACTAGCTTGCCTTCTCGTTGTCGACTGAAGTCCCAGATGAAGCAACAACTTCACGGACGGATGCCAACAAGCAACTCAGCAGCAGCTGATCCAGTCGTGGAATGAAGCTCACGCGAAGCTTGCGGAGAAGAGCTCAACAAAGCTCAAGCACCAGAACAGCAGCTCTGTAGCAGAAAAGAAGAGCAAGAAGTTGTCGCGCAGCCCTCGACCCCTTTATACCGGCGAAGAAGACAGTTGCGTCGCAACGCTAGAACCCTGATCGGTCTATGGACCGATCAGGGCCGATCGGTCCCGCATCGATCGGTTAGTGCACGTAACCTTCGTGCGTACTCGATCGATGCTGGACCGATCAGGATCGGTCCACGATCGATCCCTCTGGCTGTGCTTCCGCGACATCGTCTCTCGATCGGTCCCTCGCATCGATCAGATGGCCCGTGGACCGATCACCGCTTCTTTCGCCGATCGGTCACCGATCGATCAAGAATCGAACAGAGTTTCGATATCGATCGGTCACCGCACCGATCGAGCAAACATATCACTGGATCGGTCTAGTGACCGATCCGAGCTTGGTTTTGCCCAAACCAAGTCCCAAGACTTCAAACCAATATCCGGTCAACCTTGACCTATTGGTACTTCATCCCTAGCATCCGGTCACTCCCTTGACTGCTAGAACTCCTCGCCAAGTGTCCGGTCAATCCTTTGACCTACTTGGACTTTCCAACACCGGAAGTCCGATCATCCCCGATCCATCCGGATTTTCCTTGCCCGCTTTACTCACGGGACTTTCCACCGGCTTCACTCACCAGATTTCCACACCGCCTAACATCCCAGCTAGGACTTTCCCACCACCGGCTTCACTCACCAGGATTTTCCAACCGCCTAACATCCCAGTTAGGACTTTCCCACTGCCTTCCTCACTCAGGACTTTCCCGTGCCAAGTCTCCATACTTGGACTTTTCCAAGTCTCCATACTTGGACTTTTCCAGTGCCAAGTCTCCATACTTGGACTTTTCGCGTGCCAAGCTCCCTGCTTGGACTTTTCCGTGCCAAGTCTCCATACTTGGACTTTTCCAGTGCCAAGCTCCCTACTTGGACTTTTCCGTGCCAAGTCTCCATACTTGGACTTTTCCCGAATCAGGTCAACCAGGTCAACCCTGACCTACGGTTGCACCAATAATCTCCCAAACATCTATTCTTGTCCCACATCAAGAATAGAACTCTCTCACGAGTGTCAAACATCAACATGCAACACAACTAGGTCAACCTTGACCTAAGGTTGCACCGACAATCTTCCCAAGTCAAACATCAAAATACAACTCGAGTCACGTCAACTCGAGTCGGGTCAATCAGGTCAACCTTGACCTAAGGTTGCACCAACACCCTAGACCATGGACATCTTTGGAATAATTTTACTAGCTATCACAGTTCCTTGTTGTCTGAAAAATGTTCAAATACTACCTGCCATTTTAGTTCCTTTTCATCTGTTTTTTTTTGTCCATTTTGTTTCCCATATGAAGATCATAAATGGACAAATTTTGGATTATCTAGTTTCTTCTTATATTGGAGTCTAATCATTTTAATGTTTTTAGTTAGATGTGGTTAAAATGTATTCTTGGTAACCTTTCTTCCTTTAAAATGAATCCAAGATATAGTGAATAGGGATGTAATTTCTAATTGTTCATTGTGATATGTCCAATAAGTATAAATGGATCCTGGGGCAATTTTTTCTTATAGTTATCAGATTGCATGTGGATTTTGGTCCTAGATCATATTGAATTTTGTATGATTATGGTAGTTTATGGAAATATCCAGGTCAATTTTTTTTTTTTTTATTGTATGACTAGTGTTCAAGTTACTAGCATGAGTATTACATGGTTACAATCATAGCTTATGTTTGATGTTGTTGCTTTCATATGGATTTCAATCAATTTGTTCACCATGATGGTATGTGTATTATGTTTTTGGTGAACTGAATTTCTTATAATGTTCTCTACGTGTTATATAGGTTTTATATTTTTCTTAAATCTTGCTCCCTAATTACTTGAGTATCGTGAACATGGATTTGTATGCTATTTTGTCTGGTACAACTATCTAAATATTGTGTTCTACCTTGTGATAAGTTCCTTGGGGGCTCAGTAAAGTGTTTATTCAAAAGTGTTCTGTCTTATGATATATGTCTATATACATTTTTAACATGATGTCAAATTGTCAATCTCTATTTTTCTTAAATCTTGCTCACCTAGCATTCTCTTTTTAGTAATATTTGAATGTTTCTAATTGTGCAACTATCTGATTCTTAACGATATTCATATTATTGTAGTCGTTCATAAGTTCATTCATGGATGCATCTAGCAGAAGTGGTAGCTGTCCTTCCGTCACTCAACCTCACACAGTATCTCCATCTGAAACATCAATCATTCATGAGGAAGTAGTAGATATTGGAGGCAAAAGGAAAAAAGTTGCTGATGTATGGTCACACACCAAGAAAATTATAAGGAGAAATGACAAAAATGAGGTCACTGCTGTTGTTGCTATTTGCAATTATTGCAAAACTGAAGTTCCTGCCCATAGCAAAACACATGGGAATAATGGCATTGATGGACATGTGAAGAAATGCAAAAACAATCCTCATAATGCGGTGAAGTCAGGTTCTTCTCAACCAATCTTAACACAGTCATCCATGAATAATGCTTTGACACCCCACATCTTTTGCTAAAAAAAGCTTGAAGATAAGGTTGTTGCATTTGTTGTTAAAGATGAGATGTCATTTAGGGTAGTGGAAGCAGCAGGGTTTGTAGAGATGATGAAGGAAGCTCAACCTCGATTCAAGATTCTCAATAGAAAGAAAATTGCATCTCTTGTATGAGATTTATATGCACTGGAGATGGTTAAGATAAAGAGTGTCATTGGTGATCAAAGGGCAAGTATCACGACCGATACTTGGATCTCAATTCAGAATATCAATTACATGGTAATCACAACTCATTTCTTGGAAAATGATTGGAAGTTGCATAAGTGAATAATAAATTTCACTAAGATCATTACCTCTCACAAAGGAGATGACATTGGCAAAGTTTTAGAAACGTGCTTGAGCAATTGGGGGATAGATAAAGTTTTCACTATCACAGTTGATAATGCTAGCACGAATGATAAATCGGTGGAGTACATGGGAAAGAGGCTAAAGGAAATGGACACTCTCTTATTTGATGGTAAATACTTGCATTTGAGATGTTGTTGTCATATTATAAATTTAATTGTCAAGAGTGGGTTGAAGTTTCTTAATGAGTCAGTTGAATCCATTAGAAATTGTGTGAAATATATTCACTCTTCTGGGGAACGGTTGGACCAATTTAGGCAGTGTGCTATCCTATTGAAGATGGATAAAATGTCAACCGTTCCAATGGATGTGCCTACGAGAAGGAATTCCACCTATACAATGTTTTTTGTTGCATACAAGTTTAAAAAAGTGTTTGGTAGGATGGCAGAGAATGTTCAATTTGTTGAATACTTTGAAGATGTAGATGGTTCGGAGAAGAAAAAGCGAGTGGGGCCTCCTATGAAAAAAGATTGAGAGAAAGCACAAGTCTTTGTGAATTTTCTCAAGAGGTTTCATGATACTACATTGCAACTTAGTGCTACCAAGAAAACTACATCACCCTTGATTTAGGAGGAAATAGTTGCAATGAGGATGATCATTGATGAGATAATACTTGACACTACTAATCCTTCATTACAAGAAGTTGCTAAGAGAATGGAGAGTAAGTTCAATAAGTATTGGGGTAATCTTGAGAAGGTGAACAAGCTTGTTTTCCTAGGTCACATTCTAGATCCTTGTTATAAACTTCAAATGATTGGGATCCATTTGGGAGATATGAAATTGGATGCTAGTAAAATACAATCCTTTGTTGACGGTTTAAAGAATTGTCTAATGGAGTTGTATCATGCATATAAAGGGAATTCACCTTTGGATCATATTAATGGGATTGATGATGGCGATGTAGATAAAGATTTGATGGAAATGTATAAGAATGATCCCATTAAACTAAACTATCATCTGAAAATGGCTCAACTAAGAAAAGCTCAAAAGTAAGCAGAAATAACCAATGATGTGGACAAGTACTTCTCGGATCTTTTTGTGAAATGGAGCTCAAACTTTGATATTTTGGAATGGTGGAAAAGAAATACAATGACATTTCCAGTTTTGCCTAAGATTGCCAAGGATATTTTTTCAATCCCTTCATCTACTGTTGCTAGTGAGAATGCTTTTAGCCTTGGGAGGAGGGTTGTAGATCCATTTAGGGCATCATTGCATCCTAAAATGGTGGAGGCACTAGTGTGCACTAGTGACTGGCTTAGAGGTGAATAAATTAACTTATACAAAGAGCTGACAGAAGATGAATTCAACTTTTATAAGGATTGTGAAGAAGTGGTCACAAGTAAGTCAATATTTAACTTATTTATCTTGGTATAGACTATAGAATATAGATTATGCTTATATGATATTTGTTGTTTGTAGATACCCTCATTGCTTAATTGTGGATGCTCCTGCTTACCAGATAAAGGCAGATATTGAAGAATATGAATATCATCAACACTAGTGTTTTGTGAATGATGATCTTTAAGACATCTACTTAGTTATCCGCTGACATTTTCATATTCAAGTTACTAGTCATTTATGAACATTTGTATCTTTTTATTTCTGACTATTGCAGTGTTGCTATCTCCATCAATGTGTATCTTTTCATTTACCTGAAAATCCTAAGTTTTATATTAGTTTCTGCATGAAAATGTCTAGTATTATGTCTTGGGACACAAGTTATTTGTTCGTGGTTTGTCTTGGGACACTACATCAGAAACTCTGTGCGCTGTGAGTCTGTGAGTGCTTTTTTGCTTGCTTGTTAAAAATACATGATGCATTTCCATTATGTGATTCTAAATATTTCATTGTTCTTGTAGCTCATCTTGCCTAAATGTGTAAAAATCTTCTTCTTTGTTTTTTTTTACAATCTTTACATGATATGCTTAAAGATAGCTTTTATTCAGGTTTTTAGTGTGCATGGAGAAATTGAGGAAGGGGTTGTTATTGTAGACAAGGCAACTGGGAAATCCAAAGAATATGACTCCATTACTTACAAGCATATGGCATCCACTATAAGGGTATTGCAGGAACCAAGTAAGTTGATTGATGTAAGAAGTTTTCTCCAAACATGTAAATGTAGTATCACCGTTGTTGTGTCTCTTATTCACTATTATAGAATTTAAATGTCTCTTGTGTTGAATAACCATAGTTGGTTATCACTAACAGACTAATTTTACAGTCCACAAATTCTTTATCTTTATCTCCATCTACAATCATATTGATATTGAATAATGTATGCTAATTCAAAAACATCCATTTCTAAACATCCTACATATTCTTTAGTTTGAATTTTCTTTTGCATACTTGATTTTTTTTTTCACTCCATTGATCCCTTATGTTGAACATATGCTTATGGCTTAAATGGTTGAATAATGAATTAATGGTACCTAAGCTTGAAATGCTACAAACCCTTCTAGATGTCCTATATTTCTTTAGTTTGAACTTTCTTCTACATAATTTGTTTATTTTTAGTTCGTCTCTGAGATAATTTATGTTATGCAACTTGACACCTAAGAAATACTTTATCGATCCCTTATTTTCAACATATGCTCATGACTTAAATGGATGAACTAATGGTGCTTGAGCTTGGACTTATGTTGACATTAGTTTCACGATTTCGTCTTGTAATCTTTGGAGACTCCACTTATGACAGAATTTGCCATGTGTAGGAATTATAAGCCAAATTGAAAAGTTCAGTTGTGATAACTGAGATCTATTCTGGAATTGGAACAACAAATTGGGAAATCAATGACAATGACATCAATATTTAAGTTTCTATGCTCTCCTAGGGGCTTCAGTTGTAAATAATTAGAGATTTCTTGTAAATCTATCAAACCAAAGGGTGTAAATTTAATGAATGATCCTAATAATTTTCCTCTTAATATGGTAACTGAACTAGAATTCCTTTCCATCTTTTCTGTTCTTCCTCATTTTTGCGTGAGAATCTGATTACATTATGCTATTTAGAATCCTTGCTCATAATTCATTTGTTTCTTCATCTGTACAAAGCCTCAACTATGTCATCCTCCATAGTGCTACTTTTCGTGGAACCACAAGATTTGCAATCTTACCGAAAGCCTCCAAAATGATGCAAAGCCTCACTGCTTGCATCGCTCAGGTGAATTTTCATCCCATTCCAGCAGCTTATCCTCTTTGCTTGTTTTATTTTTATTATCTCTTCATTTCCAAAAGCCATTGACGATTCTAGTTTCTTCTACTCTTTGTCCTGCCTGCTCCAGATTGCTATTTATGTTTTCTTTCAGTTCTAGATTTGATTTAAACATATTTCTTCTTCATCATGGATTTCCTCTGCTTCCTGCAGTATAAGAGCAGGATCCTCTTCTCCCAAAATAGTTCCCACTCCCCTCTCTCACTTCTTCCTATTCCACTTCTCATTGGATTCCAGCAGTAATATATTTTGTAATTGCATATTTATCTATTTTTTTTATCATCGGAACTGTTTTTTCTTTTTTTGGAAGTTGATTTGGTTCATCACAACTGTTTCTGTTTCTACATACGTTTTTCTATTTCTCAGAACTTTTTCTGTCTCATTAGATTGATCTGGATATGGTGTAATGTCAACAAAATTCCAATGTTGGTCTTCTTGGTTGTAAGCCTCTTGTGTTAGGAACATCATTGATATATCAGACAATTCCTGCTGGTCTGCTTACACTTCTTTTGGTTTATTTCTGGTATATTTATAGTATTTCTGGTAGTTTGATAATATCTCAATAGTAGTACTAATATAGACTCAAAATGTTGCTGTATAATGAAAATATTTGAACATTCGAGATATCATCTCCTTACCCGACGGGATCCCGAATATTCGGGATCCCGAACATTCGAGTCCTGACACTTGTCGGGTACGAGATCGGGAGAGAAATTGATTCACAATTTTTATCAGGACGGGAATTGGGTAAGATGGTTACAGGACGGGTCCCTACCCGATTCCACCCCTAGATCAGATGGTTGATTCAACGGTGGGCTGCGAGCTCATCTGCATGCTCGACGCATACCAAGGCTACCACCAAGTGTCACTCGCCCGCGAGGACCAGGAGAAGATCAGCTTCATTACGATCGATGGGACATACTGCTATAATATCATATCGTTCGGACTGAAGAACGCTAGAGCTACTTACCAGAGGTTGATGAACAAAGTATTCTGATGGTAGATCGGTCGTAATATGGACGTATACGTCGACGACATACTAATTAAATCTCTCTAAGTTGCTGACCTATGCGCAGATATCAACGAGACTTGTTGGACGCTAAGAACTTATGGGATAAAGCTGAATCTCGACAAGTGTCTATTCGGTGCGAGGAGTGGCCGCTTCCTGGGCTACATCGTCACCGAGCGGGGCATTGAAGCCAACCCAAGCAAGGTCAAAGCTTTGCAAGATATGTCGCCGTTTCGGAACTTGAGGGAAGCCCAAAGGCTGACCGGTCGGATCACGGCACTATCCAGGTTCATATCTAAGTCGTCTGATCGGAGCGTGCCATTCTTCAAGATACTGCACCAAGCTTTAAAATTATAATAGGGCGTCAAGTGCGACCGAACGCTAAAGGAGCTAAAGGAGTATCTGAACTCACTACATGTGTTAGCCATGCCGGTTGTGGGTGAGCCACTCTGGATCTACTTGTCATCCAATGAGCATGCGGTCGAGTCAGCTCTAGTTAGGTAGAATGACCAAGAGCAGCAGCCTGTGTATTTTTTGAGCCGTGTATTAAAAGATGTTGAGTCCCGCTACACTGGTCTCGTAAAAAGTTGGCTTATGCGTTAGTACTCACTGCACGAAGACTCCGCCCGTACTTCCTGGCGTCCTCGATAATTGTGATGACTAACAGTGCTTTGGGAAGAGTCCTCAATCCAGAGGCGTCCGGACGGCTGATTAAGTGGACGACAGAACTTAGCAAGTTCGACATTCAGTATCAACCCCGAGCGGTGATCAAAGCTCAAGCCTTCAGATTTCGTCACAGAAGTCTAGAGTGACGAGCTGGCAGCAACATGGAAGATATACGTAGATGGCTCGTCCACTCAACAAGGTAGCGAGATTGACATATTGCTTATCTCACCACGAAAGGACCGAATATAGCTGTCCGTTTGGCTGGACTACCGAGCCACTAACAACGAAGCAGAGTATGAGGTGCTAATAGTCGGCCTATAGGCAACTCGACATATTGGAGCGGTTAAAGTCCTCATCCACTCGGACTCCCAGCTCGCCGCCCAACAACTATCTGGGACCTTCGAAATAAGCAACACATTGTTGAGGCTCTATGCAGAGGCTTTCGAGAAGTTAAAGACCAACTTCCAGGAGGTTTCCATACAAAAGATCCCCCGATCAGAGAACCAGACGACAAATGAGTTAGCGAAACTAGCTAGTTTGTTGACGTCGATTGTCATAGGTCAGTTGATCGAGCAAGTCTCACTTGTGGTGCACATCGATTGAATGGAGAGAATAACATTCTTGAACTACTGGAGGATGACCTTGACGGAGTTTTTATAGTCGGGGGCAGCACCTGCTGATTTGGAAGAAGCTCGCCTGCTGAAGAAGAGGGTCAGACGATCCACCTTGATCAGGGACCAGCTTTATAAGAAAGCTTTCTCCAGGCCCCTCCTCAAGTGCGTCGGATCGGAAGATGTCGAGTACATCCTGAAAGAAGTGTACCAATGCTCTTGCGGAGGTTATCCGGGCGGCCGAGCATTAGCCTGAAAGATACTCCTAGATGGATATTTTTGGTCGACCCTCCAGGAGGATGCTGCTCAGACGGTGGCCACCTATTTGTCTTGCCAAAAATATCACAACATGTCATACCGACCGACCAAGGAAATGAAAGCATCTATGGTATCATGCTCGTTCGACTAGTGGGGCATGGGCATCGTCGGGCCTTCCTCCATGGCGACCGATCAGTGGAAGTTTATGCTCGTTGCGGTGGACTACTTCTCAAAGTGGGTAGAGGTCGAGCCGCTTGCAAGAATCACTGAGCAGATGATCACCAAATTTATCTGGCAAAATATTATTTTCCGGTTCAGAATCTCATGCCAACTCGTGTCCGATAATGGAAGACAATTTGTCGGTCGGGAGCTTAGAGAATGGTGTGAAGGTTATTGGTGTCAGCCTTTTTACATGTCACGTGGCACTCCAAATTAATAAAGATTGGAACTCATTTATGCTAAAGAAAATACGTGTAGTAAGGAGTCCCAAGTCGTATTTTTCCAAGGATTAACTAGTAAATGTATGCTAATTCTAGAATTGCTTCAAAATGAATTTTCGTCAAATGAATTTCAACTGAACTTGATTCCTTATGCAACATTAAATCAATTCAGTCAACTACTATCTCTTTAATTCTCAAATACAGTAACCATCAAATTCAATACCTCATCACAATTGCAAGAACCAGAAATAACCTTACATTCACCATCATAATCTGATTCAACAATTCAGCTTTAATACTCAAACAACATAGTGTTGAATAGAAATAACAATCAACAACTGAAGGTAAACAATTAACACTTAACCAATTTCACAATCACAACACATTTAATGTATAGATCAAGGAATTGCCAACTAAGAATCGGAACTAACAATATAGCTTAAACAGAATTGCAAGTTCAAAATAAACATATATTGCAAACACTTTAAATGAAATTCATATTGTAGAACTTTAACAAAAACTGAATTGCAAAAGAATTTCAGTAACAGAATTTCAGAAATAGCTCACACAGAAATCGAAATGAAAAGAAAATAATCAGATCATCAGATCTGAGCAGGAACATCAACAATTCAATAACAAAGATAAAGAAATCTAAACCCTAAACATTCCACAATCCAGATCTCGAACTCAAACTCCTCTAATCTGCTGTAAAACAGTGTGTCATTGGAAACCTCCCCTCAAACACCCAACTACAAACAACCAAGCTTCCAACTATCACCAGAGAATGTTCACAGCTCTTGGAAACCTCCCCTCGAGCTCACACCCGTTGATAATCTCACCAGCCGAAAAACAGAGCTTAGGTTCTGTGAATTGCATACCAAATCGAACGGCCAATTCGACACAGCCTTGCTGCAGAATGGAGAGCAGAAAAGGTTTAGAAGCTCCAAGAAACCTCCCTCGAAGCTCTGGTGGATGCGGAGATCGCTGATTGGAAACCTCCCCGATCAGGAATGTGGCGGTGGAACAGAATCCAAGTCGCGTACAAGAAACCTCCCTTGATCGCTCTCTGATCATCGGAAGATGAACGTCGGAGGCTTGAGATTGTCGTCGTTGAAGAAGAAGAAGAACTGGATCTGGAATCGGGAATGGGACCTTGGTGTCGCGGAGAAGAAGAGAAGAAGACACTGTAGTCGCGAAAATGCCGAGCCCAGCTTCACTGTAGCTTCTCGCGGCTATTTAAATCCTCCCAAATCTGATCGGACGGGTGTGATTTCTCGGATCTTGATCAACGGTGGAAAATAGCCTAAAATCCTATCTAACAGTACTGATCTTCATCTATAGTCCAGATCTACTCCCCATTAGGTCGGATGGACCAAATGCTTGACGGATGGCTCGGATCTCTCCAATCTTCAATAGGTGGTCCAAATCGATCCAAAGCTTGATCGCCTCGTTTAGCTCTAGATTTGAGCCCAAATGTGGCCTGATTGATCGGGTCCATGACCCTTTTGATGCCTACAAAATAATAAACAAATATTAGATTCAAATACCATGAAAATAGACTAATTTGTAATTCAGTCCAAGATCACATGCAATTATGAAATACAATGTAAAATGTGAGATTAGGCTATGAAAAGACTATTAAAGTTATGCATTATGAATCAAAATAATGTAGCAAAATCATGGTTATCAGTTATGGCATCTAATAGGCCTTCACCTCGGTGGCCTACCCTCAAGGCAACGAGCAAGCCGAAGTTGCCAACCGGAAGATCCTCAAAATCTTAAGCGCTCGGCTCAACCACATGAGAGGCACCTGGGTTGACGAGCTCTCCAGTGTGATGTGGACTCTCCGCACGACTCTGAAGGAGGTGACCGGTGTAACCCCATTCCAGTTGGTCTACCACGCAAAACAGTGGTCCTCGTAGAGGTCGGAGTGGAGTCCAATCGGGTGCGACTCTACGATGAAGGGAACGTCGAACGGAGGCATATGGAGCTCGACTTGGTGGACTAAGCGCGGGCAAAAGTCGCAGTTTGACTAACGGCGTACTGGCAACGAATGAAACAGAACTACAACCAGAGAGTGATCCCAAGGTCCTTTCAGGTCAGCGATTTCGTTTGGAAGAAAGTAAAGCCAGTCGGCGACGTCGCCAAGCTCGAGGCACCGTGGTTGGACCGTTCAAGGTTGTGTAAAAGCTTCGTTCGGGCGCCTACTATCTGGAGGACGAAGAGGGAAGACAGTGTTTGGATATATACTAAAAGCCTAGCTTTTTGTATGAACATTTATTTTGTAATAAGAATCACATTGGTCAAATGTCTGCATTTAGTAAAATGCAGTTGTCCATTTAATTTATATTGTAGATAACATGGTGTCTGATGTCACACAGAAGATCATGTTATCAGTTCCTTATAAATTATAAATAGTAGCTCACAACCAAGATGGATTGAGACAAACCATTAGAATGGTTGTAGTGTAATTTGGTACTAGTTTATCTTGACTATAAAATTACACTAATACACTATGTGTGTATTGAGCATGACCATTTGAGGTTGTTCTTTTTATACTGACTGCATAAAAGAACATAACATCTATTATTATGGATGTGCGTACTCTTAATCCCGATATAATAACAAGCACATATACTTAGTATTTATTTCTTTAATTTATCAATGGATAAGATTTATTCGTTAAATTAATTGGGCCGATAAGTTGGGAAATAATATTATTTATATGGTGTGTTGTTGATTATAGAAGTAAACTATGTCCCAGTTATCTAGGTTGATGATGTCCCCTTAAGGAGCTCATAAGGATTGTCATGTAAACCCTGCAGGTGGACTTAGTTCCGGCATGACAATGAAGTTGAGTGATATTACTCTTGGAGCTAGATATTAATTAAGTAAGTTGTCAATAACTCATTTAATTAATGGACATTCGATATCTTAAACATAAGGAGACTAATGCACTCATGATAAGAAGGAGCTCATAATGTAATATGACATTGGTGCGGTAGTTCAATAATGACTCTTTAGTGGTATGAGTTATTATTGATGAACTTGAGTTGGGTGTTCGGGTCGAACACAGGAAGCTCAAGTCCATCAGGAGGCCAAAATCAATTCCTCCTCTAGGTCCCTGTTGTAGCCTCTTATTAAAAGCTTTTTTATCCACCCAAAGCCCAGCTTCTTACCCAAACTAGGGGTCGACCACATCCTTGCTTGGTGCCCAAGTAAGGGGCCGACCACTAAAGTAATAAAAAGGGAGGTTTTAATTTTTGTACAAATCTTTCCTTTTATAGCAATTTACAAAGGATTAAAAGAGAGATTTTAATTTTAAAATCTTTCCTTTTTTGAAGCCATCCTCATGATTTCAAAAGAGAGTTTTAAATTTTAAAATCTTTCCTTTTTGTTACCATCTATATTGATTTAAAAAGAGAGATTTTAATTTTGATAAAACTTTCCTTTTTGTAACCATGAATTAAAAGAGAAGTTTAATTTTTAAACTTTCCTTTTGTAGCCATCACAATAGGAAATTTAAAAGAGAGAGATTTTAATTATTATTAAAATTTCCTTTTTTGCCATGATTGGAATTAAAAGGAAGTTTTAATTATGTTTAAAACTTTCCCTTTTTGCATTCACCAAGGATTATAAAGAGAGGTAGATGGTGCCTTATGGAACAATAACACAACCCAAAGTTTCCTCTTATTTTTTCCTTGGTGGCCGGCCCTTCTCTTTCTCTTCTCCCTTTGTTTTCTTCTCTTGAGGCCGGCGGCACATCAAGCTCCATCTTCTTGTGGTTGGTTTGCTTGGATGGGAAGAAGAAGAGAAGGAAGTTTCCTATTTTGACATTCCTTGGGTGGCCGAAACTTGTAGGCAAAGAAGAAAGGCTCGGGTGGATTTCATCTTGGTAGATCGTCACCCACACGACGTCCAAGAGGAGGAGAGGAATACAGTAGAAGATCAAGAGATTTTTAAGATACAAAGAAAGGTATAACTAATTATTTATTTTCGCTACATAATTAGTTTGTGTTCTTTGTATGGATCCTAAAATACCAACACAAGAGGCTATCGATTTTATGTTTCGATTATGGTCTCTATAGTTAAACCTAAGGTTACTGTAAGAAGTTTAAATATTCAATTTCTTTGAAAGACTTTGTCTAGGAAGTGGTGGATGATCCCATACCCAAGAAAGTCGAGTGTCTCGCCATGTTTAACCTAGAAGTTAATCTTTGAAATAGATATTTAATCAACTTCTGTAATATGGTTTAACTTCTGAAGAACACATGGGTTGAACTTGGAGTAAAAATGTTAAGTTTCGTTTCCAATCCAAGTTTAACTTCTGAAGAACAGCTTGGATTAATAATGTTAAGTTTCGTTTGCAATCCAAGTTTAACTTCTGTAGAGCACATGAGCTGCTAGGAAAAGTTTTGTTCTTGTACAAATTTTTGAACAAGGGAAACAGAATGGAATTTCAAGTAGCACCCAACAATTGGTATCAGAGCCAGTTTTCTGCCTCTGTGTTTGGTTTTCAGTTAAATTATACACTTTTCGTATATAAATTTAGAAAGGATAATAGTAGGATGTGCAAATAGATTAACTCTATGGTTGCAGACATCCTAGTTCCAACTATTATGGCCCTATTGTGTTTGTGTGTGATTGGACCCGTGGGCATGTCGAGGGCAGTTTATGTGTGTGAATGATTGTAATTATTAAATACAGCGGGAGCTGTATTAGTTTTAGGATTTCACATTTTGTTCGATCTAGATTACATGTACATTCCCTTGTGGAATATAGGCTCGATAAATGTAAAATTTTATTTTTATCACGGATCGTATCCTTGCGAGGCGTGGTGCTATTGGAGGACCAGAGGCGCAGCGGAAAAGGAAGTAAGATAGACGCGACAACATGACCCGTTGGCGGAGGCTAGGGTTGGTGGCACACGGAGGACAGCTATGGATGAGGTCATAATAGTTGGAAAATTATTTTTCATATTTATTGCCTTTTATGCTGTCTATATGTGTTGCGTGTGTGTGCATGTTAAAATTCCTTGTTTTAAATAACTAAGTAGGAGATGAATTATTTAAATTCCATGATCTCCATTACTGGTTTGTAAGTAATGCATTCAAATTTGTACATTGGCTCTGAGTGCCTTCCTCCATATCGGATGAGTTTGTTTGCGGATCACTAGATCAAACTTCCTTTATGGATGATTATAGGAAATTATTTAGGTTTGTGTGATCTTCTTCATCTGAAGGGGCACAATCCTATTTAATGGACTAAGTATCAAGTAATGGTATACACTTAGGCGCATTTAATAGTATACTCCCCATCGGAGTCACTGCTATTATTTGTGTGACTGAAGAAAAACCAACTATTAATTTTATTTGTCATAAAGTTAAGTTGACAAGATAATAAAATTAATGGGCAAAACCTCCTCTTACAAATGTTTGAATTTGTATACGTCCACACTATCGTGGCATACAAAATTCACGGTGTTTTGAGGTATTGGTGAATTTAAATGATATTGTTTGAGGAATCAATATTATTTTAAATTCTTAAGTTTTGACCAAATATTTTGTGATTCTTAGGATTTCAAATAACCATCAATCCTCTTGTTGTTATATTGAAAGAGAACAAATTTACTGGACCCAATTATATTGATTGGAAGAGAAACTTGGACATTGTCTTAACTGCTGAAGGCTACAAGTTCGTACTTTTTGAGATCTGTCCAAGCTTGTCTAATAGTGATTCTAGATTGAGTGTCATAAGAAATGGATCAGGGCAGATGAGATGGCGCGGTGTTACATTTTGGCTTCTATGTCAAATGTACTGCAACATCAACATCAGGTCATGCCTACTACTTATGACATGATGCGCAATCTCAAGGAACTCTTCGGACATCAGAATCAAGCTGCTAGGCAAGAGGCTATGAGAAACTTGATGACGACCACCATGACTGAGGGGACACCCGTAAGGGATCATATCCTCAAAATGATGGCTCATTTAAATGAGATAGAAATCCTTGGGCCGAAATCGATGGGGAAACTCAGGTCGATATCATTCTCCAAACACTGCCTAAAAGTTTTGAGCAGTTTCACTTGAACTACAACATGAACAAAAGGGTTTATTCATTCACGGAACTTCTAATAGAACTTCAAGCAGCAGAAGAGTTATTTCGTCAAAGCTCTTAAATTCACATTGCTGAAAATGTTTTTGCTTCTAAACCGAAAGGTAGAAAGAAGAAAAAGAAACAAGTTAGTTCAGCAAAGAAAGTGAATCGATCTCTAAGGACTGGACTGAAAGCAGGTGTGAAGAAGTCGAAGGGCAAGCGCTTCACATGCAAGTAGTCTGTACATTGGAAAGTGGGTTGTCCTCGTAGAAAGGAGAACAATAAAGGAATATCTTATTCTCTAGTAGTTGAAACATGTTTAGTGGTGTTATCTACCGGTACCTGGTGTGTAGATACGAGAGCCACTGATCATATCTGCAATTCATTGCAGGGGTTCCAGGAAACTCAACGACTACATGAAGGGGAGAATATCGTCTACATGGGCAATGCTATAAAAGTGACGGTTGTTGCAGTGGGAGTTGTTTATTTGTCTTTTGATAAGAATAAAACATCGATTTTGAGAAATTATTTTTATGTATCAAGTTTTAGAAAGAACTTGATTTCAATTTCTAAACTTTTTATGGATGGATATTCTGTTTCTTTTGATGACAAAGTAGTTGTCAAGAAAAATAGGGAAATTATCTGTTCTGGTACATTGGTTGGAAATTTGTATACTCTAAATCCAATAACTCTCATGATGCAACAAATGGAAATTAATAACACATCTTCTAATTCTAATAAGAGAAAGCAACTTTCGGAAATGAACCAAACATATCTTTGGCATCTAAGACTAGGTTATATTAACTTAAGTAGGATTCAAAGGTTAATAGCTGATGGACCTTTGGGTTCATTGGTGGTGGAAAATTTTTCAACCTGCGAATCTTGCTTGAAAGGGAAAATAACCAAGAGATCTTTTAAGGCCAAGGGGTATAGAGCCAAAGATGTGTTGTAATTGATTCATTCTGATTTGTGTGGACCCTACAGGGTTGGATAAGAGGTGTGCAAATAATACTATGTACTGTGTTGGGGTTCAATCAAAGTCCCACATTGGAAAGGTTTGGTAAAGATCATGAGTTTAAAAGGATGTCCACATATCTCCACAATGACATGATATTGTCCACTTTGAGCCTAGGCCCTCATGGCTTTGCTCTTGGGCTCTTCCCAAAAGGTCTCATACCAATGAAGATATCATGCATCCTTTTAACCCCATGATCTTTACCAAATCTTTTCAATGTGGGACTTTGATTGAACCCCAACAATCCTTCCTTCAAACAAAGACCACAATTACTCTCATGGTCCAGGCCTCCCCGCGAGCATCTAGTCACACTGACCTGCTCTGGGCTTCCCCGCAAGCATCCACACCCGGTCACCTTGACCTATTTCGGACCTCCTTGCAAGTATTCGGTCACCTTGACCTGCTTCGGGGCTCCCTGTGAGCATCTGGTCACCTTGACCTACTCGCCTCCCTGCGAGCATCTGATCACCCTGATCTGCTCCAGACCTCCCCACAAGTATCCAGTCATCCTGACCTGCTCCGGGCCTCCCCGCGAGTATTCGGTCACCTGACTTACTTCGGGACCTTTCTCACAAGCATACGGTCATCCTGACCTGTTCCGGGACTCCCCATAAGTAGCTTAATCCGGTCAATCTTGACCTACTTCGGGGCTATCCGTGAACATCCGGTCACCTTGACCTGCTCCAGGCCTCCCCGCAAGCATCCAGTCATCCTGACTTGCTCCGAACCCACCCTCAACTTCGTTCAAGGCCACCCCATATAGCATCTGGTCTGGACCATGGCTCTGATACCATTTGTTACGACCGAAACGATGTCCACATATCTCCAGAATAGTATGATATTGTCCACTTTGAGCCTAGGCTCTCATGGCTTTGCTCTTGCGCTCTCCCCAAAAGGTCTCATACCAATAGAAATATCATGCATCCTTTTAACCCCATGATTTTTACCAAATTTTTCCAATGTGAGACTTTGATTGAGCCCCAACAATTGGTATCATAGTCATGGTCTAGACCAGATGCCATGTGGGGTGGCCTTGAACGAAGTTGAGGGTGAACCTGGAGTAGGTCAAGGTGATCGGATACTTGCGAGGAGGCCCAGAGCAGGTTAGGATGACCGGATGTTCGCGAGGAGCTCAGAGTAGATCAAGGTGACCAGATGCTTGCGGGGAGGCCTGGAGCAGATCAAGGTGATCAGATACTTGCAGGAAGGCAAATAAGTTAGGGTGACCGGATGTAACGTCACGGCCCCTCGGCCCCTTAGGCGGCCACACTAGCAGCCCAACTGGCGGCCCCTGATGGTCCCTTGGGCGACCACAATAGCGGCCCAACTGGCGACCCCTTATATCATCATCCAACAACCCTCGGTCGTGCCGTTACTCACAATGACTTCTCACCCCTGGCCAGTGGATTTTTGCCTTCCCCAGGATTCAAACTCTAGACCTCCAGGTTAAATACTAGAGTTTATGAATCCTGGTAGCCAAGTGAGTGGCTAAATAAATTGTCACGCCCCGGGGGAGTCTCTGTCCAAAGAAATTTCGACAGCATCTCCCATGTATGGCTGACAATCTGAACCATTTCTACAGATATAATATACCTCAGCCATAGAGGGCTGGAATATACACATAACCACGCAGTTTATATGCCGCCTTCTCGACTGATACAATAAAATACACAACCACACAATTATATGTAAATCTAACAGCCCGCTCGGCTGTACCAAAACCAAACACAACGGAAATACAATGGACAATATATACAAACTAAAAACGAAGACTACTAGCCGGCTAGGCTTACACCACACAACAAAATAACACTCCAGAAACAAACCGGAACACAAAGCTAAATACACAAATTTCATATACCAAAATAAAAATAAACAAAATGCGGAGATAGGTCTTCTGATGTGACATGGGGACCAACAGATAGGATACTCCAAGCGACTCCATAAACAACCTGGTACCTGAAAAAGATAGTGTCCACGGGGGTGAGTTCAGCAACTCAGCAGATACCTAGTTAACATGTATAGTAAACTATAACAAATAGTAATAACTATGGAGTACAGTCTCCTGGACAAAAGCTGAAAATGCACAATAGAAAAGGCTGAAGAGAACTGTACTCACCAGGGCCTCCTATCAGAATAGTCAGGTCGTCAGACCGAGAGTATCATAAATCCTGTATACATGTTAAACATATACATCCATCCAAATGCAACATATAAGTGCAACAAACACAATCAGTAAATGCATCAATGCATATGATGCCAATGTCATGGTCACCCCTGACTCCAGTCAGCCATCTCATATACGATGGTGAGGCTGAGTGGGTAGGGCTGTGACAACCGTGCACTCTGCCGTCACTGCAACTGATGAGTGACCGAGTGGACAGGATGCTGTCGGAGTACACCTATCCTCCTACCCCAAATCATAAGTGAGGGAGTGCAATGCTCTCATCTTCCGGTACACGATGACGGGGAGGGATCCCGGCGTGCTACCACGCTGCAGTCACACTACCCATGGGCGTCCCAGCGGAGCACCACCGAGCAAAACTGACGTGCTACCACGCTGCGTCACGCTACCCATGAGCGGACCAGCGGAGCACCGACAGAGATGAAACTGACGATGTGCTCAACAATAATGGAGCAGACTATCGTGCAGCATACAATCATGTGAATAGTGCATGACACTAAGCATAGCAAAATCCTAAACAGCATAGCAATATCTATATATATATAAAATGTGTACCATAGGACAATGAACCAAATCAAAGGTACACAAATCAGATAAGGTATAAAAACCTAGATCCTGAACATAATAAACACATGGTTGTGTTACTACCCTTATAAGCATGTATAATCAGGTAGGTACTAACATGAAGTGCATAATAAGTAAACAAAACAAGCATGTAACAGGTATCGGGTAGTGACCAACTGAAGCAAAGACGAACATAATCATTACTAAAGGTTATAACCTACTAAACATATCAACATGACATTATCAAAGATAAGTCAAGGTACCCGCCTCAAATAGTAGGTCCAATCCAATCAAATCCAACATCGAGATGCTCGTCTCGAATCAGAGTTCTGTAATACATGGTATTCAGATTTAGCTAATTACATATAAATAAATTAGCTAAATCAAATTCTCGAGAAGTTAACATAAATCCAGATCCAATTATAAACCCTAATTGGATCATCTAACTCCTCAATCGATTCTAACTAATCCAGTCGAATTAGGACTTGCAATAAGCAAAATCAATCATAGCTTCTTACCCAATTTAGCTAATTCAATACATATATCAAATCCTTATGTCTTACCTCAAATCACAGCCTTGTTCTAGTTGCTGGAACAATAGAAGCTATTGGTTGGAGTTGCTGCCGGAATAAGGGGTTGCCGGCTGCTGCAACGAGTGGCTGTCGGAATAGGGTAGCCGCTAGAACCCAAGAAGTACCTTGCGTTTCACTGTCCAGATCAAAGAGATCAAGAAACCAACCAAGAAATCTTTCCACCACTACAATCCAACAACAAAAATATAATTTCCCTTACCTCTTCGATCACAGCTAGGGCACAGTAACAACAAAAACGGAACCACAGTGAAGAAAAGTGTGCAGGCAGTAGCGCGAGGGGAGAAAAATCTCGCCACTGAACGGCTAGTGAATCGATGCTAGGGCTGAGGAGGAACGACGTCAGTGTGTTCCCGATCTCAACAGCGAAGACAAACAGAGAAGGCGTCTGTGGGTTGCGGCGCCGTCGGGGAAGAGAAAATAGTGGCCGGAGAGGGCAGTGGCGTCGGTGCTGCTCCGTGCGGTGACGACGACGGAGCGACGCGATGGAAAAAGGTGATGGCTCGGGTGGAAGAAGAGGAAATCGGGAAGGGCGAAGGAAGAGGTGAAGCCCTTGGCCGAGGGATTTTGTATGCCCGGGGAGGAGAAACCGTCGCGGCGGCGACGGTTGAGGAAGGAGCGGTTAGGGCAGATGTGTTCGGCGGGGGAAGAAGAGGGGCGCGGGCGAGGCTCGGGTGAAGGCACAGGGGAGAAGAAAAATAAGAAAAAAGAAATAGGAAAAGAAATAAAGCTTTTCCTCGCTCAGTGGGGTAGCCTAAACAGGCTTTCCCGGGGCCCAGATTTTATCCCCGTAACCTACATCATACGGTCTCCGAAAAATTTTCAGAAAATTTTCAAAAATTTTGAAAAATTCCCTTATGGTGATTTACCCATTTTCGGTTTTTTACACCGGATGCTCGCAGGGAGGTCCGAAGCAGGTCAAGATTGATCTGATCCAGCTGCTTACGGGGGGCCCAAAACAGGTCAGGATGACTGGATGCTTGTGGGAAAGACCCTTAAGTAAGTCAGGGTGATCGAATACTCGCGGGGAGGCCTGGAGCAGGTCAGGATGACTGGATACTTGCGAGGAGGTTTGGAGCAGGTCAGGGTGACCAAATGCTCACGGGGAGGCGAGTAGGTTAGGGTGTCCGGATGCTCGCAGGGAGCCCCGAAGCAGGTCAAGGTGACTGAATGCTCGCGGGGAGGCCCGGAATAGGTCAAGGTGACCGGTGTTGATGTTTGCGGGGAGGCCCAGAGCAGGTCAGTGTGACCAGATGCTCGCAGGGAGGCCCAGACCATGAGAGTGATTGTGATCATTCGTTTAAGGTGAGGATTATTGGGGTTCATTCAAAGTCCCACATTGGAAAGATTTGGTAAAGATCGTGGGTTTAAAAGGATGTAGAATATCTCCATTAGTATGAGACCTTTTGGGGAGAACCCAAGAGCAAAGTCATGAGGCCCTAGACTCAAAGTGGGTAATATCATGCCATTGTGGAGATATGTGGACATCCTTTTGGGCACAACATACTGCATTTTTTGTATATCTCTTGAGCGTAGGCAAAATTTATATAAAAAAAATAGAAGCCTCTTGAAGTACATCTTTTTCAACGGTCGAGCAACGACCTTAAAACCGGGTGCGTCAAGTTCATATCAGCGATCGAGCGACGACCTTAAACCCGAGATCACATCAAACCGTCGAGCGGCGATGTTAAACTCTTGTCTCCACCAGCGGTCAAGCGGCGACCTTAAACGCGTGTCTCCATCAGCGGTCGAGCAGCAACCTTAAAACCGAGTCTAAATCAAATCGTCGAGCGACGACGTTAAACGTGGGTCCACATCAAATCGTCGAGCGCACGACGTTAAACGCGGGTCTACATCAAATCATCGAGCGACGACGTTAAACGCGGGTCAACATCAAATTGTTGAGAGACAACGTTAAATGCGGGTCCACATCAAATCATCGAGCGACAACATTAAATGCGGGTCTACATCAAATTGTCAAGCGGTGACGTTAAACGCGAGTCTACATAAAATCGTCGAGTGATGACGTTAAACGCGGGTCTATATCAAACCGTCGAGCGGCGACATTAAACGCGGGTCTACATCAACAGTCGAACAGTGACCTTAAACCCAACTCTTACGAATTTTTTAACATCGGTTGAGTGACGACCTTAAACCCAGGTCTTTATCAACAGTCGAGCAATGACTATAAACACTTGTGTCAGAAACTCTCGCGTCGATCGACAGGGTTTGAGTTACAATTGAGCAACGGGCTCAGCGTTAGAAACTCTCGAGCTTACTAGTTGAGATCAAGTGGTACAGGTACGATCGTCATGGCTACTCAAAAGTTGAAGTCTGCATAATATAGCTTCAGCACTATTCTTTAAAACGCGCCCAGGGTCAAGTGGGAGATCGCGAAATCATGGACTCTGAATACCAGAGGGTCGATCAGCCGATAGAATAATCATGAACGAGGCCGGGAGCTTTTGCAAAAAAAAAAAAAAAAGGAAAGAAGAAGCAGCATGCAAGGAAACAGAGCTCGTCCGAACGGACGAGCATTCATTAGAACTTTGGGATTACAATCTACAGGGCTCTACCTCACTTAAGATAATCTAAGGCGTCATCGAGCAGTACAGTTGTAAGCTTGTCCCAGCTGATGACGTTGCCGGTCAGAGCAACGGGTAAATGACCTCCTTCTTCGAGCTAGCTGATTGTCCCGTCGATCGCCAGGTCGAACAGCCGAAGTGCTCGGTTGGCGACTTTGTCACAGAAGACATCCGAGCGGATGTAGGCTTGCTTCCTGACCTCAAACCTACTCGACTTGGCCTCCTAATAGGTCTTCAAAGCCGTTTGGGAGGCCTCTAGCTCATCCTTGGCGGTGGTAATTTGGCTGCGAAGGGTCGTCTCTTCGGCCGAGCGGCTGTGCCGCTCGGCAAACAAGAAGTCTTCAGCTTCTGGGTAAGGGCCTGAGCCTCTTTATTCTTCTTGTCGAGGTCAGCGATGGCCCAGTTCTTCTGCACGTTCACTGACTCGATCTTATTGTCGAAAGTGGTAACTTGTTTATTGAACCGCTCCAGCATGGTAGCCTATCCGGCGCTCTTGGCCCGTTCGGCCTCAAGCAATTTATCGCTCTTTTCCAGAGCGGCTTGAAATCTGGCCACCTCGGTGGCCATTTGTTCTTGAGCGGCGCAAGGTTGGCCGCTCGACACCTGCAGCTGCTTCATCTCCTCTTTCTAGAAGGCAAGCCTCTGGCACATAACCAGGCTCTCCACCCAGTACTGTGGACAACAGACAAACATCAGCACCGATCGAGAGCGAATTATGCAAATGTAAGGTGAAGCTTACCCAGTGGACATCTAGGTGTGGCTGTCCGCGAGCGCCACTGGGGGCATCATCGTCGCGCGAGCTCGAGCATCTTCTCAGATCTTCGCGAGCGGCCCTTGGATATGAATTTGGTGCTCAAGGGCCCGAGACTCAACGCTCGACTCGTGATACTCTTCGATCGGCAGATAGAGGATCGCCATGATATGTCGCTGCCCGCTCGGGGTCGATTGCACCGATGTCGCTCAGCCGGACGGGCGAGATGCGGAAGTCGGTCGGATGCCTTTACTTCTTAACCTTTAAGGGCTTCGAGGGTGGCGACATGAAAGCCACCGGAGGTGCGACAAGGGTTCCCTGCGGCAACTCAGCTAATGATGGAGTCCAGACGGATGATGTAGTGGCCGTAGTCTTTGGAATATATGTCGATGTCTCGACCCACTCGACAGTCCTCACCCCCGATGAAGCAAAATGTGACGAGGGCTCCGAGCGGCACCTTTTTCAACGAATCAGTGACTCCCCTGAGGAAGCCGAGCTGGACGCTCCCGCAACTTGGACGGATTTTAACCGCTCAGGAGGTTGTTGCGAGCCCTCAGTCGCCCCCACACTGGGAGTCCGGCTGGTCGTCACTTCGCCCACCACAATAGGTGTCCCGTCGCTCTCGCCGAGCGGATCTTCATGAGAGACGACCGGCTGTAGGCTGCGACTCGCTAGTTCTTCAACGGCCACCGCATCGCGGCATCCTTGAGCTTCACCCTGCCGGCCATACGTGCTCGCATCATGATTTCGGTTACAAAGGAGAAAAAGAAATTAATTAGCATCAAAGGAAAAGTTAAAAAGAAGTTTCATACCTAGGCTGGTCGGCAGCCAGGTGCGGATCGGACTTAGGCCGAAGACATACAAGACGCCCTCCAGCAGCAGCTTATGAATGTCGTATTTCTGACCGGCTAGCATGGAGGCTGCGTTCAGGTAGTCTGATCGACTCTTATAGCTTTTCAGAGGAGACTGAGGCGCCACTTCAAGCTGCCAGCTGGTCGGAAAGTCCGACCGCTCGAAAAGACACATAAAGAAAAAAATACTCTTTCCAGTACTTGTTGGAGGTTAGCATCTTGTCAAAGAATACCAACCCGACTTGCGACTAGAAGAGGAAGGCCCCCAGATCAGACAGCTTAGGGTAATAAAAATAATGAAAGATCCGGGGGATGAGAGGAATGTCGTGTAGATGAAATAAGATGATGACTCCGCATAGCAGCCGAAAGGAGTTCAGCACAAGTTGAGGAAGGGAAATGAGAAAATATTTACAAATTGCTGGAATAAAAGGATGTAGGGGAAACCATAGACCGGCGATAAATTGATCTCAGAAGAAACAAAGGCAGTCGGTCGGTGGGGAGTTGGGTTGATCGGACGAAAAAGGTAAAATGATCTGATGATCAGAAGGAATTTCAAAAGCATCGTGCAAGCTCTCAGCGTCGCCCCCATCAAACCTAGACTCCATGAATGTGTACCAGAGTCTAAGGATAGGAGCAAGTGACTGAGAAGAGCTGGCCATCACAAAACACAGACGAAACAGAGAAGAAGTACGATCGAAGGAAGAAAAAGGTCGCTAGAGTATCGTCGGAGTACAAGAAGGACGAAAAGCCTCAAGATGAAGTATGATAGAGAGAAAGCTTACGGGAGAAGGGTTGCCGGAGAAGAGGCGCGGAAGATCGCCAGAGAATGGATCGCACAAGAACGCAGACGGTGGCCATAACTCGAAGCGCAGAGTGTGCAAATGAAGTAGCGCAGCGGGCTTATAAAAATCGGGCTCGGCCGACCGGAACTGTCAGATCTAGGTTGCGATAACCCAAGCCAAGATCTCATCGTTGAATTCAAACCGTCAAATGTCACATCACGCATGTCATGTCAAGCGTGCGACGGCAGCAGGCATGCCACGTGGTGCATCACCACGGGTCGACAATTAATGAAAGTGTGGGAACATGTTCAACCTTAATGAGTGGGGATTTGCATGATTTCCAAGAAATCTGGGTGATGTCAGTCTAACCCGCGCTCGCCCGAGATAGCTCGAGATGAATTTTCATAAGCGTAAACCTTCGTCGGGCTGATCGGATCGCGGTATCACACTTATGCCCAAGCAACAAGCTCCGATAGGGCGATCGGCGAGGATCAGTCTTATCCCGCTCGGAGACCACACAAGGTCGGAAGTTGATCGGGAGGAAATCTGCTCACACAATTGTCCAGTCAGTCAGACTTATAGCCTCCTTCGACTAGACTTGAGGGAGAGGCTTGTGATGCGGTAATGATGAGGGGTCCCACCCCGCTGCCACGATGGGAGTCAAAGGAAGTCAAAGTTAAGACGGTCAACGAGTGGATGACATCAGCCGATCGAGAGAAACACTCCCCGGTCGGAGAAAGCCTCGATCCGTCATCAACTTTGACACAGCATTCAAACACCCAACGCTCAAGGGAGAACGATGTACAGAGGCCGAGACGAGCGGCTACCCCGCTTGGCCAAGCTGCATACTCAACATCAGCCGAGCATGCAGATAGTGAGCTTGCAGCCGAGCGAGGTAGCTGCTCGGCCCAACGACAATACACGGGCAGTGGAATTCCGCCGAGCGGCCAGTCCGCTCGGCTCGACAACAGACATCATGTGGATAGCCGAATTTCGATCGAGCAGTTGTTCCGCTCGACCAAACAATAAACACAGCGGGATATCTTTGGACATCCTTTTGAGAGCTAGTGTCATTGATAGACAACATGGTCTGATAGAGGATGTACGACAGAATCTTCCACTGTCACTTTAGATATATGCTCGATCCGTTAAGGTGTTGTGTCAAGGATAATTTATTGACATGTCTTTTCAGGAAAAGTTTTGGGATGTGTGCCCATCTTGGGAAGTGTGCACACGCGCTGTTGAAACTCTATATAAAGGGGGTCCAAGCATCGACGGAGGTATGCTTAGATACGATATTTGCTGTTGCGCTATAGTTCTTGCTTCTTCTTTCTTCTTACTTCGCCAGAGACTGACTTAAGCGTCGGAGAGCCATCGCCGAGGACCCGATTAACACTAACACTACTTGTGTTGCAAGACCGAAGCAAAGTTTGTAGAAGGTCAACAAAAGCACCACATTCTCAGTATTCATCCCATCGACTTTTGGACGGGATCATTATGTTATTTCAAGAAAAATGCAAGTATAAATCAAATTGTAGAAAATTTGAAGATATACTGCATCATATAAAACTACATCATATGCAATAATTGGCAAAGGTACATCACAGTTCACATTAAGAACATCAAAAAATTAATTATTTTCCCAGTGGTGGTTCTTATAAGGTTGTAATACTAATTATGGTTTGAACAACTATATTCCTATAAGCTTTATATCTCTTACTAGCAAAAGTTAACTAATGATTTTTTTTTTTTGTTGAATGCTATTGCTTTCTAGTTATAACTAGTGATTTTTTTAGTTGAATTTTTTTATCTTGTGTATACGTATTGGCGAATTTTAAACTCATAGAACTTCTAACGTTAATATTTGTGGCAACAAATTATGACATAAAATTTTGATCCGTTCATTGCTTAATTGCATTCATTGAATCCTTATTTTAAATCTATGTCTGGGTCATTTGTACTAATGGCTAGTAGTCACCTGTGATTTACCTCCTCCATGTTAGCCTAGGGACGGATTGACGGGGGCGCTGAGGACGGGCGAATCGCCTTTTTTTTACCACATAGAAGGATGCATGTGAAATATGCAGCTTGAAAACGAAGAATACAAAGTATTAGCGATATAAAATTGAGTTATGATATTATTGGTGGTAAAAGGTGAATACACTCGCCCCTAGCGCCCCCGTCAACCCGTCCCACGGCCAACACGGAGAAGGTAAATCACGGGCGGCTATTAGTCTTTGGAATAGTGACTAGCACATAAGGGAGGTATTTATCTCGGTTTTACCGAGATTCGAATCTCAGATCTCATTGATGACAATACCTTATGTGCTAGTCACTAGACATCATGGTTAAAGAAGTATTTGACATTTAGCTCCTTATTCCTAAAGAATTATAGGATGGCAAAGATGAATTGATAAAATCGTATTAATAATGGTTTCATATGCTTAAAAGGAAATTTTGATGCTGAAACAAATGACAACCATGTCTTTAAGCTTTATTAAAGGAAAAACTGACAAATGTTTTTCTAATTATCATTCAGTTATAGAATAATTAGCTGCTACCTTGTTGCATGAATTCATTAATGAAAAGCTTCCAAGGTTCTTCTGGTTCCAAGAGACGGTACATAGGCCTTTTCTGCACAAGTATACTTGGGAGAGAGATGAAAGTCAATATGAGAATCTTTTGGACAAATTCTGAAACCAAATTTCTTTCATGGGAGTTTGCCTTCCCCGAATAACAAAACGTAAAACCATTACATGCCCTCTTTCTTCTCTTTCTATGTACTTAGAGCATTCGTAACGCTAATGTGTTATAATATTCATCATCTCATCAAAAGATATAAGGCTCACTGTCATATATTCATTATAACAACATATCTCTTTTACTCACATCCTCTTTAACATTAATATGGACCCCACCATCCACTTATTCATCCCTTTTATTAATTTTTTAAATAATATTAAAAATTTTATAATTTAAAAAAGAAAAAGAAAATATTAAAAAATTAATAGAGAGAGTGTTCAAACCTTTGAACACCCTCTCGCCTCTCTCTTGTGAGTGATGGAGAGGGGGTGTTAAATGAGTGTTATAACACCCATTTAACACCCCATTGTGGGTGCTCTTACATTGACTATCTCGACCATCTTCCCATAAAAATCAGGTGAAGTTTAGAAGATTTTGAGTTTCAATTCATACTCATTCCTTCTGCAAAATTAACATTATCTTCTTCTATCTACTACGTACTTTTGAAGCAAATCAAAGACTAAAGGAAGAAGAAGTAGAATAGTGAATGTGGTTTGAATGAAAAAGAGAAATTAAAGCTTTAACACAGAGAGGTATGAGTATAATAAATACTACATTACAAACCTGTTTCATGGAAGAAAGAACTGATGTGAAGCTCGTTCAAGAGGAAGAACACAAATTTACAGCAATAACAAACAGGGCAACAATCGCTAGAGCAGGGAAGAGGGAAGAGTCATCTCGCCGGAAGAAGGGAAGAGTCGGGACGTTCGGTGCAACATCGGGGGATCTCGCCGGAGGAGGGAGGGTGCCGAAATGAGGGAAGAGTCACTGGAAAGGAAGAGTCACGAAGGAGAGTGCATTGGGAGAAGAAAGGCACAGCATCAGGAGGGGCCAGGTTAGGGTTAATAAAGGGTATTAGCGACAAAGTATATATTTTTCATCGCCAATCTGAGTTTCGCGACAAAATCTGGGTATTTTGTCATTAATTATTTGCGATGTATTATAATTTTTTTTTCTCTAAACAAAGGTTTAGCGACGAAATAAATACTTTTTGTCGCAAAAATGTTAATGACGAATTAATTCCCCGCTAGATTCGTTGTTAATATACATACACACACATATATAAAATTGCGACCATACAATATTTAGCTATGAAATTTTATTTCATCGCTATTTTCCTCATTTTTTTTTTTGTAGTGTTAGTTGTACAAGTTTCATGTATATTTCATGTGTACAATTAAGGATGAATGACATCTTTTGGCATCGCAGGTTAGAACCTTGATTATATCTTACAAGAATCATAAGGTTAATTTGTTTATGTACACATAGCTATAAGTGATATGTTAAGATGTTGACTTAAGTTTTGTTTGTTATAAATATTAGACACATATACAATTAATATGTTACGATGATGGATTAAGTTTTGTTTATTGACACATATATGCAATTGATAAGTTAGATATAAATGTCATTTTTAATTTGTTTGTTTTCTGACGTAGGAGACGAAGAATAATGAAAGAAGGAGAAGAAAGTGTCTGCTAAGGTAGAAGAGGGCGATGATTTCTGTTTGTATCTTTCCATCCTTTTGATATCATTTGGTATGAGACTTGTTGAACTATGATATCTGTATATTTATGAATATGATGGGTTGTTGTATGCATATGACTTGTATGAATATATTTGTTTTGATTTATTTTTATATGATTTTATTTTGGAAATTTGAACTTGTATGAATATGATTTATTTGGATGAATTGTGTACATGAGATATGTTGTATTATTTAATTGTTGTATAGGATGTGTTAGAATGTTTATTGTTGTGTTTATAAAATGCATGTTTGAATATGATTTGTATACGATAAATAAAATGCACAAATGGGCAGGTTATGTGAAAAAAATTTACGTTTTGCCACAAATTTTGCAAAGAAACTTTTCTTCGCAAACTTATCATAATGTTATACTATGTATCGCAAATTTGTTATGAAATCCCTTTTTTGTCACAGATTTATAACAAAAATAAGTTTTTAGCACAAATTTGTAACAAAAAGGTTATTCGTTGCAAATTTGTAATGAAAATCTATTTTCGTCGTAAATCTGCGATGAAAAATGGATTCGTCGCAGATTTGCAACGAATAACCATTATTTCATATATTTGATACTTTTTCACGCAAATTTGCAACGACTATGACAATAAAAAATAATAATTTCGTCACATATTTTCTGAATCTACGACAAACCCTAAATCATGGTAGATATGCAACGAATCTTTATTCTTCGCAACTTTGCGACAACGAGTTTTCTTGTCACATATTCATGACGAATATCTCTTTTAGTTGCATATTTGAGATCATAAAATTCTACGACGAATTCTTTTTTATCGCAAATTTGCAACGATTTTTGCGTTGAAAAGAAATTTTGTCACATATTTTGAAACAAATATACATTATTTCGTCGTAAAATTTGGCGACGACTTATTTGTGACGAAAAGTTTTTGGTCGCAAATTCATTTTGCGATGATTTTTTTTAAAAAAAAAATCATCGCAAAATTCATTGCAAAATGTCCATTTTTTTTAGTGCTTGGAGTTTAGAGACTTTGTCAACATAAAAGACAGTCCGTCGATGATCCATCCGTCCAAGGGCGGAGCCAGGTTCAAGGCCACCCGGACTGTAGCCCATGTGGCAATAGCTGATTTACTGTAGCTTTAATGTGGTTTAATGTAGGAGAAATGAAAAAAAAGGGAGAGAAAAACATAAGCAACCCGGGGGACGGCATCGACATCGTCGCTCGTAGCCCACCATCCATGATCAGCCCGGATAGATCACCTTAGCTGGCTCTGTCATTGCATCCGTCGATGATCTTAAATAGGAACCTTGTTCATTCTTGGTGTATTCATTTTTGTTGACGCGCTAAACATGCAGGGAAAACAAGGTCTCTGGTTGAGTCAACTCCGAATTTCTTTGGTGAGACATTATAAGTGATTTTCAGGGTGTCATCTTAATTTATTCTCATTGTCCACTAAAGCACAACTTCAATAAGACAGATCAGTTGCATGTTTGGCTCCAGGACACTTGGCCACTTATTGCTTGCTTTAGCCTTTAGGTTACAAAACTCCAATGGCCCTTCTTTTTCTAAAGCCTACGTGGGAGCTGTTGTTCCACCTAGCGTTAGCATCTCAGTGACTAAGCACTCATTAGTACTGATGATGTGGTGGGAATGACAAACGCCATGTGGCAGGCTAGGACTTGAGCCAAGACTTAGTCAACGCATATCTAAGTCAACCCATATCCCGATCAGCCCAAGCGAGCTCAGGTCAAGACGTCCAACTCATAGTAAAACTCATGTCAAACAAGCCAGCACCGGTTGAGGTCAAAGGGAGGCGCAGACATCTTCTCAAGAAACACAAACAGCTGTTGTTAACAAAACAACAGCCTACAAAACTCCAATATATAGCCCTTCTTTTTTTAAAGCCTACGTGTGGGAGCTGTTGTTAACATCTGATCAGCTGATTAATCACTCATTAGTGAATATATAACCCCCTCGTTTAGCTCCTAACTTGGCTACTTCTACTGTTCCTGGTGGATGATCATGTCACGATGAAAACTTTAAGTGGACGATAATATATGGTGTTGAATTCCATGACACATTGATGCATGCTATATTCAGTGATCATTGGACTCATCGATCAAAACATCTTTGTCGAACGAGAATAAGAGGTTCCAAGGGGGTGCAAAACTTATCTTTTGTAGTTGATTCTAATTAATTACATTGAGGCAGCGACATTGCATGTACATAAAGTATGAAATCGTCCGATCGGTCTCCTAAAGATAACCGAACCAATTGGCTTCTAATTCCGACCATCCATGGTGACATGAGAAGCATGAAAATGGAGAAAAGTGGAGTTGGTCGGCATTATAGTGCATGTGTGGGTTTAATTCTAAGGTGGATGGAGATGATGCTGCCCCCCTCAAATCCTTTGAAACTAGGGCGTGCATGGCATCATCTAAAAGTCAAATAGGGGTTGATGGATGCATACAAAATCATGACTACTAATTAGAGGCCAATGCCAATGTAAATAAATGTGGTTACACTAGAAATAAAGTATTATTTTAATCAAGATTCGCCAACATAATAACCTTCAATATAATAATTTAGGGTCTAAAATATGGAATCAATTTCTTTGTCTTTAATTCTTTAATTCTATATTGGAGAAGGATTGCCAAAATACTAGGAAACACTTGAAACAAATAGAAATCTTAGTAGGAGATTGCTTGTGGAACTCATCGACATTCAGAAGAAAAAAAAAACGCATTTTACTTGATTGTGTGAGAAAGTTTCAATATTATTCATTTCATATACTTATTTTTCATAATTCTAAAAATATGTATTACATTTTTATTATATCTTTTTTTTCATATTTAAATTTTTGTTCTACCCATCTACAAATTTATTATTCTCACTTTATGGTTATGGAATTTATATATGTGGACATGAATATAATTAGAAGGCTTATGAGAATATATTAATTTTAGAATTTAGTGTTTATAGAGGGATATAATGGAAATGTGATATATAGTTACCAAATTATAAAAATTGAGTATATGAAAGGGGTAATACTCAAACTTTCTCACAAAAAAATTATGTTAAATTCTACTGTGGATTTTACACAATCCGACGGCGTCCATTGTGATCTCGATACTGAAGTCAAACGATCTGAGTCGTCCATGTTTCTCCCTTATCCACACTGGAATTTCGATGCACACGGATGGGACCCGTGAAATCTAGTAATTGACCAAAAATCTTGTGCGGAGTGGGCTGCCGCCTCTGGTTGACTTTTTGCCCGCATTTTGACGGCGGGGCCCGACTATTTTGCATGGCTAATCCATTTCCGTCGGCAGCACGTGCCTTGGAGAAGGCTCTTCCATCCACATTATTTTAGATCCATTTTTTTTTGTTGAAAAGATAATTTGTCACTTAAAAATATATTTTTGGTCATTATATGACATATGCTGAATTATATAGCAGTAAAAATAATAATCCTCGTTCCGGAGGCTCTTTCAAAACGACTCTATGTGATTTAGAACGGAGATAAATTATGAAAGATTTCTAATCTCGTCTCAAGATTTAGAACGAAGATAAATTATGACAGTCCATGACACACAGTTGTATATATTGTACGCATGTACATATCAAGATTTTGTCTGGAAAAAAAAAGTGTTTTTTGTCTGAAAGAATTAACAACTTTTTGCCCCCCGAAAACTTACACCACACGATGTTTAATTCCGTAGAACTAAATGACCAAGTAAGTCATTTCCAAGCAATTCCATGGCAGACCAGTTTTTGATGCTCTCCCCACTCTGCTCGCCCTAAAAGCTCAGCACAAGGACAAATCCAATTCCAACATTCAACCCCACTCACCAGTGTGTTTCCAATAGTCCATAACTCCCACGAACCACCACACTTCACCAACCATTAACTCTTCTTCTCCATAATCAATCAATCCACTTCCCATGCGCTATAAATAACTCACCAAATCGCCTTAAAATTCATCACCAACGATTGGCCCTGTTTGTGAGCTCTGAAAGAGATTTCATGGACATTGAAAGAAGGCAAAGTTTCACCGTGCTGAATGATGTCTCCCTTGATTGGAGAGGCAGACCCTGCAAGCCCAACAAGCACGGAGGCATGAGAGCTGCTGTCTTTGTTTTAGGTATCTAATTTCTTTCTATATTTATAGATCATTTTTCTGATTCAACAATCACTGCGATATCTGCTTGTGGTTATTGCTTATGCAGGGATTCAAGCGTTTGAGATCATGGCGATTGCAGCCGTCGGCAACAACCTCATAACTTATGTGTTCAACGACATGCATTATCCTCTCTCAAAGTCAGCAAACATAGTCACCAACTTCGTTGGGACTATCTTTATCCTGTCTCTGCTCGGAGGATTCCTCTCGGACTCTTATCTAGGGAGCTTCTTCACCATGCTGATATTCGGATTTATCGAACTCTCCGTGAGTTCTACTTTCTCCAAATTAAAGAGTGAAACTAATCTTTGAAACACAAACAGGTTTAAGTAATAAGTAAGCTCGCTCTGTACGTGTACGGTGATGTTTCAGGGATTCATACTGCTGTCGCTTCAAGCACATCTGCCGCAGCTGAGGCCGCCGCCGTGCGACATGCTGCAAAGAGAGCATTGCGCGGAGGCAGAAGGCTTGAAGGCCACCATCTTCTTTGTGGCTCTCTATTTAGTGGCGCTGGGGAGTGGATGCATGAAGCCTAACATGATAGCTCATGGAGCTGACCAGTTCAGCAGAGACGATCCGAACCAGTCCAAGAAGCTCTCCACATACTTCAACACTGCCTACTTCAGCTTCTGTGTGGGAGAACTGGTTGCGCTCACGGTTCTTGTTTGGGTCCAGACTCGGTCGGGCATGGACGTCGGGTTCGGTGTCTCAGCAGCTGCCATGGCCATGGCCCTCATGAGCTTGATCTCCGGTGTGTTGTTCTTCAGGAACAGGCCTTCACAGGGCAGCATCTTTACCCCTATAGCAAGAGTAAGATTCGCATTAATTTATTGTTTGGTACTAGATGGACCTCACTTCATAAATGAGAAATAAATGCATGTTTAATTTCTACAGGTCTTTGTGGCAGCATTTACAAAGAGAAAGCAGATTTGCCCTTCCAATTCTGAAGTGTATCAGTATCACCTTGGTGTCGCTGGAACTTCTCCAAATGTTCACAACCTCAGACACGCAGATAAATTCAGGTTGTAAAAACCATGCATGCATCCAATTAAACGATCTTCAATTCTTTGTTTTAATCTTTACATGATTTTAGGTTCTTGGAAAATGCCTGCATCAAATCTCAAGACGGGTCCAACAAAGTAGAGAGCCCATGGAGACTGTGCACCATGGCAGAAGTAGAGCAAGTGAAGGTGATTCTCTCAGTGATTCCGATCTTTGCCTGCACCATCATCTTCAACACCATCCTCGCCCAGCTCCAGACGTTCTCGGTCCAACAGGGAAGCTCCATGAACACTCAACTGGTCACCTTCAAGATCCCCCCAGCCTCACTGCAGGCCATCCCCTACATCATCCTCATCATCCTGGTTCCTCTCTACGAGACCTTCTTCGTCCCGATTTCCCGGAAACTCACCCGCGATCACGTAGGAATCACCCCCCTGCAGCGGATCGGCACCGGCCTCTTCACGGCCACCTTCTCCATGGTGGCGGCCGCCTTGGTCGAGAAGAAGAGGAGGGAATCAGAGGCGCCGACGCCCATCCTTTGGATCGCTCCGCAGTTCATAATTTTCGGGGTTTCGGAGATGTTTACGGCGGTGGGGCTGATCGAATTCTTCTACAAGCAGTCACTGGGAGGCATGCAAGCCTTTCTGACAGCCATGACCTACTGTTCGTACTCGTTTGGGTTTTTCCTAAGCTCGCTGCTCGTGTCGCTCGTGAACAAGATCACGTCGAGCTCAGGGAATGGAGGATGGCTGGGCGACAACGATCTCGACAAGGACAGATTGGATCTGTTCTACTGGCTGCTGGCTGTGCTTAGCTTGATCAATTTCTTCAACTATCTTTTTTGAGCCAGATGGCATTCGAAACCTTCATCAGGTGTTCCTGCGAGGGATGGCAACAGCAGTTGCTTGAAGCATAAGCATGGTGGAGCTGATCTGAACGTATTATGATTCAGCTTTGAAGTTTAGGTAGAATTAAGAACGAAGGATTCTTAGAGTATATATATATATATAACCTTTGTTCTGCTGCAAGGATGCTCGTCCGTTTCCCGATTATATGAAAAAAAAAGTTAAATTAACCGTGATTAAAACATAGAGGGAGTTTTTTTTTTATAGACATGAGCCCATCAAATTTTGATCTCTCCTATTGATTATAATAAATCTATCGTCCTTCTTTAATCAATTAAGACAACTAATCAATAATTTTAAGTTTTGAATTTCAATTATGAGGTATTATATAAAAATTTTTCTTTAATAAAAAGCGAGTCATGGAACTCTAGCAATTTAAATAAATAGTCCTTCATGAATATTTCTTAATTTATATTGATGGCTGAAATTTTTTTTTTTTATAAGATCGAACATCTTAATCAGTTAAAAAATTAAATATCCGATATTAACTAATAATAATAATAATTTACTTACCTTTTTATATATATATATATATATATATAAAAGGGGAGTATGACGTAATGATAAAATTGTTATCATGAATCCTGAAAATAATCTTATAAAAAAAAAAAAAGACGGTGTATAACGGGATCCACATGACGAAACTTATCTTAAAAATAATCCACGTCAACTGCTACGCTAGTCTTGGACGGACTACGTAGACAACTACACAAGCGGAGCGCTGCCATCAACCGACCACACGAGTAGGCCTTCCCACTGGAAATGACAGTTGTTGATTCATAACGTTGATTTTGTGATTGTTCGTCTGAATGGTTGGAAGTCAACACTTTGTAGAGCTAACTCAACCAAGTTCCTCTAGCTCATCTGGTTCTGATAGGCCGCGACCTGGCCGGATTTACTCGAGCGACATCCACGATAGTTGTATTTTCACATTAAAAAATCTTTCATAATTTATTTTATGGACAAAGTTGCTCCAAAATTAATTGGCAATCCACGGATATAATATAATGTAAAGCACGAATAATAAAGGAGTAGTGATTTAAATTTATCATGGAATGAATATATGTTAGGAATTTCTGACTGTATATAAGTTAGGGTTTGAATTTATCCAGAAAAAAATCATCTATCTTCAAATTAATTTACCAAGTATACACCTGAATTATTAAAAAAAAATAGAGTAATTCGGACTTCTCTAATTAATTTTAGTTAAAACTTCAATTATAAAGTGCTTAAATTTTTTATTAAAATTATGGTTCAACGATAAAATATTCAGGTTCTTATTCAGATATTCATGATTCAATCCTTAACTATATTAAATTTGTAAAAAAATATTCTCTAAATAAGACACACAATCAAAATATAATGGATTTTATGACCGCTCGCCACGAACACTTTCTAATTTATTCTGATAGTTAGTGAAAAAATTTTATAGGATCGGATCGGTCATCCAAGACTAGTCAACTAACTGGATTTATTATTTTTATTTTTTTAATTAAAATTACTCTAATAATATTTAGCTAATTCTAACTAAATTAAATTATTTTAAATAAAATTGAAATAATTTTAATTATTTGATTGTACGTGGAACAACTTATTGAAAGCTGTGCGACGGCCTTCCACTGATTTTGTGAGTATTGTTTTGAATATTTTTTTATTTCGTGCCAATTAGGTTTAATAGCAAATTTAGTTCCTTAATTTTCTTGTAAAAAAATTAGACTTTTTAAGAAAATAACATCAGAAGTCATAAGACGATCAATTACTTTTGTTTGCTCAAACTTTAACCAGAAAACTACATAATTTTTCATAAATAAATAATCTCCCTGTCTCGCACTCTTCTTAGCATCAAGTTTGTGCTCGCTGCATCTCGCCCCCGATTCGTGCTCTTTCCGCAATCCCAGTCTCGGATCGGAACCGTATTTCGCTGGCAAAAACCCTATGCCTTCAGGCGAGGAATTCATGTCCTCCCGATCTAGCCCTTCGAGGATTCCCGAGCGGGGATGGCGATCTTGAAGCGAGGGTGTCAATTTTCGGTCAAATTGTAAGGGGTTTCGAGAGTGGATTACATGAAAGATCTCTTTGGTCGGACGAAGGTTTCGGTGAGGCGCTTGCCGCCGTCTATGGTGCAGGCGGCGCTGGTGGATCAGATCGACAGCAAGTTCGCCGGCCGCTACGATTGGTTCTGCTTTCGCTCCGGGAAGAATAGGCAAGGGTTCTTCGTTTTCCCTTCTTTTTCTTTGATGTGCAGTGAATACATTTCGATTGTATGATGGTTAGATAGGGTCGTGCTTGGCACCATTTATCGCCCTAATAAAACTTGGCGATCTTGGTTACGTTGCACGCTGCGTGTGATTGGATTATGTGGCAATTAGAGGGCATTCGCTCTAACCTTGTGACCTTTCTCCTTAATTATGTTAGCTTATATGCATATAAATCTAATTACATTGGCTTGGAATTTATGATAATCCCTGTATCCATTCTTTGTAAAGAAGATAACTCACATTTAAGTGGGTTTTTACTGCTTGAAGTTGCAAAAGCACTGTATTATACAGTTCTCTTTTCTTCATTCGTCTGGGTATAGCTAAGACACCAAATTCTCAATTCTTATTTTCTTTTATTAGAGAATTTTATAGTTATAAACTTGTTTCTGTTGCATGACTATATTTTGGATGGTTATTTAAGTGCATCACCTGATTGACGCTACTTTTAAACATCCAAATACAAAATAGAAAACAATCATTATTATAATCTACTGCAGCTAAACTAATGATACATCAAGATTTGACACTTAAATACTTAATATATTCTAGTGTAATTGCATTTTGGTATATAAGTTGGTTCTTCTTCTCCTTCTCTCTCTCTCTCTCTCTCTCTCTCTCTCTCTGCCTATATATATATATATATATCTAACATGTTAGTGATAGTCCTAGTGGCTTATTTGGTGTTTGTCTTATGATATGCAATGTATTTTGCAGCCAAAAAGACCAGAGACATTCACGGGCATACATCAACTTTAAGAGACCGGAAGATGTAGTTGAGTTTGCTGAGTTCTTTGATGGACACATATTTGTCAATGAGAAGGGTAGTTTACTTCATTTCATGCTTGTTAATTCCTCTGTTTGACTTTTTTTTCCCTGTCACATAATCCCTTAAGCAAACTTGAAGTATTACTCCATGTTGGAGTTCCGATCTTCAGTCGGAACGATATAGTTTTGGTACTATGCAATGTTTATGAAGTGTGTAGAGATTGACTCGAAGTAGTTTTTGTCCTATGGTGATCTTCTACTTAACTTGTGTACCTTAAAATAAATATAAGCTAATAGCTAGAAAGCAAATCAAATAAAATTTTAGAGCGATAATTTACAAAATATTATAAACATCTCAACTAGTGATCACACTTTACTAATTCCAAAATGACTTTCATCCATTAAATGAGAACATTGATTCTTATAGTATCCTAGTGAGGTCAATCCTATATTTTTTTTTCCTAAAAAAAAAATCAAATAATGCTACTAAGATATCTCACTCATATTAAAATTGATTTTTCTACTTCTCTATCAATATATTTCAGTTACCCACAGAAAGTTGGACTTGAACTGAGGTACAATTGGAACTAGAACAGGCACGCATATACATGAATTGAGGTACAATTGGAACTAGAGCAGTCATGCATATAGGGTACAATATATTTTGGGTTTTCTATTTCTTTTCTGTTATTGTTGGTGCTTCCCCTTTTCCCTTTTCTCTCTTTTGATCTTAGTTTGGGATGGTATTGGATAGGACAAACTTTGTCTTGATTGGTAATACCAAAATTTGTCAATGTGGTACATTTGGAACTAGAACAGGCACACCTATAGGGTATAATGTATTTTGGATTTTCTATCTTCTCTTTTTTTTTTTTTTTTTTTTGTTATTGTTGGTGCTTCTTCTATTCCCTTCTCTCTCTTTTGACCTTAGTTTCTGATGGTATTGGATGAAACAAACTTTATCTTGATTGTTAATATTGAAATTGTGTCAACATGGTCCGCCTCAACTAGTAGTATTGAAATTGTGTCAGCATGGGTGACACTATGATATTTATTTGTGCTGACATATTAATGGTATTGATTAACAGCCAAAACTATCGACTACTGACTGGTACACTTGAAATCACCCATAAAATTAACTTGCAACATAACAATTATGTTTATAGTAGCATTGTGGATAACACCCTTGCTAGAAATAATAGGGACCCTAAGTTTGTAGTTGACAGACAATAAAAAGGAAGATCAAATGTTTGATATAAAACATGCTTTATTCCATTATTTTTAAACATTACATGTATACCTAACTCACATAACTTGGTATATAAGATGTTATGGATTGTGGGCAAGCCCATGCAACAAAGGAGAATCTGGAGCCCATCAAATACAAGAGATACATGTACGACATATTTAGAAAGAATGATGCATATCAAGAGAATTGATTCAGCCATAGTAATTGATGTTTATTTAAGTCGACTAGCTTTTATTTTCACTAGGGTTGAGTCTAGTATCTTTATTTTTAGTAAGAATAAAACCTTTCTTATTCTTCCTTTGTCGGGGAAGGAACGTCGATAGTTGTATTTAAATGAGTGGAATAATGCAATATAGATTACGACTGAGTTTACAAAAAAAGAAATCAACCCCCCTAGATCGAGAGGTTCTCTAATCCCAACGAGTCTCAAATTATCCCTATCACGATAGGCCGTCAATGTCGTAAAACCAAGAAACAAAGATTGATTCCATCGATTAGCCGATAAACTGTCCTATTACACGATCCATATCCAAGGGCTATAACATAAGACTCTTAAACTCATTACTGTTTATAGATAAACTCATTCTAATACGTTAGTCCACAATTTAAAATGCCAAGATGGTGGGCATGAGTGTAGTTTACCTCGCTCACCAATTAGCACGTGGAACATTCATATATCGTAGTATTGCAATTGATGGGCAAACATTACGACAATAGAAAAAGATCATGCCGGTGAGGTCACGCAAGTATATCGCATGCATGTTCTGACTTCCACGAAGCTAATTATGCTTGAGGTTTCTTCTGTTTGATAGGTTCACTTCCTAACACATTGATAATTTGTTTAATTATTATGCAGCTTTGTTATTTGAACATTCATGTTGGGCAGTTAGGAAAGTAAAGTTAATGAAAGAAAATTGAAAATGTTAAGAGGAATGTGTGGAGATTCTGGGGAAAAATAAACAAAATATTACTATCCTATAGCCTTTAGGTATAGCTCCATGAGATGATACAATTAGACAATTAGAGAGTATGTGAAGATGGTATAAGTTGTTCATGGACGACCATTATCTTTAGCGAGAAGAATTGAATTGATTAGAGTTGAAGCAGGAAAAGATAGAGACTTGAAGCCTGAAATGATAGAGGGAGACAAAAAGAAAACTAGTTATTGTAATTAAAAATGTGCTTTAAGAGATTGAATGGTTGTATTGAGGCCTTTTTTTATAGATATTTTTTTTGAAATTCTTATGAAAATTCTTTTCATTTTTTTGAAAATACAATTTAGATGTCGAAAATAAAAATACAATAAATTTTCATAATTGAATTTTTTTGATGCATTTAAAGTTATTAGAGGTGAATGATTGTGATATTTTCTTTTCAATTTTTAATGACTATTTTTTTCTGAGAAAAAATAATTTTCAATTGTTTAACAAGATCCTAAGGTCTTAGAGTTCATTTAGGAAATAACATCCATATATATAGACAACACCAAATAGTTGGGACTAAGCTTGATTTTGATGGTAATAGTGGTGACATCAATGCACTGCAGTGCACAACAGATACAGAAGTTCCAGATGTTATATGAACTTGAAGTTGAGCATATCCTCATGAAGCCATTTTTATCTCAACTATTTATTGAATCAGCATGGAGCTCAATGCAAGATTGTAGTGCATAATGTGCATTCAGTACAAGCAAATCCAATGACAAAATTGAACTATAGTTATTATATAGCTTTTTGTATGATGTATATTCATGGCAACGAACCACTTAAAATTTTAATTATTGTTTTTCACATTCTTTGTGATTAGGTTTTTGATTTTTGAATGATTTTTCTTGTGAAATATTTATGCCAGGAGTTCAGTTCAAGGTTCTTGTAGAGTATGCACCATCTCAACGAGTTCCGAAACCATGGTTAAAGAAAGATGGCTGTGAAGGAACTATATTGAAGGGTACATCTATTTCCAATTTTGTGAATAATGTCATTCTATACATGTTAGTATTATGTCAGCGCTTGTCAGCATTCTGTTACCATTAAGTAGCAGTTATTTGATGAACTCCTAGATCTCGAATACATGGAGTTTCTTGAGCTTATATCAAAGCCCGTGGAACGTCTTCCTAGTGCTGAAATTCAGCTGGAGAGGAAAGAGGCTGAAAGAGCTGGTCAGTGCTTAAATGTAGATGCAAATCAATACCACCCTAGTTAGATAGTGCTAAAAAGTGGATTATTGGTAAACATAATGGTGCTAAATTGAGAGAAATCATCATAACATGTTCCTTTTTTTCCCACTGCATAGGAGCTACTAAGGAAGTACCCATAGTAACACCATTGATGGATTTTGTTCGACGAAAAAGAGCAGCTAAACATGGTGTTCAGGTATCATATTATCTTATAATAATACTAATTTCTGTTGCTTATGGTGTTTAACATAGATCTTTGTCATTGTTGTTGGGAGTTTCAAATCAACAAGGGAACTCTTGAACTGTGTCATAGGCAAACTATGGACCCTTGGGCCGCTTGTCACCACCTATAGAGGTCGACTGGGAGTTTTTTTTTGGTTTTAGGTTGATTGGCCATTCAAACATTTATTAGGGTGCCATCTCACTTGATTGTTAGCCTGGTCTTGTTGACTTTTATGGATATTGGTTATGAGTGTGATTGTATTTGAGCTACATTGATTTGCTAACATGAGACATATACATCAGAACTATTTATTATGCTTGTTCGTCAATATAAAATGATTTGGTAAGTGATTTTTTCCTTGATACAATAAATTGTCTACTTCTTTCAGTGACCAATTATTTAGTTATTGTTGTTTACTGGCTTTTAGAAAAAATTAATCTGTTGCCATATCTGCCTTCTCTTAGACTCTATTTACCCACAGGATGGAATCATGAAGGATATGAGAGAAGGGAAAGGGGAGTAGGGAAAGGAGAAAAATATGAATGCTTGGGTAAGAGGAAGAGAGGGAAATGTGTTAGGAACATTTATTAGCGTGCCATCTCACTTGATTGTTAGCTGGGTTCTTGTTGACTTTTATGGATGTTGGTTATGAGTGTGATTGTATTTGAGCTACATTGATTTGCTAACATGAGACATATACATCGGAACTATTTATTATGCTTGTTCGTCAATATAAAATGATTTGGTAAGTGATTTTTTCCTTGATACAATAAATTGTGTTACTTTTTTCAGTGACCAATTATTTAGTTATTGTTGTCTACTGGCTTTTAGAAAAAAATAATCTGTTGCCATATCTGCCTTCTCTTAGACTCTATTCACCCACAGGATGGAATCATGAAGGATACGAGAGAAGGGAAAGGGGAGTAGGGAAAGGAGAAAAATATGATTGCTTGGGTAAGAGGAAGAGAGGGAAAAGTATTAGGAGCAGAAAAATTGAGGAAATCATCCTCTCTCCTTCCCTACTCTATGCCACATCTCATTTTCTTCTGCTGCCCTGACCTCCCGTGTGACCACTGCCCAACTTCTTCTGTCCTTAGACATGTGGATGGAGCTTGGATTCAATCTCCAGCCCACCTGTTGTTACATTCGCCTGATCTCTGCGGCCACTTCCACCCAATCTATGCCCCTACCTCAGATGCACTGGATGCAACTTGCGCTTGCATTGAACTCTTAGTTGACCTCCTTTGCTGCATCTACTCAGCTTTTGTTGTCACTGTCGCTTCCACTCTGTAGTAGTTGGTGAAAGAAGAATAACTATTGCATTATAATAAAAATCATCTTTACTTAAATAAGTATATATAGACTTATGCTAAAATCGTAAACGGATAAGGATTATGTGGAACTAAACCCACTACACTTAATACCTAATAAACCATTGTACCTTCAATACACTTGACCTTGCACACATCAGATGGATCTTGCATCAACATGGCACTGAGTTTGTAGGGTGTTGCAAGAGGAGCAGGAGGAGAGTAAGCATGTGAGCTCACTGTTAGAGAACCACAAGGAGAGCGTGCTTGAGTAAGATTATTTTGAGTATTTTTTTCCTCTTCAATTTTCTCCCACCTAATTAGGTGGAAGCAAAATTGGGCAATTGTTCTTCCTTGGAATAACTAAGGATCCCCTTCTCCCATGCTGTCTGCACAGTGAACAGAGGAGAAGGAACCTGGGCAGCCTCAGAGCCTGTGCCTTTTCATAGGAGTATACAGGTCGTTGGGACTTTTTGCTTGATTTTAGGTGTCAATATAGGCACTAGCATCCTAACTTCATTTTTTATGCGTAAATTTTATATAGTCATCTGCCTGAGCTCATCAAGGTCACAAAAGAAGAGTTGCTATAAATAATCAATTTCTCCACCTTAATCCACCTTCTTCAAGCTTTATGGCTGTCCAAAATTCCTTCTTAGAGTAGCATCGCCCAACCAATAATTGATTTGTTAGCTGAACAGTGTTGGTTCTCAATGCTTGTTATTGTACTAAAAGATACAAAAAACGTAGTTTATGTGAAGGCCATGACTTTCTTTTGCTAATCAACAATGCTGTTGACATTTATCTGAGTTTTTTATCAGAAGATGGATTTGATCAATGACAATATAATAAGATTAGTTGGTTTACATATGAATTAGTGTAACAACATTTTGATTCATATATGGAACAATTGTTATTTTCAAGTTGCCCTTTATAGTTATGGATTGATCATTGACATACATCTACCAAACTTCATTTGTCTTGCGCTATTCTATTACTTTGGTTTACCGCTCATTTTAAGAAGTCTTCCAATACATGATGAACTTGGGTAAGATTGTCTACATACACTCTTTCGGTCTCTAATTATTATTGAATAATGGATATGCCCATGTTATTCCATTGGTTTGCTTGAATTTTTTAAATTACCTGACAGTTTCTCTTTGTTGAATGTTGATGATGTCTAATTTTTTATTTTATTATTCCATTGGTTTACATATGAATTAGTGTAACAACATTTTGATTCATATATGGAACAATTGTTATTTTCAAGTTGCCCTTTATAGTTATGGATTGATCATTGACATACATCTACCAAACTTCATTTGTCTTGCGCTATTCTATTACTTTGGTTTACCGCTCATTTTAAGAAGTCTTCCAATACATGATGAACTTGGGTAAGATTGTCTACATACACTCTTTCGGTCTCTAATTATTATTGAATAATGGATATGCCCATGTTATTCCATTGGTTTGCTTGAATTTTTTAAATTACCTGACAGTTTCTCTTTGTTGAATGTTGATGATGTCTAATTTTTTATTTTATTATTGTTATAACAAGTTTAATGGTTCATATTTTTTGCAGAGATTATCTGGCAGCAGTAAAGTTCGTAAACGAACTCCAGGAGTTTCTTCTAGCTCTTCAAGACCTTCAGCTAAAAGAGGTTCTGAGAAGCGTAGAGTTGCGACTTCAACTGTAAGCGTTTGTATTTATAAATACTCAGTTTGAATACTTTTGCAGTTTCTTAATTTTTTGGACATGAATCTTCAATATCATTCTTTGAGATGCTTCTCTATTTCACTTTGTTTAATTGAAAAACTTTTGGTTGAATTTTTAGATGTTTCAGTTAATGTATTCTATATTTTTCAGATGTACACTGTTAATGAAATTATCAAATGTCTTAGGTTGTGTTTACTCGGAGGATAGGAAGTGATTGAGGAAGAGAAAAGCAATATAGTCCATGATGTTTTTTGGATAGAGATAGAAAAAGGTTGGACAATTGGGAAGTTTTCAATCTAACTTCACCTTTTCTTCTATGTTCACCTGATTTGATCAAAAAAAGGTGCAAGCTTTAAAAAGCTTATGGAAATGGTTTGTGATTGACTCATTACATATCACATCTATGTTATGTGGGGTATAAACATATAAAAGTTATTAACAATAACTAGCACACATATATAAAGTATATTTAGTACGCATCAAATTCATACTTGCATGAAGGAAAAAATATATATTAAACATCTAATTCAAAATGTTTGAAAAATAATAGTCAATATTAATTAGCAATGCAACATAGCTCATATATAGTAGTATGCATGTAATAAATACCTAAAGTGTTCATAACTTGCAAGATAAATGACTAAGGTAGCGCCTACAAATTAGAACCAAACAGTGTAGCTTAAAGTTTTGAGTCGATTTGGTTTTAATTGGTTCAAACGATCAGATGAGATTTTTTTTTTTTAACTGCACATGCATATTGCAGATGCCATATGCAGCTGTTATGTGAACCTCTTCAAATCCACTTAGTTGCATATACTGATTTTTTAGCAAGGACTTTTAGAACCATGATAATGCGAGGGCATCTCTCTTCATGCATATGTTTTTTCTCCCATTTTCTTCTATCCAACACCGCATTAGTATGTTTGGTGATGACCTATTGAAACACCTTGTGAAAGGGCCAATAATTATTAAAGAACTTCTAATGTGTCACCAGTTACCTGAAAATTGATGTAACATTCAACTGTTACTCGAACTCAGCGGATACTTCTCTTGTACTTGTGTTGACACGACATGACACGGGTATGAATATGAAAAAGGGTTTGGCTAGTCGGGTTTGTTTACGAGTGCAAGAGGAAGAAGAGGAGGCTTACCTACCTCATGGTGGCTTACGTCAACGAAGGAGGGGATCTCATTACGGTGGCATCGCATGTAGGAAAGGATGGGAGTTTGGATTAGGCAGTGTCATGCGGGGAGGTTGAATTGCTTGCTGGCATTGCTTGGAAAGGAAGAGGAAGACAACCACATCTTGGAAGGGGAGGTGACTTGTGCTGGGGTGAAGGCGGTGATCAGATGGTGAATTAGAGTCATAATAGTATGATAGTTATTATAACTTGTACCGTAGGTTATATAAGTTATATAATTTAGGGTGAATGACTAGCATAGCATATTTTATACCATAAGTTAGGGTTATATAAATTATATTAACGGTCTATGGACCATATATACACAGTTTAAGAAATCTTATTTGTTTCATGTGGAGCAACTGCTTTAGGCTGAATCTGAATTGAAATACTAAGACAGTTTATTTGGTAGCTTGTAATTTGTAAGCATCAATTTAAACACCCTCAATTATCTCGCAAGAGATGCACTTGAGAGACTGCATGGGCCTTCACATACCACATATTCCTTAGTGGATTGTCTGCATATCATCTGTGTACACTTTTCAAATTCTTGATTTTACATAATTATGGGTTGCCAACATTATGATCGAACGCTTAGGACTTATAATTGTGTAGCTTAAATTAACTTAGAGGATCCAAATCCTAGTTAGGATTGGAATTAGGCTGGGATCCTTCGAACTTGCTTTGTGATTTTAACCCCTTGTTCCTAGACAGAATGCCAATCTCGGAAAATTTTCATTAACATAGACAATTTGGAGGATTGTGTTCACTGTAAGCATATTATTGTATTCACACTAATAAGTAAAATTCTTTTTAATTTTATTAGTATCATCATCTTAAAACTCCGCCCACGGATAAAGGAGGGTTGCGTTAGGTTGCCAGCCAGCCTTAAAACTATAACAAATGTTCAATGAATAGATCCATTAAACTATTGTGCTAATGCTAGGTCCTTCCTGGAAGGAACATGTTGCAGGATCCGACTGTAACGTCTCAGCAAGAACTGCTACATCTTAAAAACTCGGGTGTAGTGCTAAATATATAAGAGTTTGCGTTGCAAGGTCCATCTATAACGTATTGACAAGGATCACTACATTTCTATGAGAACTTGGGCCTAGTGTTAAATAGGCAAGAGTTCTCATACCATAGGTTGGATAAGAATAAATATGATAGGAAAACTAATAGTTTAAGATTTAGAACATGGAACATAGGAACCTTCACCAGTAAATCAATGGAGGTAGTAGATATGATGATTAGGAGAAAAATTAATATTTTTTGTGTACAAGAGACAAAATGAGTAGGTGAGAAGGCAAAGATGATAGAAAATTCGGGTTTAAGTTATGGTATACAAGAAAGAGTAAAACAAGAAATGGAATGAGTATTGTTATAAATAATTCGTTAAAAGATGAAGTTGCAGGAATAGTTGGAAAAGGGGATTGAATTATAACCCTTAAGGTAATAGTAGAGAAAAAAACTATGAACATAATTAGCGTATATGCACCGCAAGTTGGATTAGATAAAGCTACCAAATCAAGGTTTTGGGACGACTTAGATGAAGTATTATAAAATATTCTGCCAAATGAAATGATTTTAATAGGAGGTGATCTAAATGCGTATGTCGGAGTGAAAAATGAGAGATATGAGAGAGTACATGGGGGTTATGAGTTTGGAACGAGAAATGAAGAAGGGAAAACTATATTCGATTGTGCCATAGCATATGACCTTATATTAGCTAATACATATTTTTTAAGAAAAGAGAAGAATACTTGGTTACATTCAAAAGTGGGAATAATAAATCGCAAATTGACTTTCTTATGATTAAGAAGAAGGATAAAAAAATCTATAAAAATTGCAAGGTCATCCCTGGAGAAAGCTTAACTACCCAACATAGATTAGTAGTGTTGGATATACAGCTTAAGCATAATATCAATAGAAAGAAAATATATACGATTCCTAGAATTAAGTGGTGGAAGTTAAAGGATGGGAAATAAAATATATTTAAGGAGAAGGTCCGAGTACAAGTATCAGGTGAAATATATGATGACTCTAATACGATAGATAAGATGGTATCAAAGTTGAAAATAGTAGCTAAGAGTGTACTCGGTAAGTCAAAGGTACATGCACTACTAAATAAGGAATCTTGGTGGTGGAATAAGAAAGTACAAGAGAAAGTGAAGAAAAAATGAACAGCTTATAAGGAATTATATATTTATAATAACGAGAAAAATTTTAAAAAATATACAATAGTCCAGAAAGAGACTAAGAAAATAGTGAATAAAGCAAAGAATGAACTTTTGAACAATTATATCAAAACTTGGATACAAAAGAAAGGGAAAGAGACATTTATACAATAACTAAATGAGAGAAATGAAGACGAGATTTTATTAAAATAAATTGTATCAAAGATGAATGTAATAGGGTACTAGTAAACGATTGAGAAATAAAAGGCGGTGGTAGAGGTATTTTCATCAATTTTTTAATGAAGGTTTTGATGACCAACTTAACTTAGGTAATTTAAGTAGGTCAATTGAGTATAGAAATTTAAATTTTTGTTGTATAATTCAAACTTCAGAAGTAGGACAAACTTTAAATAGGATGTACAATAGAAAAGTCGTTGGACCAGATAATATTCCGATAGAGATATGGAAGTGCCTAGGAAAACAATGTATTGAATAATTTACAAAATTATTTAACATGATATTGAAAATGAAAAAAAATGCCCAATCAATGGAGGGTAAATACTCTAGTTCCCTTATATAAGAATAAGGGAGACATACAAAATTATGCAAATTATGGGGGTATTAAACTATTAAATCATACCATGGAACTTTGGAGAAAAATAACAGAAAAAAGATTAAGGAAGGAGACAACGATGACCGAAAATCAATTTAGGTTCATGCTTGGAAGGTCGACAATAGAAGCTATATATCTTATTAGACAACTAATTGAAAAATATCGGGAGAAAAAAATAAGATCTACACATGATATTCATTATTGACTTAAAAAAAGTTCCAAGTGAAATTATATGAACATTCTAGAAAAGAGATTTGTTAGCATAACATATATTGAACTAATTAAGGATATGCACGAGGATATAACGACCAGAGTAAAGATTTCAGGCGAAATAATTGAAGCATTTCCAACAAATATAGGGTCACATCAAGGATCAACTCTAAGTTCCTATCTTTTTATACTAATTATGTACGAACTCACTAGACACATTCAAGACACGGTACGTGTATGCTGTTTGTAGATGATATTATTTTGGTAGATGAAGCACGTGAAAGAGTAAATGCTAAAGCAGGAAACACTATAAGAGAAAGGTTTGTGGCTTAATAAAATAAAAATAGAATATATGAAATTTAAGTTTAACAATATTAAACGTAATGAGACAATTGTTAAGATAGGAGATGATGAATTATCTGGAACCAAGAGCTTTAAATATTTATGATCATTGTTGCAAAACGATAGGGGGATTGAGAGAGATGTCTTATATAAAATACAAGGAAGATGGTTGAAATGAAGAAGAGCGTTGGGTCTTTTATATGACCGTAAAGTATCTCTAAAACTTAAAAGAAAAGTTTTACAAAATTATAGTTAAACCTGCTATGTTATATAAAGCTAAATATTGAGCTCTGACTCGAGCACATGAGCAAAAGATGAGAGTTGCAGAGATGAGGATGTTAAGGTGGATGTGTAGACATACGAGGACGGACAAAATAAGAAATGAGAGTATTAGAGAAAAAGTTGGAGTTGCATTTATTGAGAAAAAATTTTGAGAGACATGTTTAAGATAGTACAGGCATGCACGATCAATAAATGCTTCAGTTAGATGATATGAAATTATGACAAACACAAATATCAAACGACAAAAAGGAAGATCAAGAAAAAAAATACTTGGTTAGCAACAATAAAACAAGATAAAATTTATTTCAGTATAAATGATGATATAGTTGGAGATGGAGATCAATGACGTAAAAGGATCCATATAACCGATCCCATCTAGTGGGATAAGACTTGGTTGTTGTTATATCAACCATCTTAATCTTATAAAAGTTAATACTTGCAATATGAAAATTCTACGCCTTAACAATTATATTTTAATGTAAGAGAAGAGAAATAATGGAAAGAATTAAAAATGATAAAATTATCCTCTTCTTCCTAAATTGTTCTACCAAATAGACCTCCGCAGATGGTCATCAAAAATACAGTTACATTCTCCAGTGAAGCCTCTTCTGCCCCTCCCATCTTCTCCCAAACTGAACTAGAACAGAGTTCTCTGATGATGACAAATTCAACCGTGGTGGGTTCTGAAGCATATGTCTGAGGAGAAAATGATGTTCTGGACATGAAAATGGTGTTGACGGCTGCAAAAATATTAGCAGCGAAGTCAATCTTTCTCACCTCTGCTTGATTCATGCTCCCCATGGTACTTGATCATTATCTGCCGATAAGAGAGGAAGACATAGGCACTGGATCAACCTTTTCTGTCATCGATTGAGAGAGGGAGACAAGGGCTGACCCACCCAATTTGGTTGATTGTGAAGATGAAGGCACTCGATTGTCGACACCATTAAGAGCAGAAGGACAAAGGTGTTCAATCCCGCTTGATCGATGGGCACCCTGGTGATGCCTTCATTGATGTTTGAGATTTGACACTGTCAAGAGAGGATGACAAGTGCAACAAGGACATTTTACATCCTATATTTGGAAACACCCAGCTACACCCAGTTTTAGGCAGAAGGTTTTTCAGCCAAAACTCCATTCACATAAATTGTTTTGATTCCTTTCCTCCCCGATTTCTTGCAAGTAACCAAAGGAAAAGTAATAAAATTTGCATTGGTTCTTGTATCTTTCTGTGGAAGTAAACAGACAATAAATAAAAACTGTGATCTGTTGAAAGATAGTATTAGACAACAAGCCATTTTTTTTCTTCAATTTAAGCTAGGTTGTCCTTTTTGAGAAAAAGTCCTTAAATGGAAAACGTGCTCTGTTGAAAGATAGTGTTAGATTACAAGACAAATATCATTGATGGGCTTTTAAACATATTTGTACTTGATCCATAAGGAACCGTGTTACTTCATAATTTCACAGACAATAATGCTATCATATACTGTGCTGTCATATTGGTCAAAAAGTTACTTCTTCAATTATAGGTATTTCACTCAATAGGTGCATGCTTCGTACCAGTGTGTTTTCTTCTTGATACTACCACCTGTAACATAAGTATGTCTTCTGCTTGATGGGTTGCCATCTTTTCTGTTTATTGCATGTATTTTGTTTGAGTATTACCTTTATCTTTTACTCAAGGATTTTCTGGATATCCATCAGTATCCTTAATCATCCAACTTGTTCCATTCCTCATTATGAATTTTTTCATACTTCCATTTAGGTTGTGCTTAGGGATGGCATGAAAAAGAGGGCTTCTAAAGACAAACCAACCTACTTATTAATGTCGAGGAAGGAAGACAATCAGTCTGCTGTGGGCAAATCTATTTCTGTGCTTTCTACAATGGAAAAGGAAACACAAGAAATTGAATTTGGTATGCTTCCTTGAACATCTTGTTTTATGGGGTTTTGGTTGCTGGCTACAGATCTGCGATTAATTGGATCAGACATATCCCTCATTCTATTATCCAGTTATTAGCTCTACTAGTTGGCCCCAAATAGTCAGTACATCAGAGCTTGTCGTGACTGATCTCTTTTCATTACACTAGACATGCACCTGCACATGCCATGCACACATGCTGACATGCACAAACGCAGATGCATGTTCCCATGCCCATGCACACGCACATCCATGCACACAAACACACACACACCCACATGCACACACACACTTGCATGCATGTTTTCATGCACATAGACATTCACACGTGTGTGTAAACATACACATGCATGCGTGAATACACGCATTCACATGTCAGTTCCTCATAAAGGATTTAGTTGATTGATTATTTCTAGCTCTAGCTTTAACTGATTTTCTGTTGAGATTTGAAATGTATGTTTTATTGTTAGTTAATATTTGGCTGCTTGTACTTTTCGAACTTCTATGTGGTAAATCTCTTGTAATGGATGCTTGATGGACTCCTAAGGTGGTTGCCAAACACATGTTTTATGGTTAAGTTCATGTCCATTACAGTGCATTTGCTGCCAGTTTTGTGAAATATTATAGGATTTCAAGTATATAGTTTAGGAATGACATATTTCATGTTTGGTTCAAAATTGATGGAAATCTATGTAGGAAATAGCTTTACTATGAGAATAATTCTAATCCTTGTATGATGATAATGATTAAATGATGTTTCAGTTGAAACACCTTCAACAATAATGGAATTAGTATATTCTTTGTAGAAAGGGTAAATTACTAGGTACATTTTGTAATACTAAAATTTTAGGTCGTGAAGAAAATAGTAAACTTTCTGGATAAAATGAAGTTTTCCTTGCTAAATTTTCTATCAGCACCTAATATTACTAGCGATGTAAGCCTTGTGTTGAATTGTCAAATATGGATTATGAAGACGAGTGAATTATTCTCTCTCTTTTTTTTTTTAATGTTTTGGGCTTTCTTTTTAATTGTCATGAATTACTAAGCACTATAATGTAGATATTTTTTTTCATAAAACGGATTGCATGCTCATCAACTATCACAGTACTATTAAGCTCGGGGGAGAATTCATGAACATCTTTTGGTTGATCTACTAGATCAACCCATTAAATATGTGGCTTATATCACTCTCTATATATGTGCATGTGTAGCAACATAGTATGAGTTGGCTTTGTTTTGTTACTCGGCAATTAAATTGTTGGATTTGCTGTAGATCCAGGAGTTGTTGGATCTGAAAATGACAGACTTGTGCTTCTGAAAGTGAAGGAGAAAGAATCTTCTGATGTATGCTTGATGATGATGAATTTTTGTAATTTTAATCTTTATTTTTTATGACAGTTGATTTGTACATTGGTCAGGCTTCTAAAGTTTTGTCATCACACCAGATTGTGACATCTTCAGTAAGAAGTTCACCAATTTCAACATCTAGGAAGAACCATGCAAGTGGAAAGATCATTAGAAGCATACTCAGAAAGGAAGGTCGCATGGATCAATCATATATAAGTACAACCCACACTGAGCAGCTAAAGGATATGGCAAAAGTGGAGTACAAGCATCCACCACGATCTCCTAGTGCAGACTTGAACTCAAAAGATCTCACACACTATAGTTTTTCATTCACATCTTTTTCTGATGGCGATGATAATAAATATACAGATGATGTGTCTGTCATAGACAATAAACATGGTTCTGTATCAATTAGCAAAAAGCATGACAGGCGAACTAGGAATAAGGAAATGCCTGATCATGGTGTTTGGGCTCCTCTTCATCATCCAGTCAGATCTCAATCCAATGATGGAATTCCTTCATCTTCTGAAGATGCTCAGGGTTTAGCAAATTCTTTCAAAAGCTTCTTTTCTCAACGGGCATCAAGGAAAATTGAAGAGATAGCCATTCAAAATGCTTGCATTGGACAAAGCAACAATTTGGCTTTCTATGAAACATCACTTGGTCATGGAGAAAGAAAAACTAATGTGTCTTCTGCAAGAAGTGAAGGTATGAAGGTCCATGGAGGTGGACGAGTTGACTATTCCTCAGCGGAAAATGGTGAACCCTTGCTATACATGTAGGCCAATTGTATATCTGTTTTCTTTCGTTATGTGATGGATGATTGTCTGTTGATTTAATCAGGTTCTCATAGGCATGCTGGTCATCGTGGATCAGTATGTCGTCAAAAGGATGTGATTACCTCTCTGAATCTTTCAAAAGGCAAGAGTTCCAAGAGAGGTTCTACTGTCTATAGTTCCCATGAGGTAAGATTACTGAAACAATGATAATGTACTCAGCGTCCTCAATGTTATACTTATTCCCAAATAACACGCAGAGACAAGTATGGGTTCAGAAGTCAGGCTTCGGCTCCTGAATTTTGTACTGACCGGTAAGCTTTCTCCAGAAGTTTGTAATTTCTTTTTTTCATTTGTGTTTGTACTGCTTCAGTATCAAGTGATTATTGCAATTCAACTCCAGCTGAAATTTGACTAATCAGAGAGACATGTCACTAATAGGAAATACACAGCCATCCTTTATGATCATATGTTCCAAGCACCATATTCCTATAATGAAACTTTGAACTCGTGCAGTCAACCATTGCCTTCTTCAACACTTCATGCTCGCTTTCTCAAGATCTCACCTCTACCTTTATGATCATATGTTTGTAGATTTGTCCAATTGTGGAAGTGTTTGGCTTGGAGCCATTTTTTGAGTTCTTGGTTACGTGAAGTGCATAGTGCAATGCCTCTCTGGGTAAATTCTACTCGAATTATGCTATTACTGAATTGCTCCCCAAGTACAGCTATAACTCCAGTTGAATGAAGAAAGCACAGACTAAACTAGTTAACAGGTGAAATAAATTTGCTTTTCTGCAAGTTGCTGTGAAGCATGATCTACTTGAATGGAAGCTTAAGTTTGTCAAGGATGGTGATTGTAGTTGGCCTGGAAGGTGAGGCCATTCTCCCACAGCATCAAACAATGTTTGGCTAAGATATTTTTGACGTATTATAGCACAGTATCCCCTCGAGTAGCTTATGTAGAAGAGCTAAGAGCCTTTTTGGAGCTAGTCTCTTAGTAGAAAGGTGTAAATAATACTGTGCCCATTGTTTATAGGTTTATATATGACCGTGATGCTTCTCTGAACTGCTTTTGGTTTTGCCATTAGTAGCTTTAGTGAGGAGATTGCAGGTTGAGAAAGTCAAGCCAAGTGAAAAGTCTTCTGTGCAATTAACCCCTTGTTTTATTTTGAATCTTTTAGCTCTATAATTTAAACTATTTTAGGGTCTTATTCTAAATCTGGTGTAATAAGTTGTAGGTTGTTTAAAAGAATAGCTAAGAGAAGCCTAAACAACCATTTAGAAATAATCACAATTGATTAAAGCTTATCATTGACATTTTTTTTTTAAAAAAAGGTATTTTTGGTTCCTAAGGCAGTTCAAGTCATATGGATATGGAACTTGTCATGCATGCAATTTTACAACAACATTCACCATAAATATCTATTTTTAAAATTTTAAAATTAGAAAATAGAATTTTTTGCGAACCAAAATCTGTCTCACTTGCTCTCTAATTCAACAGCTAAAAAAAACTATAGAAATGGACAACATATAATTGAGGTCCAAAAACTACAAATAAAATGACTGGAAAATCACCCATTACTTCTTATCTTGACAGATAATATCGTCAAGCTTTATCTGATTATTTTTTTTAAACAAAAAAATTTAAAACTGGACACCACTTATTCAAATAAAATTTCTTTCTTTTCCCTTTCAAGGAACGAGAAGAATATGTAACCTACTTGATATTAATATTAATAAATATGAGTTGACCTACTTTAGATTTTTTTTTTTAAAGAGTTGACTTACTTCCGAAAAAAATAATCCTAATTAGTCTCATTGAGTATCTCTAAGGGTGACTAGTCGAGTTCCACGAAAGTTTTCCATCGGCCATCAAATAAATTGAGAAGCGCACATGGCGGCCAACTCAGAAGCCCAGCACCCTTTGGTTACGCCTCCTCCCTATTTGGAGGAAAAATTCTTACAAATACACCGTAGTTGAGGTTCGAATCGCGGATGTCTGGGTGATGAGTTGACCAACTTCTGAGTTTGTATAAGAGGAAGACTATTATGCATTGATAATACATGCCTTCCTCTCATATGTCTTAGGCAACCTCTATAGAAATAAGAAGATTACCACTTAACGAATGAGTCTCTACTAAAGTTGATTATCCACAATAAATGTTAATATAAGTAAATTTACTAATAAATGGTAAATTGTGATTAACTTTTAGTAACTATTATAATTTTGTGATACTACAGGAATGACTGTGGCTTCTTTGTTATGCAATATATCAGACATCTCTAGGTTCATTGACCACTTTTGGATGAAATCGACAGATGGACCTTCGCCATTCAAAATATAAAAAAATTAATATTTTCTAAAATAAATGAGTCCAAGGAACTTATTTGTGGTATCGGGTAGTGAGTATCATCGTTGTAGCCCTTATAATTCCACCTTTAACATCATTTCTTATGTCTGAATCGAGTTAAAAAAATTATTGCTCTTAATATAGTATATGACATTGATATTTGAGGGCATGAATATATTGAGGAGCATTAGACGAGTATATAGGTCTTGGTTTGAAGTTCATCCAAATTCTCTATGTCCATCAACCACTTTTAGACTAAACTGACTAATGGATCTTCGTCATTCACAAAATAAAAAATTTGATATTTTGAATAGAAATAAGTCTATGGAACTCATTTGTGGTGTCGAATAGTGAGTATTATCATCATAGCCCTTATAACTCTGCCTTTGACATGATTTCTCATGCTTGAATCAAGTTGAAAAAAATCACTTCTCGAAATGGGTCAAATTAGAGTTGGCTAAGTCTATCAATGAGTTTTGACCGAAACTCATTGATGGATCTAGGAGACTTAGATTTTTGAAAAATTACCATGAGATGGAAGAGGCGAGTGTGTAGAAGGTATATATTATTATATTTGAGAGATGTCCTAAGATAATTACTTATGGAATGTACTATTTATTAGATAAATGAAGATTCACTATTTGAGTGTACATCTTTATGTATGATTGGATCTTAAACTCATTTACTGAATGTCCTCAATACAATTCATTGTATTAGAGAACTTGTGATTGAATCACAACTAGTGAGCATATCTACATGTGTAATTATGAATGTATTGAAATATTCCCTAGTTGACGAATTGATAAGTTTGGACATCATTGATTTTGAGAGACTAACACGTGTTATACTCCTTGGTTTATCCAAGTAGTTGCTCCTGTTGGTGCGGCTAGCACTAACGATTTAACCTAGGTTTTGATGAATGACAAATAGGTTAAGTTAGTCTTGTTGTTGTCTGACACTTTGATCGAGTGTGCAGGAGAAGTCCAGCTAGGTCGACGGGCTGACCGGATAGCTGGCGAGAAGTCCAAGCAGGTCGACGGGCTGACCGGACGCTTGGCGAGAAGTCCAGTTAGGTCGACGGGCTGACCGGATAGCTGGCGAGAAGTCCAAGCGGGTCGACGGGCTGACCGGAGGTCTGGCAGGTAAGTAAGGCCGGACGTCTGGCAGGTAAGTGAGGTAACTCACTGGAGGGGAGTGACTGTGAGGACGCGTTCCCGGGAAGGGGACATTAGGCGTCGATCCGGCTTAGATCCATTTCGGATGTCTAAGTCGAGATCGTGACTAGATTCCAGTCTCGGAAAGACGGAATCTAAGTCATACTCTCTTTATCCATCTGTTGAACTTTAACTGTGCTAACAATTTGTTTTACAGGATGTATATTTGCCTCGGACTAACTTTGTTTTGCAGGAAAAAGGAGTCTTTCTGGAACAAGGTGGTCCGGGCGCCCGGAAGACGAATTCTATCCAGCCGAGTCGTCGCCACGTGGAGCATCATGGTTTGTGCAGTTACGTCACATTCCAGGCGCCCGGAAGGGATCCAGGCGCCTGGAACAGCATATAAAAGAAGCCCCAGGCAGGAGCTTCAGTATCAATCAATTAAGCTGAGAATTCTTCTACTGCTGGTCTTGCTGCTCAACGTTCAGTGCGACGCCAACAAAGCTCCGACACTACGCTCCATTCTTTTCCCTTCTTGTCGGTATTTTGTTTTTAGTTTTCATTAGCATTCACTGTACGGTTCTTTTGTAATCATTATTTCGAATTGCTAGTGATTGCCCAACGAAAGTGGTCAAGGACCACGGGCCTTCGAGTAGGAGTCGTCACAGGCTCCGAACGAAGTAAAACAACTGTGTCTATTTTACTTTTCCGCTGCATTTTATACTCATCTTTTTCGAATCGATATTCACCCCCCCCCTCTATCGAATCTAACGGTCCTACAGCTCCTTACTAGCGAAGATATTGGAATGTCGAGAGTTTAACGTGAATGCTATTTAAGGATAACTAGTTCATTAAGGTGACTTGCCATTAGACTCCATATGGTTCTATATATATATATATGAATATTTCAATGAATATCTCATTACAACTTAAGTGCAAGTTTCCTTAAACTTAAGGTATTCAAGTCACCTTGGTTATGGAAACTTATACTTTGACATCTTAGTCGATATATCTCTGTGAAGGTGTGGGACAAGATGATTAGGTATAAGTCAAAGTGTATAAAGGTGTTTGAATGACCCATAGAGGATTCACCACTCCTTGCATAAGGAGACGTATACTCTGTGACTACTTGTCAGGATTATTACTTAAAGTCTTTGGACAAAGTATTACATGCCAAGAGTATGATACTCTTGGACATATGTCTGTATAATTTGAATCCACGGGACGAGAATGTATAATATGGAATAGGCATGATATAGTCAACCTAGTGAACATTGACACATAAACCATGTCTTGAACCAAGTAAGTACTAGACAAGAGGAAGGAACGAGACACAACTCACTGTATCTAATGAAGGGTTTAGAAGTGGTTCTGAGATCAATCGTTGATTTTTCGATTAATTGAGAATCATGATTTATTACTAGGTGTCACTCATGATTGATGTACTTAAATTATATATATTTTTAAGTATTCTTTAGCGCACATCTACTTGTGTTTCATGCATATAATCTATATTTATTGTATCCTATTTCCTTATTATGTCATGTTGGGGATCGGTGGTTGGCTAGAAGGGGGGTTGAATAGTCGGTACCCCCAATTTGCGGTTCTCTCTTCCTACATGTGTTAGTTGTGCAGTGGAAATATAAATAAACAAAGGAAAAGAATAAGGAAGAACACCAAACCGCTAACACATTGATTTACGTAGTTCAGAGATAAAGCTCCTACTCCACGACTGTTCGTAAGGTGGCTGATCCTGATCCGTAGGTGGAAAACTCCCCGAAAACCTTCGACTAGCTCACGTAGCTCTTTGTGGGTGGAGAAACCTCGCCACAACTCTTATAAGAATACTTGAGACGTTAGGGCACTGGTAGACTACTAATAGGGGTTCTCCACCTCTATTTCGTTAACAATCTTAACTAAGCTCCCAAGTCTTTGGTTATATAGGCCACAGTTTGAAAAACCTCACCTACCAGTCGATTGATTAAAGTGCCAGTCGACTACCATATGTGGAAATTTGACCGTTACATCCCAACGTCTTGATACCAGTCGACTGGTGAAAGTATCAATCGACTGCTCCACTATAGCCGAGCGAACAGAAGCATTCTGTTCGCTCCCAGTCAATTGCCCAGTCGATTGAATCAGTCGACTGATAAAAGTATCAGTCGATTGGTACCTCGAATACAGTCTCTCAACACTCGGACTCTCACCCTTATGACTCACTCGACTCTTCCTTGCAACTTTGACCTCTTGCCTTCAAGCCTACTTCCTTTGGCTCACGTCGCTCGAATGCATTCAAGCCTGCGACTTGTCCCAATATCCATCCTTCGTGAATGCCTCGAAGTGTGCTTCCCTCGGCTCTTATCCTTACTACCTTGTCCATGGTCCCTTGGATGTTCCATCCTTCACCGGACCCGAAATTACTAAGTTGAGTCATATGTGTATCCTGTAAATCTGCACAACTCAAATACACATATCAAATACAAAGGTAAATCTAACTTAAACCTTTTGCTCAAATATCAAAACATATGGTCACACCGGACCTCAAGATTGCCTCCAACAATCTCCCCCTTTTTAATTTTTGACAATAAATTTAAGTTAGGAAAAACATAATAGCAAAATAACATGCTAATAATATTTTTGGACTTACTTTGCCAATGCAACACACTTGGACTTACACAACCAAGAAAATATGCAACATGCATTAGAACCTATCACAAGATTTCCCCTACACCTAAGCTCCCCATTGAGCTAGAAATTTCTCACAATGACATTTAAGAACCTATCACAAAACTCCCCCTACACCTAAGCTTCCGAGTTAGGATTTTCTCACCGCAAAGGTATTTACGGTTTTCTTGACTAAACCTTACTTCTCCCTCTTTACCTAATATAAAAAAGCTTCCAACAATATCTTAATTGTTGGAATTTATTATCCAAACTGACCCTAAACTCGTATATTTATCCCCTAAGAATCTCATACACTTATACGAGTTGTCCCTGTCAAATACAATGCTAAAAAATAGTTTTCAGAAAATATCAGTCGACTGCCATAAATCTCAGTTGACTGTCCTTATTGAAACAAACTCACAGAACCTTTCTGTGTTCGATAAATACTGTTACCAATCGATTGATAATTGCATCAGTCGACTGGCATGCCTTTTTCAGCCTTAACAGCATTTCTGACCCAACTTTAGAAATACACCAATAATTCCATAGATATCCAAAAATATCCAAATTTTATGGAGAGGTCTATTATACTCGTGTATATTTTAAAATGTACATATCTCGGATCCCAAGATTGACACAAAATACAAAACTAGCTAAATTGTTCAATTGAACCTTGACCTAAAGTCCTAGTTTTAGCTTTCCCTTGATGTATTTGTCCATACTAAACCCCAACGCATCCCTAGCATTTGTTTATATGACATCTATACATCTAAAATCAATTTTCATGCAAAATGACCCCAATGTCATATTTCCTTGCATGAAATTCAATCCAATTATGCCAATTCCCTAGATTTTAAACTCAAGTTCATCTCCAAACTATTTTGGCACATTCCATGGCTTTTCTAGACTCTCAAGTAATACCCATTTGAGATCCATTAGCCATGGGTCCCAAATTGACTCTTTGAGCTCCCCCTAGAGCTCTTAACCTTATCCATCTTCTTAGATGCTTTCTCCACTATGGCTAAACCACAATGGTGCACCTTGAACACATTGTCCTTAGTTAATTTTTCTTTACCTTTAAATGACTTTCCCTTGTCATTTCTTGACTTCTTCTTACTATAGTCACGTGCAGCCCTAGCATAAGATTTTCTGTTAGCCTTGGAAATATTAGATTGGTATCACAAACCCGATCTATCTTTGTTGGGTCTTTGACTACCCAACGCCATACTTAAACGCTTAGATCCAACATTAAATATATTTAGGGTTTTCTATAAATGATCAAGTTTTGCCTTTAAAGCTTGATTTTTTCCTTTCTAGGTTCCTGATCCTAGAGTCAATATGTCCACTTTGGACATTCCTAGATTTATTCTTCCTAGGCATGTGTCTCCCCTTCTTGGAATTAATGCATTGGTTCTCCATTATCTTCTTCGTCTTAGGCAATGAGAATTTAACATGTCTAAGTTTATCATGCATAGATACCTTAGAGATATGATTTACATTGACCCTATTTCTATCATGATATTTAAAACTAAAATTTTGCATGGGTAAATAATAAAAGTTATTCCAAACATGCATGGAAAGCAATAATTTAAATTACATTTCAAATTAGAGTATACCTCCCTTACTCTTGAAGCTCCCCCTTGACTTGAACTCTTCTTCTTTTCTCATTTCTTCAAATGCTCCAACTTCTTGAGCTCTCCCTTCCTAGAGCATATGGTATGGTAGTGACCCATTTCACTACACGTGAAGCATCTAATGTGTTTCTTCTCTTTCTTCTTTGTACAACTCAAATTAGATTCTAAAAGAATTGAATTGAGTTTAGGAATTACCTTCTTCTTACTCATTAGGCATCTACTCTTATAGTGTCTCTTCTCATTGCACCCAAAACAAATGATATGGTCCTTTGACTTCACTTCGGTGGAGGTGCTAGCAAGGTTGACTACTTCGAAGATCTCTTCTTCATCCATCTTAGCTTCTTCTTCAACCTTTGATGACGTTTCGTCATCCACACTTGTGGATGACACTTCTTCATCTTCTCCTCCTCAGATGATACCTCATCTTCCTTCTCCTCGGAAGTCAAACACATGTCCATCCTTAAAAGTTGTCCATAAGCTTCCTCCATATTTTAACAGAGCTATCAAGTTGTCCATCCTTAAAAGTTGCTCTTCTTGGTGGTTAGTCCAGCGAAGTGTGACCTTACTCTGATACCACTTGTTGGAGATCAGTGGCCGATAAAAAGGGGGGTTGAATAGTCAATGCCCCCAATTCGTGATTCTCTCTTCCTACACCTATTAGGTGTTGGTTGCTACTCGGAAAACCTAATGGTTCCACTATACAAAAATTTTGTACAAAGGTCTGAACCTTTTCCTATCTACCATGTGTTCTTTTAAATTAAACTTGGATCGCCTGCGGAACTTAACACATTTGATCCAAAGTTTAATCTATTTGTTCATTTAGGTTTAGACTCGGATCTCCTGCGGAACTTAACACGTTCGATCCAAATCACCTAAGTTATTAATTTCATTAAATATTAGTTTCCAAAATTGGCTTCCAGGACTGCATGGCGAGGCACATGGCCTTCTTGGATATGGGAACAACCACCACCGCCTAGACAAAGCCTTTTAAGGAAAGTTAATATTTAATTTCCTTAAATAACTTTAGGTCAACCGAAAAGAACAATCAAATCACAAGGAAAAGAAAAACAAAAGAACACAACATCGAAAACAAATTCGAAATACTAGAATCGCATGCCTCTTGTATTTGGTATTATTTCCAAAAATAACTAGTATGATGCGGAAAGGAAAAATACTAGTTATACCTTTTAGAAAGACCTCTTGATCTTCTACCGTATTCCTCTTCTAACCTCGGACGTTGTGTGGGCAACGATCTTCCAAGATGAGGACCACCTAGCACCTTCTTCTTCTTTCTTCAAGTTTCGGCCAAGCACCAAAATCCAAGGATGAAGAACTTTTTCCACCAACTAAGCTCCAAGGGATGCAAGCTTTCTCTCCTTCTTCTTCTTCTTCTCCAAGTAGTATCCGGCCACCACAAAAGCTCCAAGCAAGGAAAAGTTTCGGCCACCACAAAGAGGAAGAGAGGGAGAGAGGATGATCGGCCACAACACCAAGGAAAAAGAGGGAGAGAATAATAGAGGTTGATCTCATGAAGGCACCCCAACCCCCTCTTTTATATTCCTTAGCTTTGGAAAATAAGGAAATTTAATTACAATAAAATTTCCTTAACTTTCCTTGACAACAATTAATTAAGAAAAATTAAATAAAATTTCCTAATCAATTATATCATGGCCGACCACCTCAATAAGAACAAACAAGACAATTTTAATCAACAATTAAAATTCCTTATTTGTTTTCGAAAATTTTAAAAAATAAAATTTCCCTTTAAAATCCCTTCATGGTTGATAAAAAGAAATTTCTATAATTTTAATTTTTCTACATGTGAATAATTTATAAAGAAGAAAAATAAAATATCTTTTCAATCTACAAATAAGGAAAGAGATCTAATCTCTTTCTTTAATCTTTTGTAGATCCTTTTAAAAGAGATATTTTAATTTTTAATCTCTCCAATAAATTATATCTTTCACATAAGAAAATTTTAAAATTAAAATTCTTTTAAATTTAACGGGGGCCGACCACCTAAGCTTGGGTTCAAGCTAGGGCCTGCCACCCATGAACCAAGGCTTGGCCGGCCCTAGCTTGAACCACAAGCTAGCTTGGCCGGCCCCTACATCATGGGTACGAAGGTGGGTACAGGTGGGTATAGTACTCTATAAATAAGAGGCTACGATAGGGACCGAGAGGAGGAATTGGTTTTGGTCTCCCGATAAAATTAAGCATCTCGTGTTCGCCCCGAACACAACTTAATTTTATCAATAATAATTCATTCGACTAGAGAACTATTATTGAACTACCGCATCAATCACAAATTACATTTTTGGGCTCCTTCTTATTATGAGTGTGTTAGTCTCCCTATGTTTAAGATGTCGAATGTCCACTAATTAAGTGAGTTACTGACAACTTATTTAATTAATATCTTAATCCAAGAATAGTACCACTCAACCTTATCATCATGTCGAACTGAGTTCATCTGTAGGGTTTAACATGACAATCCTTATGAGCTCATCTTGGGGACATTATCAACCTAGATTTCTAGGACACAGTTTTCTTCTATAATCAACAACACACACTATAAGTGATATCATTTCCCAACTTATCGGGCTTATTGATTTATCGAACTAAATATCACCCATTGATAAATTAAAGAAATAAATATCAAATATATGTGCTTGTTATTATATTAGGATTAAGAGCACACACTTCCATAATAACTGAGGTCTTTGTTCCTCTATAAAGCCAGTATAAAAGAAACGACCTCTAATGATCCTACTCAATATACTCTAAGTGTACTAGTGTAATTATATAGTCAAGATAAACTAATTCCTAATTACACTACGACCTTCCAATGGTTTATTCCTTTCCATTTTGGTCGTGAGCTACTGTTTATAATTTATAAGGTACTGATAACATCATCTTCTGTATGTGGCACCACATACTATGTTATCTACAATATAAATTAATTGAACAACTATAACTAAATGTAGATAATTTGACCAAATGTGATTCTTTATTTAAAATAAATGTTTACAAAAGCTTAGGCTTTCAGTATACACTCTAACATTAGGAAGATAACAATAAGAAATAACACCAAACCGCTAACAAGTCGATTTATGTGATTTGAAGATAAAGCTCCTACTCAATGATTGTTCGTAAGATGGACGATCCCGATCCATCGGTGGATGACTCCTTGAAAACCACCGGCTAGCTCACGTAGCTCTTTGTGAGTGGAGAAACCTCACCACAATTCTAAACCAGAATACTTGAGATGCTAGGGTATTGGTAGACTACTAATATGGGTTAACTATCTCTATTTTGTCAACCTTAACCAAGCTCCCAAGCCTTAGTTATATAGGCCACGGGTTGGAAATCTCCACCTATCAGTCAACTAGTAAAAGTTTCAGTTGACTACCCTCTATGGAAATTCGACTATCACATCCCAATGACTCGATACCAGCCGATTGATGAAAGTACCAATCAATTGCTCTACACTGGTCGAGCGAACCGAAGCATTATGTTCGCTCTCAGTCGATTGTCCAATCGACTGAACTAGTCAATTGATGAAAGTATCAGTCAACTGATACCTCGATTATAGTCTCTCAACACTCGGACCCTCACCCTTACGATTCACTTGACTCTTCCTTGCAGCCTTAACCTCTATCCTTCAAGCATACTTCCTTTGGTTCTCGTCCCTCAGATGTATAGAAGTCTGCAAATCCTTCGCATATGCCTCAAAGTGAGCTTCCCTCAGCTCTTTGTCTTATTGCCTTGTCCACGGTCTCTTGGGAACCCGAAGCCATCAAGCTGAGTCATATGTGTATCCTGCAAACATGCACAACTCAAATACACATATCAAATATAAGGGTAAACTTAACTTAAACCATTTGCTCAAACATCAAAATACATGGTCACACCGGACCTCAAGATTGCCTCCAACATGTCATACTTCCATTTTATTTATTCATAAATTTGCTCTTTACATGTTTTGATTGACAGGATGTCATTTGGAACAAAAATAGAGCAAAAATGTACATTAAAGAAACTTATGAAGATCCAGCAGCTTGGCCATGCCCCCCGGCACGACCGTGTGCCTTCTTCCTAAGCAAAGCTAGACAGGTTGTGCCTCCCTTCAATAGCCAACCAAGGGGCAGCCATGTGAAAACACATGACTGTGTCCCCCTTCCACAGCTGAGCAATGTTCAAACCGTGCCAAATGGCATGATTGTGACAAACTTTTAAAACCAAATCAGGGTCAGGTCGTGCCAAATGGTACGACTGTGTTAGGGTTCCAAAGGCAAATCAGGGGTTGGCAGTGCAAATTAGCATGACTAAGCCTCTTCGGCCGAGGCTATTCACCCTTAGGTCATGCCAAAAGGCATGGCTGTGATGAAGAAAACAAGGGGACTATGTCGAGTGAAAATAAGGGGACTGTGTCACTCGAAAACAAGGCAGAGTTGAATCTGGGCAGACTGCAGACTTATTTTGAAAGGCTATAACTTTGTACTCGATTGGAGTTACGTGCTATTCTTTATACTGAAATGTAGCTAACATCAAGATCTACAACTTTAATTTAGATTCAACAGAGAGAAATCATGGTCTAGTCATGCTAAAAGGCACTACCGTGCCTCCCAGCCATGGCTTCATCGGGTCCTCCACCCAAACTATAGACGAAACTTTAAACCACCATAACTTTCAACTCGATTAGAGATAGAGCTTGATCCAAATATCAAAATGTAGATAATTTCAAGGGCTACAACTTTGGTTCAAAGTAAAATATAAGAAAACTATATTTAAGGGGTGAAAAATCTGGTTTATCAGACCCTATAATCCTGGTTAATCTGGGCAATTTAGAGGAGGTATAAAAGATCAAGAACCTCATTCTTTGACTCATCTTGGGTTTGGGACTTCATCTCTTTCCTTGTAAAAGGGTTCTCTCCTTAGGGAAAAATCCTAGAGATGTCATCTTCATCATTTCCAACGATCTATCCACATCCAGAGTAAGGATTCCCTCCAAGAAGACCAGCGACACACTGATAAATATTCTCTTCTCTCTCAATCCATATTTTGAGTTGTAGATGCTATATTTATTATCTTTTGGTTGTATCTTCCTTGTAATGGAGTAGATTCTCTCGATCTAAAATGTAGAAAGTAACTATGATGTGATGTATAAACTATGTATTTTGACATTTTCTTATTCGAAGTGTTTATGTCATGTTCTATGTGTGTTGTGTCTTCTATGTTTGATGAAATGCGTGAATGGTGTAAACATGTAGGTGTATATTGATTGTTCACCCCATAAAGGGGATATTCTAGATTGTATGACCGGGGGACCCTATGACAAGAGTATCCCTTTTATTGGACATCTAGGGTATCGCCTTGAAAGGGGGGATGATTCTCCACAAAGAAACATCTAATTAGGTTTAATGGATTATCTCTAATCTTATGTTAATAAGTATTTTGTGTAATCTAATGATTGTATGATCGCGGAGCCTTAGTGACAAGGGTATCCCTTTAACCGAACTTATTAGGTTACCTCTTCTACTTAGTGGTATCAAATACCACGTTGTGGGGTAGTATCTGTTGGTGCAACCTTAGGTCAAGGTTGACCTGGGTGACCCGACTCGAGTTGACCTGACTCGAGGTATATTTTGATGTTTGACAAGAATGGAGAAGTTATACTTTGATGTTTGACAAGAATAGGAACTTGGGGGATTGTGGGTGCAACCTTTGGTCAAAGTTGACCTGGTTGACCCGACTTGAGTTGACCTGACACGGGAAAAGTCCAAGTATGGAGACTTGGCACGGAAAAGTCCAAGCAGGGAGCTTGGCACGGGAAAAGTCCAAGTATGGAGACTTAGCACGGAAAAGTCCAAGCAGGGAGCTTGGCACGGGAAAAGTCCAAGTATGGAAGATTGGCATGGGAGGTCAGAGAGGGCTCGGTAGCTCATTCTCTGGACTGGATGGAGTCAGAGAGGGCTCGATAGCTCGTTCTCTAGACTGGATGGAGTCGGAGAGGGCTCGGTAGCTCGTTCTCCGGACTAGGTCAGAGAGGGCTCGGTAGCTCGTTCTCTGGACTGGATGGAGTCGGAGAGGGCTCAGTAGCTCGTTCTCCGGACTAGGTCAGAGAGGGCTCGATAGCTCGCTCTCTGGACCGAACGTAGAGTCGGAGAGGGCTCGGTAGCTCGTTCTCCAGACTAGGTCAGAGAGGGCTCGGTAGCTCGTTCTCTGGACCGGACGTGGAAGTTGGAGAGGGCTCGGTAGCTCGTTCTCCGGACTAGGTCAGAGAGGGCTCGGTAGCTCGTTCTCTAGACCAGGAAGACGTTAGGGTTTAGGGCTGGGAAGCTCTAAAACCAACAGAGGCATTGGATCGGTCTGTTGACCGATCCAGTGATACTTTGGCTGTCTGGATCGGTCTGTCGACCGATCCAGTGATACCTTAGTTATCTGATCGGTCTCGTGACCGATCAGTAACCACACAGTAGCTTTCTGTGGGTTATCGATTGGTAAGAAGCGAGACAACAGGGGATCAATAGGGGGATCGGTCTGTGGACCGATCCACCTATGGCCTGATCGGTCCACAGACCGATCAGGAATCGGCAACCCCTCACTGTGAAGAGTTGGGATCGGTCTGGGGACCGATCAGACTAGGGCCTGATCGGTCCACAGACCGATCAGGGATGTCCTGGACCGATCAGGCTATGGCCTGATCGGTCTAGGCCTAGCCGTTGAGACACAACGGCTAGATTTCTGTCTTCTTCTTCGCAGGTTAAAGTTATATAACGAGGTGGAGGGCCTCTACAGGGTTGTTGCTGCTTCTTCTTCTTCCTCCTTGCGATCTGAGCTTTGTTGAGCTCTCTACTGCTGAAGCTTCGTGTGAGCTTCCCTTGGCTGGGTCTCCAACAACAGTTGTTGTTGTGGTTGGCATCCGTGAAGTTGCTGCTTCATCAACAGTCGACGAGAAGGCAAGCAAACTAGTGTTTTTACATTCATATTGTTCTTGACTTCTTGTAATATCTTTGTACTCCGATCTTGCTGTTGCAAGAGAGATTGTGGCGAGGTTTCTCCACCCAGAAGGAGTTTTTATTAGCCGATTTTCCGGGGTCTCATCCACCGACGGATTGATAGGATTCGTCCACCTTACGGACACGCCGAGGAGTAGGAGTATCATCTCCGAACCTCGTTATATCATCGCGTTTGAGGTTTGATATTCTTCGTTTCGTTTCTATCTTTTATTTCCGCTGCGCTAACTCAATTTGTAGGAAGAAACGAGAATTTGGGGTCGGCTATTCACACCCCCCTCTCTAGCCGCGTCCGAAGGTCCTAACAAGTGGTATCAGAGCAAGGTCGCTCTTCGTGGGATTAACACCCGGGGGAGCACGAGCTAGAGAATAGATCATCTTGGAGAAGACGTCACGATTCCACCCTTCTACGATCGCGACGACTTCGCGTATTGGAAGGTAAGAATGAAGTATTTTCTTATGACTAACCTAGTAAATTGGAATTGTGTACATGTAGGTTTTATTCCTCCGGTGGATAAAGAAGGAGAACCTCTCGAGAAGAAGAAGTGGACGAAGGAACAAATCCACCAATCCATAATCAACGACGAGGTAACGAAAATCTTTTAATTTTCATTACCTAATGATATCTTGTGTAAGATAGGTGGATACAATAATGCCAAGGAATTGTGGAACAACTTGGCTAAGTTCCATGAGGAGAGCTCCAATTCAAGTCATGAAGAGGAGTCAAGTGAGCCAAGTAGCTCACATCATGGAGGTATGAAATTAGAAGTTGAGGGCTACTCAACATCTAAGGAAGAAGAGGAGGAGAGTTCTTCTTCAAGACTGGAGCAAGAAGAGGAAGCCTCTACCTCCGGAAGGGATGAAGGAGAGAGCTTATATCCATCCTCAACCCTAGGTAACTCAAGCAACTTAATTTCAAATAAATTACATATAATGTGCTTTGAGTGTAGGGAATATGGGCATTACAAAAGTAAATGTCCAAAGAGGATTAGGAAGACTCGACCGGCACCAAAAGTCAAGGAAGCCGGAGTCCCGATACGCAAGGGCAAGGAGCACGTGGTGTGCTTCCAATGCAAGCAAAGGGGACATTATAGGAGTCATTGTCGAAGGGGGAGGCAACCTCACAAGGACAAGAGACCAAGCACATCTATAGGGGGAGCTAAGGCAAACCCTAAGGTATCCTTTAAGGCACATTCTTGCAATTCTAATAAGACACATGCTAGTAGTTTTATTGCAATTGTCAATAATGATAAGCATGATAACCATAAAAACCGATACATGTGCTTAGGTGCCAAACATGTTAGCCTAGATAAGGACAATGCTAGAAATGCCAACCCTAGAGTTAACTCATCTAAGGTTAAGGAAAACCTAGATAGGAATTCCAAAACAACTAGACATATGCCTAGGAATACCTCAAAGAAAAATGGAAAATTAAAGCTTGAGGTATTAAAGAAGGAAAATCAAGTCTTGAGGTCAAGACTTGATACTTTAGAAAAGGCTCTTAAGAAGTTGGAGAAGCCAACTCTAGGGTCTAAGGGTCAAAAATCAAAGCCCAAGGACATGAGAGGTTTGTGTCACAAACCTAAGTCTCAAGTGGTCAAGCCCGCTTATCATAATGTTTCATTCGATTATGGAACAAGACCTAGGGCTAAGAAGACCATCACCAAGGTCACAAGGGGAGTCACCCCTAGAGTTGATCTTGATGAGTCCCAAATGACCAAGGCTTTAAAGCCTAGGAGGGTCATTAGGAGGGTTGCTAGGGAAGTCATCCCTAGTGAATATTTAGTGAACCTAATGAGCTCAAATAGGTATTAGGTTCCTAGGAGCTTGATCCCTTCACGCTAGATGGTTTAGCGTGTGCCAACCTTAATTGGATAGGTAGTTAACCTACTCATGGCAAAAGGTGGCATTTTAGGAATTTTCAAGGTGTAATCAAGCCTTGAAAATGAAATTAAGAATTATTCCTAAGGTGATTAGGATGTGTCAACCACATTTGAGGAGTTTTCTAGGATCAATCTAATTGGCACATAGTGATCTAAAAATCTCTAGTTTATGATTTTAGGTCTATTACACTTAGGAATATAAAATTTATGACAAAATGATCAAAATTATCAAAAATGGCAACTAAGGCTAGAATTAGGTATTTTCTATACCTTTATATGTTATTTGACATACATTGTTTGTCATATGCCATGTCATGACATCATATTTATTATCATTTGAAATGTCATGATAATACTTAGGTTAGTTATATGTCATGCCTTATTTAAGTTTCATACTTTATGCCATAACATCATGACATTGGCACATATTTCCACTTATGATATTATTTTATGTCATGTCATCATCTCTTGCATTTATAATCAATTAATTTGATTTAAGGATAAAAACATAATTTGATATGGAGATCTAATTATTGTTTAGAAAATGCATGAGAACTTAGCTTAAGATGACCTAAACTCATATCTCACATCAAAATTGACTTGGATGTGTTTAATACACCTTAGATGTGTGTGATATATTAGGATTATGAGTTAGGATCAAGGTGCATAGTTCTTGTACCTAGATGAGCCTAATTCGAATTTGAGGATCATAGGGAAAACTTGTGTACAAGTCATGTACATTTAGCCCTAAGATTGTGGTCCTGAATTGAATGATTTAAGATCATTTCAAAATTGATTTGAAAAACCTTGATGAAGCTTTTCTAGTAATAGCATTCATCATTGAGCAAGTTGATACAAAGATGGATTAACTTTGAGCTATTTCAAAGTCTTTCGAACTTTGTATCAAGATTAAAAAATGGGAGTTATTTTCATAGAAAACTATTTTTCCATGATAATATATGTTATGAGGAATGTATCCTCAAAATTTTACAATTTTTGAAATTTTCTGTATTTTTTTTAGGGGTTTTTGAATTTCGGGAGAAAAATCAGAAATTCTTATCAGAGAATTGTGGACCGATCAGAGAGGATTCTGATCGGTCCAGGGAAGTCTGGATCGGTCACTGGACCGATCCAGTGAAATCCTGATCGGTCTGGTGACCAATCAGAGCGTGCCAAAATGCTGATTTTCGACTGTTGTCTGAAATTTCAGCTATGGAAGTTGGTGCTTTAGATTTCTAAAGGGTTGAAACTCTCCAAGACATTGTTGGTGCAATGGTCAAAGAGGAGTTGACTTTTAGGGGGAGTTTTACCTATTGGTCAAGGAGCAGTTGACCTTTAGGGGGAGTTTTACCTATTGGTCAAGGGGGAGTTGACTTTTAGGGGGAGTTTTTTACTCGTCAAGATTTTTGAGGATGAGTGATATGGGATTATCACTGAGTTGATTGTTGATTTTAGTATCAAGGGGGAAATTAAGGGTTTCAATGAAAGGTATGGGACTTTCATTAGGAAGAAACTCTTGACCTTGATTCACTCCTTTTTGATGTGTGTCAAAAAGGGGGAGAATGTCCAGAGAATATTCAAGGAAGAACATTGGAGTTTGGGGAGAATGTTCAAGGAAGAACATTGGAGAACTATTGGAAAACCTAAGTTAGGTTATCGGGTTAACCTAACTTGATTATGGTTTTTGTCAAACATCAAAAAGGGGGAGATTGTTGGTGCAACCTTAGGTCAAGGTTGACCTGGGTGACCCGACTCAAGTTGACCTAACTCGAGGTATATTTTGATGTTTGACAAGAATGGAGAAGTTATACTTTGATGTTTGACAAGAATAGGAACTTGGGGGATTGTGGGTGCAACCTTTGGTCAAGGTTGACCTGGTTGACCCAACTTGAGTTGACCTGACACGGGAAAAGTCCAAGTATGGAGACTTGGCACAGAAAAGTCCAAGCAGGGAGCTTGGCACTGGAAAAGTCCAAGTATGGAGACTTGGCACGGAAAAGTCCAAGCAGGGAGCTTGGCACGGGAAAAGTCCAAGTATGGAAGCTTGGCATGGGAGGTCAGAGAGGGCTCGGTAGCTCGTTCTCTGGACTGGATGGAGTCAGAGAGGGCTCGGTAGCTCGTTCTCTGGACTGGATGGAGTCGGAGAGGGCTCGGTAGCTCGTTCTCCAGACTAGGTCAGAGAGGGCTCGGTAGCTCGTTCTCTGGACTGGATGGAGTCGGAGAGGGCTCGGTAGCCCGTTCTCCGGACTAGGTCAGAGAGGGCTCGGTAGCTCGTTCTCTGGACCGAACGTAGAGTCAGAGAGGGCTCGGTAGCTCGTTCTCCGGACTAGGTCAGAGAGGGCTCGGTAGCTCGTTCTTTGGACCGGACGTGGAAGTTGGAGAGGGCTCGGTAGCTCGCTCTCCGGACTAGGTCAGAGAGGGCTCGGTAACTCGTTCTCTAGACCAGGAAGACGTTAGGCTTTAGGGTTGGGAAGCTCAAAAACCAACAGAGGCATTGGATCGGTCTGTTGACCGATCCAGTGATACTTTGGCTGTCTGGATCGGTCTGTCGACCGATCCAGTGATACCTTAGTTATCTGATCGGTCTCGTGACCAATCAGTAACCAAACAGTAGCTTTCTGTGGGTTATCTGATCGGTCTGGTGACCGATCAGTAAGAAGCGAGACAACAAGGATCAATAGGGGGATCGGTCTGTGGACCGATCCACCTATGTACTGATCGGTCCATAAACCGATCAGGAATCGACAACCCCTCACTGTGAAGAGTTGGGATCGGTCTGGGGACCGATCAGACTAGGGCCTGATCGGTCCACAGACCGATCAGGGATGTCTTGGACCGATCAGGCTATGGCCTGATCGGTCCAGGACTAGCCGTTGAGACACAACGGCTAGATTTCTGTCTTATTCTTCGCAGGTTGAAGTTATATAACGAGGTGGAGGGCCTCTACAGAGTTTTTTTTTGCTGCTTCTTCTTCTTCCTCCTTGCGATCTGAGCTTTGTTGAGCTCTCTACTGCTGAAGCTTCGTGTGAGCTTCCCTCGGCTGGGTCTCCAACAACAGTTGCTGCTGTGGTTGGCATCCGTGAAGTTGCTGCTTCATCAACAGTCGACGAGAAGGCAAGCAAACTAGTGTTTTTACATTCATATTGTTCTTGACTTCTTGCTATATCTTTGTACTCCGATCTTGCTGTTGCAAGAGAGATTGTGGCGAGGTTTCTCCACCCAGAAGGAGTTTTTATTAGCCGGTTTTTCGGGGTCTCATCCACCGACGGATTGATAGGATTCGTCCACCTTACGGACACGCCGAGGAGTAGGAGTATCATCTCTTAACCTCGTTATATCGTCGCGTTTGAGGTTTGATATTCTTCGTTTCGTTTCTATCTTTTATTTCCGCTGCGCTAAATCAATTTGTAGAAAGAAACGAGAATTTGGGGTCGGCTATTCACACCCCCTCTCTCTAGCCGCGTCCGAAGGTCCTAACAGTATCGATATTTAGTTAGACTTTCTATATGTGTATAAGGATGAAGGTAAGAAGATGAACAATGCATAGGAACATTAACTGGTATCATAATGAAACTGAACTCCTAGAATCATTCCCCTAAATCAAACTTCCTTCACCCACTTATGCTCCCTCTCTCTACTCTTGCTCTCTCTCTTCTCTCAATCTCTCTCTTCCTAGCATTTGTGAACCATATTTTGATTGTCTAGATAATTCTCTATGTGAAATTAACTAGTGTTTAATCAACAGTCTCTGTGTGATCGATATTTTATTACTTGACGATAATCGTGCACTTGCAACTTCTACACATCAATGATCTATTTGAAATTAATGGTTAATTATGAATAACTAACATAACCGGGAACCTATTAGGTCATATGTACTACGAGTTTATCCGAAAGATTTAAATGAATTTGAGAATTAGATTCTCAAATCGAGAGAGACTAACGGTCTGTTTGGGAGGAGGTGAGGGAAGGGGAAGGAAGGGAAAATAAGGGGAAGGGAAACTTTGAACCTTGTTTGGGAAGGAGTGAGGAAAGATAAGGAAAGGTAAGCTTTAGCCTTCGTTACCCATGGAAAGAGAGATTTTCTTACACCCCGAATTGGGGTGTAAGGAAGGGGAAGGGAAAACAAAAGATTTTTTATTCCAATTTTATCTCGGTTCTTAATAGTTTAAGAAATGTTCCAATTTCTAATTTTGCTATATTGTTGGAGTCCAATTTCCTCGTCTTCTTCACATCTTGCTTACTGCCAGATTATTAGAGGAGGGGATCCGACACGTCTTCTAACTAAATTGAAGGGTGAAACCATTTTTATCGTCATAATTTAAGAGGATATCTACTATTTTTAATTTTTTCCATCAAAATTTAATAAGACAACGTTATCTTTCATTTTTTTTTATTTAAGGTTTCTAAAATCATTATTTTCATTATTTCTCATTTAATTACTTGATTGTAATTCATTGTTTTATTATGAATAGTCTAAAAATATTAATTTTTTATTAAAAAAATAACTAATTTAAATGATAATATAAAAAATTAATTTTATTATTAAAAATATCTAATTTCTATTTATAAAATAAATATTAATATTATGAAAAATGTCTAATTTAAAAAGTAAAGGTATTTTTATAACTTTATCTATTTAACTTTCATTCCCCTTCCTTTCCTCCCAAACAAAATAATACATATTACGTTAATGAACCTTTCCTCCCTCCCAAACAAGGAGAAGTTAAATACTTTAATTTCTCTCACTTCCCCTTCCTTCCCTTTCCGTTAATGAACCTTCCCTCACTCCATCCAAACATAGGGTAAGTCTGATTGGGCCAAACAAAGAGAAAATATGGAAAGATATTTGTCATAAAGGAAGCAAGGATGTATCGCATCTTTTAAAGATAAATTGGACCCTCTTTGGTTTAATTATAAACCAAATTGGTTTAGTTTAATTAAAAGGAGTTTGGTTATTGAACCAAATGGTTTGGTCTAGAACCAAACTTAAGGCTATTAGTTTGGATTTTAAGTTTACAGATACGGGTTTGGATTCACTAATTAACCTCGTTAGATCTATAAATAGATCTAGGATGGAGAGAAAAATAAGAAATCTCTTGGAGCCCCTCTCCTCTTCTCTCCTCTCCTCTCCTCTTTGTGTCGTCGGCCACTAAGGAGGAGTGTCCTCCTTGGTCTGTCGTCGAGCAACTTCGGTCATCACCTCCCATCTGGCTAACAAGCCTTCGCCAGCTAGAAGGACACCAGAATAGTTCCCCTACGGCTAAGTGTTGGAACCCCAAGGTGTTTTGATGTGATCAAACAAGCTAAGTTAGGTCCTGCGTTTGTTTAACCCTTGTGTCTAAGTGTGCAGGAACTTAGGAACACAGGAAGTCGAGCGGAAGACGCGGCTAACGAGAAGGACGACATGGGGAGAGAGGCGACGGGCTCGGTGCGTCCGAGGGACGAGGTGACCGCGGAAGAGTACACCGGCGGACGAGAAGAACGTGTGCGGCGTTCGAGGGACGAGAAACCGGGAAGGAAGGCTGCTCGAGGAGAAGGCCGGAACATGGGTTCGGGTGAGCCCTATTCCGGAAGGCCGAGATCACCCAAGCAAACGGAGCCGGAGCGAACAGACCCGGACCGAGATGAGCTGGATCGAGATGTGCTAAACCGGAGTCGAAAAGTCAAGTTATGTTGACCTTAGGGCTCCGGGCGCCCGGAACCCTTCCGGGCGCCCGGAAACGACTTTTCAACATGATCGAGTTTTGATTCGATCCGACCGTTGGGGGATAAAATTTATCCCTCCCAGGGCGCCCGGAACCCTTCCAGGCGCCCGGACCAAGACTATAAATATAGCCTTGGTCCAGAAGCAATTATCAATCAAGAACAACTACTTGTAATCCAGTGCTTTCATTTGTGTTATTTCTTTCTGTGCTTTCAACGCTGTAAGAGGCTACTCCGCCCAGAGGAGAATCAATTAGTGCACCTTCTTTGCCTTGGATTAGCAATCCTCTGATTGCAAACCAAGTAATTCCTCTGTGTCAACTTTCTGTTTTAATTAGTCTCTGTCTTTTTAATTACAAGTTCTTTTAAGTTAGTTGAATATCCGAGAAGGGTTTTTGGTTTTATTTTGTAGGGCAATTCACCCCTCCCCTCTTGCCGGCCTCCAAAGGGATCTACAAGTGGTATCGCAAAGGAAGAACTAACCGAAGAAAACAAGAGGATGGACCAAAGTATCGTCCCACCAAAATTCGAGGGGAACTTCGCAGACTGGAAGCGTCGTATGGAGGTATTCCTAAAAATAGATTTTGAAATTCGGTTTATTATGAAATATGGTTTTGTAGCTCCAATAGATAAAGATGGAAAAGAAAAAGAAGAGAGCGATTGGACAAAGAAGGAGCAGAATGAGTCGGTAGCAAACAGCCGTGCGGAACATCACCTGCTGAGCGTGTTACCGCCTCAAGAGGTCAACCGCATCGGAAACTATTTATCTGCTAAAGAACTTTGGGAGAAGTTCCTGGAACTCCACGAAGGCACGTCCGAAGCAAAGCTCGCGAGGAGGGACATCCTCCGCAACAAACTGATGAACATCCGTCTAAAGAAAGGTGAGAAAGTAGCCGGTCTACATGCAAAGGTAAAAGAACTAGTTACTGGTCTCGAAAACCTTGGTGAAACGGTAACCAACCGGGACACTATACGCTACGCGCTCAACGCGTTTCCAAGAACTCCAGAGTGGACATCAATCGTCGATGCTTACTACATCTCAAAAGACCTGGAGGTAAGTACTTTAGAAGAGTTGTTTTCTACCCTTGAATTACACGAAACTAGATATGCAGAGATGTCAAAGGACACAACCCAGACTATGGCGCTGAACACAACCAACAAGGATGAACCCGAGTCAGATTCCGAAGACGATCAAGAAGCGTACATGGTAAGAAACTTTAAAAAGTTTTTTAGATCTAATAAATTTAAAATGCAGAATCAAAAAGGTAGAAGAAAGGTACGGTGCTACCAGTGTCAGAAGGAGGTACACCTAAGGGAAGACTGCCCAGAACTCAAGAAGATCAAAATGAAGACACCCAAGAAACACAACCTAAAAGCAACTTGGGATGACACTTCTTCATCTGAATCAGAAGCTCAAGAATATGCGGGGATTGCACTGATGGCAAGCCACGAAGGACAAAGTACATCAGAACCCAGCATCGATGAAGGGGGAGCGACCTCAGATGGAAGTAGCGAAGCAGGGGGAGATTCAGGCTTCAAGTCTGATATGGTAAGTGAGGTATGCCTCTTACCCCCTGATGAACTTTACTTTGGTATCAAAGCTATGACTAAATCCATGTATAAATTAGAAAATAAAAATGCCAAATTAGAAAATGAAATTTTAGAAACAAAAAGAATTTTGACAAAATCATGTCTTATACAAGATTTTGAAAAACTGAAAATTGAAAATGAAAAACTAAAAGAAGAAATAGAAAGATTGAAAAAATCTAATGGTTCAAATCTTTCTACTTTTAGATATTATAGAGGTTTAAATTGGTATTATAGATTTCATCAAAGTCAAATTAGAAATATATCAAAAATCTATATACCTAGGAAATACTTGGTAAATCCTGTAGGTAGGAACCTCTATTGGGTTCCAAAAACCTATTTAATTTAAAATTAGACTTAGCATTTTCAGCAAGGAAATTAAACAACTAATTTCTTTATGAGGCTTTGTCTAAGGAAGTGGTTGTTGCTCCAATAACCAAGAAGGCCTAGTGCCTCGCCGCGACCTGGAAGTCAAGTATCAAAATGAAAAGTTTAATTGACTAACTGAAAAAGTATTAATTCAAATTACTTAATGCTTTAAAAGAGTTATTCAATTTATGTTAGAAAAATAAAAATTTAAATTTTTTTTTAACTTAGAAATTTTTTTATCTTAGAAATTTTTATGAAAATTAACTTAAAATTGTTTCTTATAAATATTAACTTAGAATTTTTTAAATTAGAATTTTTTTTTTTTGAATGTTGAGATAAGTTTCAAAACTTAAAATTTTTTTAACACTTATGACTGTTTTATCTGAAAAATGTTTTACTTAAATGTTTCTCTTTCGAAAGAAAAATTCTGAAGAGTGTCTTTACATGTTTTACATTAACCCCAATTTTTATGTGATCAAAGGGGGAGAAGTATGTTAAGTCTAGGGGGAGGTACTATAATTTTTCAATTGAAAAATATTTGAACTTATTGGAATATAAATTGTTTTTATTGCATATGGTTACCCTAACTTAACTTGGGTTGCTCACATCAAAAAGGGGGAGATTGTTGGAACCCCAAGGTGTTTTGATGTGATCAAACAAGCTAAGTTAGGTCCTGCGTTTGTTTAACCCTTGTGTCTAAGTGTGCAGGAGCTTAGGAACACAGGAAGTCGAGCGGAAGACGCGGCTAACGAGAAGGACGGCACGGGGAGAGAGCCGACGGGCTCGGTGCGTCCGAGGGACGAGGTGACCGCGGAAGAGTACACCGGCGGACGAGAAGAACGTGCGCGGCGTTCGAGGGACGAGAAACCGGGAAGGAAGGCTGCTCGAGGAGAAGGCCGGAACATGGGTTCGGGTGAGCCCTATTCCGGAAGGCCGAGATCACCCAAGCAAACGGAGCCGGAGCGAACAGACCCGGACCGAGATGAGCTGGATCGAGACGAGCTGAACCGGAGTCGAAAAGTCAACTTATGTTGACCTTAGGGCTCCGGGCGCCCGGAACCATTCCGGGCGCCCGAAATCGACTTTTCAACAGGATCGAGTTTTGACTCGATCCGACCGTTGGGGGATAAAATTTATCCCCAGGGCACCCGGAACTCCGGACCAAGACTATAAATATAGCCTTGGTCCAGAAGCAATTATCAATCAAGAACAACTACATGTAATCCAGTGCTTTCATTTGTGTTATTTCTTTCTGTGCTTTCAACGCTGTAAGAGGCTACTCCGCCCAGAGGAGAATCAATTAGTGCGCCTTCTTTGCCTTGGATTAGCAATCCTCTTATTGCAAACCAAGTAATTCCTCTGTGTCTTCTTTCTGTTTTAATTAGTCTCTGCCTTTTTAATTACAAGTTATTTTAAGTTAGTTGAATATCCGAGAAGGGTTTTTTGTTTTATTTTGTAGGGCAATTCACCCATCCCCTCTTGTCGGCCTCCAAAGGGACCTACACTAAGTACCGCCACCGAAGCAAAGAGAAATTGACAACTAGAATCTGTCCGCTGGCAGCCAGCCTCTAATCCCCCCCCCCCCCCCCCGGTTCATTTTGGTGAGCAAATGTTGCCACCAAAACCCCGATGCCTCAGGGTACATTATCCCTCGTCGGTAATAACATGTTAGTACCCTGAGGTAGTTTTAATGTAGTTAACCGAGTTGAGTTAGATCCTATGTGTATTTGATGTCTTATGTCTAAGTATGCAGGAACTTAGGAGAACAGGAAGTCAAGCGAAAGATGTAGCTAACGAGAAGGATGACACGGGAGAGAGTCGACGGGCTCAGTGTGTTTCAGAGATGAGGTGTTGCGAAAGAGTGTGTTCGCATATGAGAAGGGAGTGCGCGGTGTTTCAAAGGGATGAGAAGTCAGAGCAGAAACTTGCTCGAGGAGAAGGCCGAAAGATGGGTTCGGATGAACCCAATTCCGGATAGACGAAATCACCCAGGCGATTAACGTGGCGGAAGAGCCAACGGGGAGCTGCGGAGCTGCAGGAGGCGCCTTCAATGTGGTTGGAGGTGCCTCCACGCTTTTCTGTGGGAAGGCGCCTTCAACTACCTATGGAAGGCGCCTTAAACTGGGCAAAATTATCCGTTAGCGAAAATAAAACTTTATCTTCACTTGCCTCGCTAGAGGCACTTTTTACCTTGTTGGAGGCGTCTTCCAACCTCGGATAAGATTTTCCAGGGGCTATAAAAAGACCCCTGAACCTAAGAAATATTCAACAACTCAAGCATTCATTTCCTAGTAACTTTCTAAGCGTTCAACGAGTATAAGATGCTTCTCCACCTTCATTGAAGGAGATTTTTAGTACTTTCTTTTGCCTTGGATTAACAACCACCTAAGTTATAATCAAGTAACTTTTTTACCTCTTTATTTTATTAGTTGTTAAATTACTTTAGTTTAATGGTTCTACTAATCTTATTTGAAAGATCGAGAAAGGTCCATTTTTAATTTATAGGCAATTCACCCTCCTCTTGTCGGCCGCACGACTCATAACACAACCTCGTGGATGTCGGACAGCGATAAAAAGGGATCTAAGTAACAACCTTTTCTTCTTCTCCGAACAACAACCCCTTTCGGTTCCCTTCTCCCTCTCTTTGTGCCACCAGGTTGTCCTCATTGTCGGGCACAAAGTTGAGCCAGGATTCTCTCTCGAACAACTTGTCTCTGTTCATCGGCTAGTACCAAAGATGGAATCGAGACTCGTGACTTTGTGAAGTCATCTCGATGATTTCTCAACGTGGATACGAATAGAGGTGAGGCTTCATAGCATTGCTGGTTGATATTATTTCCACTCCACTTTATTCGTCAGGTATAATTTAATTATTATAAAATTTAATTATGCGGTTATATCTGACATGTTGTATCTTGTATACGTATGATGTAATAAAGTAATTTATTTTTATTTTACTTTCGCTGTGCATTTTAGAAACATGTCCTATCCACACATCCGTCATGCTACATCCTAACATATTGTAAGTATCGCGTGCGAGTTTTGATGTGATCAACCAATTTAATTTAGGCTCTACGATTTGATCACTTATGTCTAAGTGTGAAGGGACTTAGGAACACGAGAAATTGAGCAAAAGAGCAACAAGTGAGAAAGATGGCATAGGAAGCGAGTCAACGGATTGGTGCATCCGAGGGATGAGGAGCTGTGGAATAGAACACTGATAAATGAGAAAAGCGCGCGCGACATTTCCTAGGGATGAGAAGCTAGGGAGAATAATTGCTTGAGGAGAAAGCTGGAGTTGGGTTAGGTGAGCTCGACTCTGGACGATCGGAGAATCATCAAAGTCAACTCCTGAGTTGACCAGGTCCAGGCATTCAAACCATGTCCAAGCGCTCAGGCCAGGTCCAAGCGCCTATATTCTAGGCATTTAGACTAGGTCTAGGCACCTAGACTCTAGGTGCCCAAATCGGGTCTAGCTTCCTGGATTGTTTCGCCATGTCAGCAAGCCATTGCTCGAAGAGGATCAGCACAGAGTCCACGTTAGCCAACTCCAAGCGCCCAACCGGGTCTAGGCACCGGGGAAGTGATAACTTTTGGAAAAGAAGCTGTTACAGAGTGAATCGAGTCGACCTGTCCAAGTGTCCGGACCTAGTCCAAGTGCCTAAGAAGCGTCATGTCAGCAAACAACTAGTTGTGACCAGAGGACTATAAATAGAGCTACACATATATGGTATGCAATCTTAGTCTTGAGCCTAGTTAATGAAGTTATGATGTGTGTCAATTGACACAAACACTAATGTTGATTTTAGAAGATTAGCACCACTATGGTGTTGTTCTTCTAAAATCAACGCCATAGTATTATGTTCTTCTCACACAGGGTGGTATTGGTTTTCATATATCAACACTACTATAATGTTATTCTTAGAAGAACAAGACCATTAAGTTTTGAAAGTTTAATAACTTTTTGAGCACTACTAGGGAGGCCTTAAAATGCGGGCACATTTAGAGTTTGGTGCATTTCATGAACCTAGAGGAGTTGAAATAGGTCAAATTGGAGCTCTATAGATCCATTAATGAGTTTTGATCAAAACCTATTAATGAACCTAAGGGATTTAGATTTCTAAAAAATTACTATGAGATGGAAGAGGGGAGTGTATTGAAGATATATATAGTTTGCAATCTTGGTCCTGATCCTAGTAAATGAAGTTATGGTTGTGTGCCAATTGACATAAATATTGGTACTGGTTTCTAAAGATTAGCACCACTATGGTACTGATCTTCCAAAACTAGCACCATAGTATTCTATTATTCTCATATAGGGTGGTGCTAATTTTTGAAGCAACAATATGGTGATGTTCTTATAGAACAAGACCACATAGTTGTGAAAGTTTAAAAACCTTTTGAGCACTACTGGTAAGGCCTTCAAATAGAAATGGATGGTGATCTTGTCTGAAAGCTATGAGATAGCGCACTATCTCCGATGGATGGTTGGTCGAAGAGTAGTAAGCTTTTCGAGATCTAAAGGAACACCTCAATGATTCTGCGCATAATCAGATGAGCCAACAAAGCGTTAGTAACATAAAACTAGGGTGGGGATCCCTGGCTAGGCCCTCCGACACTCAAGTCAGTCTCCTCTCTCGAAGGTGGCAGAAGAACAGTAAAGAAAGTGCCCAAAAAAGTTAGGTTCATATGCAAATGTTTGCGTACCTCGCTAGCAAAGAGGATTCTTTTTTTATACCACTTCATGTAACCTCCATAATCGTAAGGTGGTCCCTGGTTTATTAGAGTTTGTTAGGTGATGCAAGAAAGTATAACTTGGGTGTTTCATGATAGTACGAGCAATTTTTTTCCTACCCACAGATGTACCTCTTTTATCATTTATGCTTCGTATCATTACTGAGGTTGTTGGAGGAGAATGCTGTTATAACTGATTCATCAATGAAAAACCAAATAGTCTTCAAAGGAGATTTCAAGGGAATATCCCCTGGCAATTATGGCAGGCTATCAAAATGTTGTCTATTATTTACCTGCTGAATGCATCTCAACTGCTCCACAAGATTGGCCGCGTTATTTGCTATTGTATTAATCTGCTTGATCATACATTAAATATTACAAAAACGTGCTCAAAAACTAATATAATACTCATATTATACCATAAGTTCACTTAAGGAGTTATATAATAAAGCACGTATGTTGGAACTATATTTTAGGGGTACTATATCTTCAGGTAATTTAAACCAGTCCAACCTTTGCCAGGTCAGGCATATACAGAGAGCTATATGTTCAGTCTATCTTCAACCCAACGATAGTGTATGCATAAATAGTTTTATGAGACGAAATATTATTAAGCATGTGCGGCCCTTGTTTGGTCGAGTGCTTACCGTGAGCCTTATGCTAGTTCAGTCTTACTCGGCAGAATGTATATCTCTAGGTCCGTCCAGGCTTTGCCTAACCGAGTGTTTACAGAGAATCTTATGTCTGTTCGACCTTTACTTGACTGAACATATATCAAGAGCTATATATAAGATTAGGTATTTCGGGGTCCGCCCAGGCTTTACCTGACCGGGTGTTCTCAAAGAACGTTATGCTCATTCTGCCTTTACCCGACCAAATGTATATCAAGAGTTATATATAAGATTAGGTATTTCGGGGTCCGCTCGGGCTTTGCTTGGCGAGTGTTCTCAGAGAACCTTATGCTCGTTCGGCCTTTACCCCGTCGAACGTGTATCAAGAGCTATATATAAGATTAAACGTCTTTGTGTCCGTCCGGACTTTGCCCGACCGGGTGTTCTCAGAGAACCTTATGCTTGTTCGGCCTTTATCCGACCAAACGTGTATTAAGAGTTATATATAAGATTAAATGTCTCTATGTCCATCCGGAGTTTGCCCGAGCAGATGTTCACAAAGAACCTTATGTTCGCCCAGTCTTTACCCAACCAAACATGTATCAAGAGCTACATATAAGATTAAGCACCTCTAGGCCCGCCCAGGCTTTACCGGGCCGGGTGTTCCAAGGGAACTTAATATTCATTCAAGTTGACCCCATCTAAGTATTTTACACTAGAGTCATCTAAGCAAGACCCGAAAGTTGGGTGATAAACAGAACTAGATGGGGATTACTTTTCTATCTCAACTTTAACCACCACACCATCTTAACCAGAATCTTCACATTATCTTTGGAGCTTGCTCGATACAACCTGTATCAAATGGCATATTTGGACTTTGGTGCACTATATAAATCTAGAGGAATTGGAATGAGTCTAATCGAAGCTGGTTTAGTCCATTAATGAATTTTAACCAAAATCCATTGATGAACCTAGAGAATTTAAATTTCTAAAAAATTGCCATGAGATAGAAGTGGTGAGTGTATAGAAGATATATATGATGTGCAATTATGGTCCTAGGCCTAGTAAACGAAGATATGGTTGTGTGCCAATTAATACAGATATTGATGTTGGTTTTAGAAGATCAACACTGTTGTGGTGTTGTTCTTCCGAAACCAGCACCAGTGTTCTGTTATTCTCTCACACAGAGGTGTTGAAAAGATCAACATCCCTATGACATTGTTCTTAGAAGAATAGGACTATTTAGTTTTAAAAGTTAAAAAATCTTTAGAGCACTTCTATAAAGTCTTTCAAAAAGTAAATGAAAGCACATTTGGACTCTGGTGAACCGCATAAATCTAGAGGAGTTGGAATAAGTCCAATAAGGTCCATTAATGAATTTTGACTGAAATCCATTGATAAACTATTTCTGAAAAAATTATCATAAGATGAAAGAGATGAATGTGTAAAGGGTATATATGATATGAAATCCTAGTCTTGAGCCTTGTAAATGAAGTTATGGTTGTGTGTTAATTGGCACAGACACTGGTGCTAGTTTTGGAAGATCTGCACCACTATAGTGCTGATCTTTTGAAATCAGCACCATAATGTTCTTTTATTCTCACACAGGGTGGAGTTGATTTTCAAAGATCCACAATAATATGGGGTTGTTCATAGAAGAACAGGATCATAGAGTTGTGAAAGTCTAAAAATATTTTGAGCACTACTAGGAAGACCTTCAAACAGTAAAGGAGAGCACATTTGGACTTTAGTGCACTGTAGAAATCCAATAGAATTGGAATGGATCTAATCGGAGTTAACTAAGTACATCAATGTGTTATGAACTAGGAGATTTAGATTCTTGAAACATTGACATATAATGGAAGAGAGTAGTACAATGAAGGTATTATAGTGTCAATGACTAGTTCTGACATCCTATGATAAGTTTGAATCAATCAGCCGATCGAGTTACTTCTACCATTCAATTGGATTAAACTATACATGGGCACAAAACCTTTTTGAATTAAGGCTACCAATTGATTGCTACAGTATATCAATCGATTAGTGATAATATTCATAGTCATAGAACCTTTCAAAATTGATCTCCCAATCAAGTCACTACACATAATCGATTGCTACAGTAAAGCAATCAATTAGGGTAGATTGTGTTTACTACCACATGTATATCATGAACGTTAAATAGAAAAGGATGGCATATTTGGACTCCGGTGCACTATATAAATCTAGAGGAGTTGGAATGAATCTAATTGGAGCTAGTTAAGTTCATTAATAGATTTTGATCAAAATTAATTGATGGACTTAGGGAATTTAAATTTCTAAAAAATTACTATGAGATGGAAGAGGTGAGTATGTAGAATGTATAAATGATGTGCAATCATGGTCCTAAGCCTAGTAAACGAAGTTACGGTTGTGTGCCAATTAGCACTGATATTGATGTTAGTTTTAGAAGATCAAAATCGTTGTAGTGTTGTTCTTCCAAAACCATCACCAGTGTTCTGTTATTCTCTCCCACAAGAGTGCTGAAAAGATCAACACCACTATGACGTTGTTCTTAGAAAAATAGGACTATTGAGTTTTAAAAGTTAAAAGATCTTTTGAGCACTTCTATAAAGTCCTTTAAAAAGTATATGAGAGCGCATTTGGACTCTGGTGCACCGCATAAATCCAGAGGAGTTGGAATAAGTCCAATCAGAGATCTCTAGGTTATTAATGAATTTTGACTGAAATTCATTGATGGACCTAAGAAATTTAGATTTGTGAAAAATTGTCATGAGATGAAAGAGATGAATGTGGAGAAGATATATATGATGTGCAATCCTAGTCTTGAGCCTTGTAAATGAAGTTATGGTTGTGTGCTAATTGGCACAAACACTGGTGCTAGTTTTGGAAGATCTCCACCACTATGGTGTTGATCTTCCGAAATCAGCACCCATAATATTCTATTATTTTCACACAGGGTGGTGCTGATTTTCAAAGATCGACAATAATACAGTGTTGTTCTTAGAAGAACAGGACAACAAAGTTGTGAAAGTTTAAAAATCTTTTGAGCACTACTGGGAAGACCTTTAAACAGTAAAGGAGAGCACATTTGGACTCTGGTGCACTACAGAAACCTAAAAGCATTGGAATATATTGAATCAGAGTTGGATAAGTGCATCAATGTATTTTAAACTAGGAGATTTAGATTCCTAAAAAATTAACATGTAATGAAAGAAAGTAGTACAATGAAGATATGTATAGTGTCAATGACTAGTTCTAGCATCCTTTCAATAAGCTCGAATCGATCAGCCGATCGAGTTACTTCTACCAATCAATTGGATTAAACTATACATGGGCACAAAACCTTTTTGAACTAATCACATTGTTGAGGTAAGGCTACCAATTGACTGCTATAATATGTCAATCGATTAGTGATAATATTCATAGTCATAGAACCTTTCAAACTCGATCGCACAATCAAGTCACTGCACATAATAGGTTACTACACTAAAACAATCAATTGGGGTAGATTGTGTTTACTATCACATGTATATCATGAACGTCATTTGAATACTGCTAATGGGAACAGAGCTATTCTTAATCGATTAAGGTTTTTACCAATTGATTGGAATGATGTTAATGGGAATATCACCATTTTGAATCAATTGGGGGTTTTACCAATCGAATATTTAACACAATTATATAAACAAACCTTAGAAATTGATTCACCTAAATGCAATTTCCGCACCTGTCACCTTCTCTGCATTTGTCGCCCTCCTACGTTGGTGTCCTCTCTAGGGAATTCACAGATTGGTAAGCCTTAGATATTTTCTTTTAAGGTTCCAGTTGCATGTTTTTAGTTTAAACCCCAGATTTGGTCTTTGATGGGACCTCCATCTCCTCTTCGTGCTCACAAAGAAAGTCAGGATTTCAGTGACTTATGGTTTGTTCTTCGAAAATAGTTTAGTGTTTCAAGATCTTTCAAAATCTACAGTGAACGTTGCTCCTCAAAATGGCGCCAAAGTAAACGCTAATTCCAACTTTTGTTCTTAACTCTGTTACTTTTCTTTTATTCACTAATATGATGTCATTTGGTTTGCATTCATGCATCAATTTGGCATTTACATGATTGTATTGTTGGTACATTACGATTCATGCATCATTTATGCATATTTAGGCAAAAACGTAAACAAATTGCATTCAGTGAGGGCTCATCCAATGAATCCCTTCAAAAAATTTATCTACTCATAGGTTTTAGCTTATTGCAGTTTAGTCGCTGGATGTAAATTTTTCAATGACTATTGCTTTAATGTGGTTAGAATCATTTGACATTATTAGTTAGAATCAATAGTCTATTGTGAATGAGATTTTAATTTTGACTTAGTTTCTAAATTTTATAACAACCTATGTCCGTTCGGTGTTGTTCTTCTATACCAGACCCGTGTTGCTCGTCATAATTTGCACTTTACTCCTATCATTCTCCATGAGCTCTTAGGGTGTCATCCATTTAAAAAAGATTTTATATTCTACCCCTCGTTGATTGAGTCTCTGTCTACGCCCTTTGAGCGGATATCAGTGTCTTTCCTATATAAACACTTCTACCAAAAATCTCATCATAATGGCCTCAATATCTTTCTAGCTAAATGAACTAGCTTCTGGATGTAGACAGAATAATAAATTGAGAAAATAATTTTAATGATACAGATAGAAGATAGAACAGCAGATCGAGAAAACAATTTTAATGATATAGATAGAAAAGTAAATCGAAAAAATAATTTTTATTTTTTATTATTATAGTCAATTTTTGTATATAGAATTTCTATTTTTGTATTTTTATATTTTGAATATGTTTAGAGATTTTAGGATTATAAGTTTTTTTTTTTTTTGTAGGATTTCTTTTTTTTTCTTTATAAGTTAGGAATTAGGGTCTATATATTGAGATTTATTTTATTTATTTGGTCTTAAGGTTTAGAGTTTATATAAGGGTCTATTTAGTTAATCACTACAAAATATCCCAAAATAGTGACAGGATTGCGGATGGAATTTTATTTCGTCGGTAATTATCGACGAAATATTATTTTCATCAGTAAATTCTGACAGAATATTATTTTTATCGGTAATTATAGTCATAACCTGAGAACCCTAAGTTTACCAGCGGGATTACCGGCGGAATATCAATTCAGTCGGTAACCACTGACGAACCCCATATTTCGTCGGTAATACCAAATAGGCATTACCGACAGAACATTTATTCTATCGGTAAATACTGACAGATTCTGTCAGTAATATCGGATAGGGATTACTGATGGATACTATGTTTCATCTATAAATACCGATGAATTACCGACATAATTGTTTCTATTGGTAAGTCTGCCTAAAACCTAGGGCACGACCCCAATTTTCCTTAGATGCGCATGGTCTTCCCCAATCTTGAGCATTCCGACGATTCTTTAGTGAATTCTCTCTGCCCCCTCTCTCCCTTTTCCTTACACCGACAGCCACATGCGGCCAGCACGGCACGCGGCTTGTGGTTGTGTCGGTCGGCAGCACGCGTCTGGCCCTGCTGGCAGTTGTGCTAGCTAGTAGCACATGCCTGACTATATTGGTGGTTGTTCCAACCGCTAGCAAGCGACTAGCGGTTGTGCCGACCACCAGCACGTGGCTGGCGGGGGTGTCGGCTGCCAACACACTGATGATGGCTGTGTTGGCCGCTAGCACGCGACTAGCAGCTGTGCTGATGGCCAACACGCAACTGGCGACTGTGTTGGTCGCCAGCACGTGATTGGCGGTGCTTGCTGGCAGTTGTACTTACCACCAACACGCGGCTGACGACGTGTGCTAGCAACTGTGCCTGCCGCCAACATGCGACCGGATTTTGTGTTGGCCACCAGCACATGACTAGCTTTTGTTCTAGCCACTAGCATGCTGCTGGGTTTTGTGTCAGCCACCACCACGCGATTGCCTTTTGTGTTGACCACTAGCACCCAGCAGGTTTTTGTGCCGGCCACCACCATGTGACTGGCGGCTTTGCGTGCCTGCCACCAGCACGCGACTGGCTTATGTGCCAGCTGCCAGTATGCTATTAACGGATGTGTTGACCACTAGCACGTGACTGGCGAATATGTCGACCGCTAGCACACGGCTGGCGAATGTGTCGGCCGCCAGCATGCGGCTAGCAGATGTGTCAGCCGCTAACACACGACTGACAGCCATGCCAGCTACCAGCACGCAGTGTGCCAGCCATGAGCATGCAGTGTGCTGGCCGCCAGCACACGGTGTGCATTTTTTCTAGGAAAATGTGCATTTTTCCATTTTGTAGTTTCTATATTTTGTAGCCATATGTAAGCATTTGCATGTTTCTTTGACATAGTCGGCATGACTCGATCATATTGGAGAATTGTATTTGCTCTAGATGCAACCCAAAACAATCTTAATGTAGGTCTATCATGAGTATTTGTAGCTATATTATAAAACAAATGATAGTAATATAATCCATGGTGGGCATGAGGGTAAACTTTACTCATTACATATAATATTTCAAGTTGTCTATCAGATATAATTGTCATAGTTGATGGATTGACGGCAAGAAATATCTTTATGTGATTTAGAAATCATTCCAAAATTGGGTCATACTCAACCTTGGCAATTGCAAAATCAACTAGAATAAGATTTTCATTACCATCTACTATTGTAGTCATCAATAAAACACCAAATTACTTGTCACTCAAGTGTGTTGTATCAATTCCAATTAGTTTATGAATATATATTCAAAAAACTCTTCCAAGTGCACCTAAAGCCTAAAAACAACTTATAAAATTTATTATCATCATTTGTTTTCAACGTATGTATCTAAGTCTCTATATTTAGCTCACGTAAAAGTCTATGGAGATTACTATAATCCTTATCAAAGTCACTATCACCTTATTTAGAGCTTTCTGGTATGCATAGTATGTCTTTCAATATGATATTTGCACTTTAAATCATGCTTTTATCTTTGTTTGAATCGCTCTGGGACTTTAATCATCTAATGACACAAAATGACTTTCAATCGAGAAGCTATAAAATATGTGCATATAGGATGATCAACTGTTTTCAAACCAAGGCCGCACGATGCTCTAAATATTTTATAACCATGAACTCAATATCTCCTCTTGTAATTATTATCCATGTGTAATTTTCTCTCTCACAAATAGCTTTAACTATGATATTCTTGGTGTTCTTTATTTTGTATGTGAAGTGCCTTTTGATACCATACTTAGCAAGTGTATTTTTAGAATATTTTTATATTGGGTAAACCTACAACAATAATTAACATATATTTATGTTATTACTACTTAAATTGAGTTGAGTTGAGTTAATATTATGAAAATTAAAATAATACATTACCGGACCAATACAAAATTCAATACTATCATCTAGTTCTAATTGCTTTTGCAATAAGTAAGTTTTGAGTTCATTACCTATGCATCTTCAACTAATCGAAATAGCTCTTCAAGGTCGCTATATTTGTTAGTGTTAGCTGACTTATCTAATGAATAGTATAGTGTTAGCTGACTTATCTAATGAATAGTATATATTATTTGCTTTGAATTCATCGTCGGAGACCTCCCTTTTAATTTTCACTTCTATTCTATTGTCGTTAAATTTTTGTTCAGTCCTCAAAAAAATCTTCTGATCCTATACTCATACGGCCTGGGTCATTCTCAAAACTCAGAGCTTGTTCAAATTGAGTCTATAATTAATATTTTTCCTAGCATTCATCACAAGACTAGAGGAAGTTGAAGCTGACATATTGGTAATACTCATATTTATATTTGAAGAATAGTTCGTGTTGATTCTATAATTGTAAATCAATAGATAACATATAACTGAGAGCATCGCCAGAAATTAAATCTTCACTGCATTGATATAATTAAAAATTAATCATATTACAAATAAAAAAATTCATTTAGATTGTGAATATTTCAAAAATATACTATCTGAGTGGAGAAAGTCATAGATCATAAAATGTATATGTTCTTAAAATTGTACTATGATATTTTAGAGTTTATTTTTTTAGAAACAAGCAACTTTTAGATCATAAACATACTTAGATTTTTTATTCAAAAGGTTAACATCGGTCAAATATAACTTTGGAAAGAAAAAAAAATGACATAGGAAAGTCCCGATGCGAGTGAAAACAAATGATAATACTAATTTATAAATAAGAAAAAATTATATAACGTAATGTGATATAACTCATTATAAATGGTTCACTATTATTGATCGTTAATAAGATAATAGGCAAATAAATTATAGAGATATTTTGTATTAGGATATCTTCGCATGAGAAATGTTAGATACTAATATATAAGACATTTTGCATTCATTTAGAATTAATCTTAAGATCTATTAGGGTACATTTGGTTGAAGGTTATTCATCCAAAGTTATCAACGAAAATTTTATTTGATTTAGGTAATCGATGATTCCCGAGTAATGTTACATACCCGACACGTCAGTAAAAAGGGCATGTAACCCGGAATCGAAAAACCTCGAAAAACTGAGATTTTTCTTAATTCGGGAGTTAACGAAATTTTTTTACCAAAAATACTCTCGAATAAGAGAAAAATATGATAAAAAGAAAAATATAAAAAAAAAAAGGGAAAAATTAAAATAATAAAAAATAAAAAAACATAAAAAATAGAAAATGGGGGGAAAATAAAAAAACACAAAAAAAAAGGAAAATAGGGGGGAAAAGTAAAAAATTAAAAAAAGCGTACAAAATAATAAAAAAGTGTACAAAATTTAAAAATATATAAAAAATAAAAAAGGGGGAAAATAAAAAAACGTAAAAAAAAATTTAAAAAATAAAAAAACAAAAAAATAATGAAAAACGTGAAAAAGAAAAAATAAAAACAAAACTTAGAGTTTAAATAATAATAATAATAATATATGATTGATTTTGTAACTAAGGATAATATAGTGAAATATTAAACTATATTATTCATTAAAATCTTCAAATAAATAAGTTTTGTTGCATTACTTAGATTGAATCAAACAATATTTGGTTATATTTTATTCCTCATAATTTTAGTTATGTGATAATTTGATAATCACATAACTAAGATTATACATGATAACTTGAACCAAACACACCCTTAAAATAATCATTCATGCAGATAATAATTACGTCAATCTTGGGGACAAGAAGGCATACATATTAAAGCGTAAAGTTTGATTTTATGATTGATTAAAGCGTAAAGTTTGATTTTAGAGATCATCGATTTTATGAAAGGATTGTTTATAGTGAAAAAAAAATTAAGCTGAATAAGGAGATATCACCGACGATCGCATTGGTAAGAGCATGAACAAGAGTTTAGATGTCTAGTGGCTAGCGTATGAGATGTTGTCATCATGAGATTTAGGGTTGAATCTCAGTAAAGTCGAGGTAAATACCTCCCTTATGTGTTAGTCATTATTCTAAAGGCTAGTAGCCGTCCGTGATTTACCTCCTTTGTGTTGACCCTGAGACGAATTGACAGGGGCACTGGGGACGAATATATTCATTTTTTTACCACCATGAACAAAAGTTTAGATGTTACCATGACACATGCACTAGGATTTTATGAAATGTTTGGAATTTTGGAACTGCCGGGAGAGTAGTTTCCATGCTACCTTTTAAATTTTAGAGCGTGATAATTTTAAGGAAGCTTCGTCCGGTCAAAAGATTTGAGCGTTGATCGAAGATAAGAACAGAGTAGCCACTACAGTTAGAGCTGGCAGGGAGGGACATTGCGTTTCACCTGTTAGAACTTTGGTCGTCGGGAGGGACGCTTGTGTTCAGGAGCTGCCACAATGTGGTGAAGACGGTTGGAAATAGACACGTCGTCGGCTATTGGGAGATGGCGTGATGTTTAGGTTTAGATTTTCTTTGTTCACCTTTGTATAAGAAGGTGCATCGTTCTGTCCATCGTCGGTTTTGGTTCGGACACATGTTACCTTTTCATGAGGAAGGCGCATACACTGGTTCATATTTGACTTTTGGTTTGGACGCACACGATTGTTTCGTGAGAGGAGGGGCAAAATAAAAAATAATTATATAATTTTAGGGATGTAAATGAGTCGAATTGAATCGAACAGTATTAGGCTCGAGCGCGACTCGTTTAAGTTATATTCGGATTCGAGCTCGGCTTGAGCTCGAATCAAACTTTTATTACAAGGCTCGAGCTTGGCTCGATTTTGAATTATCAAGCTCACGAACAGTTCGAGCTCGGCTCGTTATTAGCTCGATTATCATAGTTAACGAGTCTAATTCGTTAAGCGAGCGCAAACTCATTTTCAGGACTCATTTTAGAGTTCGTTTTAGAATTCATTTTTTGACTTGTTTTAGATCTCGTTTAAGACTCGATTTAAGATTCGTTTTTTAGCTCGTGAGCCTACAAACGAATATGTTCATGAGCTCACGAGCCGAATATCCTTAAACTCGAGCTCGATTGGATAAAATTGTCGAGCTCAAAATCAAACTCGAGCTCGGCTCGATAAGTTAAACGAACGAATTCGAATGAGTTTTGATCATGTCGGGAAGCTGAGAAGACGAACCTGTCGGTGTGACGTGTCTGGAAGGTTGACCGCATCCCCATGACCAGGATGGTGATCTGTCTCCTGTGTTGACCAAGTCGCCTGGAATCCTCGGGTCAACAATACCTGTAGCCATCGACCGGGTTGCCCCGGTCTCTAGTACCTCGGTGCTCGAGGTGAATTCCACAAATATATAAGCAGTCAAATAAATGACTAGTAGAATAATGACGTAAACGAGATATGAGTACAGGAACGTACCTTGGGGGGCGCCCTCGGATGGATAGGTGAGCTGATCAAGTCGTCGCTCGACTCTGGATAGTAGATAAATACCCGCCGGGTGAGTAACTGGCTCTGGTGGCTCGAAACCGGATGCGATGTGGATCCGCAGGGTGACGCGCGATCTAACTACAATCTCGGCTCACAGGCCAAAGCACCACAGCGACACGAAGGTCGCACACTCCGTCAGCTCGTAGGCCGGGATACAATAACGGCACGAAGGCCGAATACACTCTCGGCTCGCAGGCCGGTATATAGACATAGCACGATACCTGAGCCCTCGGTAAGCGACTGCTCGGAGGGTGACGATGCTGCCCGGAGTTGTCGGCGGCTGCGGCAGTGGATACCAAAGATGACGGCGCGGGACGCCAGAGGTGCTGACCGCCAAAGACGGCAGCGGCAGTGGCTACAGCAGGAGATGCCGGTAGCGGCAGCCTCTGGAGGAGGTACATGGCCGGCGGGAGGCGTTGACGGCCGCTGGAAGTCACGGCCGGCGGAGGCACTCGCTGCCGGCAGTGTGGGAGAGGCGTCGATGCCCGCTGGGGGCGACGGCGGTGACATCCGCAGCCACTGGAGGCGGCGACAATGGTCGCCACGCGACAATGGCAGCAGCTGGCGCCCACTGGAGGCGGCGGCGGCAGCGAGTACGCCCGCTAGAGACGGTAGATCCTCCATGGCATCGACGTCGGCTAGTGGAGAGGAGGGAGGGAGAGGTGGCTCGTCGGCAGCCATCCTCGAAGGAGGCGGCCATGGATGATGAAGAACTGGCTGCTCCTCTCCATGGTGGTGGAGGCCCTCCTGCTACCGCAGGTGGCGGCGGCGGAAAAGCACGAAGGAAGCCCATCTTCTCTTCCTGTTGGCGGCGCTGGGGTGCAGGCCGGAGGAAAAGAGGAAGAGGAGAGAGGCGGGAGGCGGCCGGCGCCGGCAAGGAGGGAGGAAGAAGCTCTTCCTGGCGTCGGACCAAAAAAACGCCTCCCTTCTGCATGAACAGTACTCCTCCTTAAGACCAAAACCTCATTCCTCTAAAATGCCCAAAATGCCCTCTTATCTCTTCACCGTATCACAAGTCTCCCCTTCAAGTCTAGTCGAAGAAGGCGCTAGTCCGACTGACTGGACAGTCTATCGCAAAGGGCTGGACCGCTCTCGATGTTAAAGTCAAATCGTTGAACTCATTGTATACTGGTACGCGAGCGATTGCCGAGCGCGCGATCGTGAAGAGGCCGATCGAGGCGGTCGGAAGGATGTCGATCGGCTGAATAGATGTCAGGCGGGCGATGCCGAACGTGCGACCGCGAAGATGCCGACCGGGCGATCGGAAGAATGTCGATCGGGTGAATAGATATCGGGCGGACGATGCCGAGCGGACGCATCACCCGTGAACTGAACGGAAGCGTAGCCAGGGAAATAGAGGCGCACAGATGCGAAAGTCTTTAGCCGAGCGGGCATAGAGCCCGTGAGATATCCTGGTTCGAAACCAGTGGACACTTTGGTCAGTGGTCATTAAAGCTGGCTCGACCCCGAACGAGGGAGATATGAGATCCGATAAGCTATTCCGCGACCAGTGAAAACTGCTCGACCCCGAATGGGGGAGATGTAATAACCGAAGCTGGTCCAAGACCAGTGAAGACCACTCGACCCTGAACGGGGGAGATGTAATAACTGAAGCTGGTCCAAGACCAGTGAAGACCACTCAATCCCGAACGAGGGAGATGTAATAACTGAAGCTGGTCCGAGACCAGTGAAGACCACTCGACCCCGAACGGGGGAGATGTAATAACCGAAACTGGTCTATGACCAGTGAAGACCACTCGACCCCGAACGGGGGAGATGTAATAACCAAAGCTGGTCTAAGACCAGTGATGACCACTCGACCCCGAACGGGGGAGATGTAATAACCGAAGCTGGTCCGAGACCAGTGAAGACCACTCGACCCCGAACGGGGGAGATGTAATAACCGAAACTGGTCTATGACCAGTGAAGACCACTCGACCCCGAACGGGGGAGATGTAATAACCGAAGCTGGTCCAAGACCAGTGAAGACCACTCGACCCCGAACGGGGGAGATGTAATAACTGAAGCTGGTCTGAGACCAGTGAAGACTACTCGACCCCGAACGTGGGAGATGTAATAAACGAAACTGGTCTATGACCAGTCGAGATGTAATAATCGAAACTGGTCTATGACCAGTGAAGACCACTCGACCCCGAACGGGGGAGATGTAATAACCGAAGCTGATCCAAGACCAGTGAAGACCACTCGACCCCGAACGGGGGAGATGTAATAACTGAAGCTGATCCGAGACCAGTGAGGACCACTCGACCCCGAACGGGGGAGATGTAATAATCAAGCGGTCTAAGACCGTGAAGACCACTCGACCCGAACGGGGAGATGTAATAACTGATAATCTCGACCCCGAACGGGGGAGATGTAATAACAGAAGCTGGTCCGAGACCAGTGAAGACCACTCGACCCCGAACGGGGGAGATGTAATAACCGAAGCTGGTCCGAGACCAGTGAAGACCACTCGACCCCGAACGGGGGAGATGTAATAACCGAAGCTGGTCCAAGACCAGTGAAGACCACTCGACCCCGAACGGGGGAGATGTAATAACTGAAGCTGGTCCGAGACCAGTGAAGACCACTCGACCCTGAACGGGGGAGATGAAATAACCGAATCTGGTCCGAGACCAGTGAAAACCACTCGACCCCGAACGGGGGAGAGAATATATGATAAGCTGGTCCGAGACCAGCGAAGACCACTCGACCCCGAACGGGGGAGATAGATGCTCTGATAAGTCGATCCGAGACTAGTAATAATCGCTCAACCCCGAACGGGGGAGTTGAAATAACTGATAAGCTGGTCCGTGAAGACGGGGGTTTAACGTCGCAGCTCGACCGTCTTCAAGCCGGGGTTTTTATAGTCGCCAGTTCGACTCTAGAGTTTAACGTCGCCGCTCGACTGTCTTCAGGCCGGGGATTTTATAGTTGCCGGTTCGACTCTAGAGTTTAACGTCGTCGCTCGACGGTCTTCAAGCCGGGGTTTTTATAGTCGCCGGTTCGACTTTAGAGTTTAACGTCGTCGCTCGACGGTCTTCAGGCCGGGGTTTTTATAGTCGCCGGTTCGACTCTAGAGCTTAACGTCGCCGCTTGACGGTCTTCAGGCCGGGGTTTTTATAGTCGCTGGTTCGACTCTAGAGTTTAACGTCGCCGCTCGATGGTCTTCAAGCCGGAGTTTTTATAGTCGCCGGTTCGACTCTAGAGTTTAACGTCGCCGCTCGACGGTCTTCAGGCTAAGGTTTTTATAGTCGCCGGTTCGACTCTAGAGTTTAATGTCGCCGCTCGACAGTCTTCAAGCCGGGGTTTTTATAGTCGCCGGTTCGACTCTAAAGTTTAACGTCGCCGCTCGACGGTTTTCAAGCCGGGGTTTTTATAGTCGTTGGTTCGACTCTAGAGTTTAACGTCGCCGCTCGACGGTCTTCAGGCCGGGGTTTTTATAGTCGCCAGTTCGACTCTAGAGTTTAATGTCGCCGCTCGACGGTATTCAACAATGAGCTTGCAACTCAGATAATATACACCCGTCGATCGGCACGGGGTCTTCAACATTGAGCTGGTGGCTCGAATAATATACGTCCGACCGATCGGCACGGGGTCTTCGACATCGAGCTGATGGCTTGGATAATATACGCCCGGCCGATCGGCACGGGGTCTTCGACATCGAACCGATGGCTCGGATAATATACGCCCGGTCGACCGGCACGGGGTCTTCGACATCGAGCCGATGGCTCAGATAATATACGCCCTGCCGACCGGCACGGGGTCTTCGACATCGAGCCGGTGGCTCGGATAATATACGCTCGACTGACCGACACGGAGTCTTCAACATCGAGCCGATGGCTTGGATAATATACGCCCGGCCGATCGGCACGGGGTCTTCGACATCGAGCCGATGGCTCGGATAATATACGGCCGGCCGACCGGCACGGGGTCTTCGACATCGAGCCGGTGGCTCGGATAATATACGTCCGCCCGATCGACACAGGGACTTCGACATCAAGTCGATGGCTCGGATAATATACGCCCGGCCGACCGGCACGGGGTCTTCGACATCAAGCCGATGGCTTGGATAATATACGCCCGACCGACCGGCACGGGGTCTTTGACATCGAGCCGATGGCTCGGATAATATATGCCCGGCCGACCGGCACGGGGTCTTTGACATCGAGCCGATGACTCGTATAATATACGCCCGACCGACCGGCACGAGTCTTCAACATCGAGCCGGTGGCTCGGATAATATACGCCTGGCCGACCGGCACGGGGACCTTTGGCATCGAGCCGGTGGCTCGGATAATATACGTCCGGCCGACTGACAAGGGGACCTTTGGCATCGAGCCGGTGGCTCGGATATGATGGAAACCCGGCCGATCGGCACGGGAGTTCTCGCTCGAGAAACTATGATAAATTCTATAATCGAAAGAAAATACAGCTGAAAACTAACCTGCCGACCAGCAGAGGATTTGATTCAATTTCTCGACTCCCGAATACCCGTGGAGTGAGGATACGATATACTCGTCGAACCCCTCACAATCATGAGGATGGCGGAACTTTCCGGGTCGTTCGTCTTCACGTTCCAGACCAGGTGCGTTCCCACAGACGGCGCCAATTTTATCCTGTCGGGAAGCTGAGAAGACGAACCTGCCGGTGTGACGTGTCTGGAAGGTTGACCGCATCCCCATGACCCGGATGGTGATCTGTCTCCTGTGTTGACCAAGTCGCCTGGAATCCTCGGGTCAACAATACCTGTAACCATCGACCGGGTTGCCCCGGTCTCTGGTACCTCGGTGCTCGAGGCGAATTCCACAAATATATAAGCAGTCGAATAAATGACTAGTAGAATAATGACGTAAACGAGATATGAGTACAGGAACGTACCCTGGCCCTGGGGGGGCGTCCTCGGATGGATAGATGAGCTGATCAAGTCGTCGCTCGACTCTGGATAGTAGATAAATATCCGCCGGGTGAGTAACTGGCTCTGGTGGCTCGAAACCGGATGCGATGTGGATCCGCAGGGTGACGCGCGATCTAACTACAATCTCGGCTCACAGGCCAAAGCACCACAGCGACACGAAGGTCGCACACTCCGTCAGCTCGTAGGCCGGGATATAATAACGGCACGAAGGCCGAATACACTCTCGGCTCGCAGGCCGGTATATAGACATTAAGACATAGCACGATACCTGAGCCCTCGGTAGGCGACTGCTCGGAGGGTGACGATGCTGCCCGGAGTTGTCGGCGGCTGCGGCAGTGGATACCAAAGATGACGGCGCGGGACGCCGGAGGTGCTGGCCGCCAAAGACGGCAGCGACAGTGGCTACAGCAGGAGATGCCGGTAGCGGCAGCCTCTGGAGGAGGCACATGGCCGGTGGGAGGCGTTGACGGTCGTTGGAAGTCACGGCCGACGGAGGCACTCGCTGCGGGGAGTGTGGGAGAGGCGTCGATGCCCACTGGGGGCGACGGCGGTGACATCCGCAGCCACTGGAGGCGGCCTGGGGCGACGACAATGGTCGTCGGCGACAATGGCAGCGGCTGGCGCCCGCTGGAGGCGGCAGCGGCAGCGGGTACGCCCGCCGACAGATCCTCCATGGCATCGGCGTCGGCCAGTGGAGAGGAGGGAGGGAGAGGTGGCTCGTCGGCAACCATCCTCGAAGGAGGCGGCCATGGATGATGAAGAACCGGTTGCTCCTTTCCATGGTGGTGGAGGCCCTCCTGCTACCGCAGGTGGCGACGACGGAAAAGCACGAAGGAAGCCCAGCTTCTCTTCCTGTTGGCGGCGCTGGGGTGCAGGCCAGAGGAAAGGAGGGAGAGGAGAGAGGCGGGAGGCGGCCGGCTGCCGGCGCTGGCAAGGAGGGAGGAAGAAGCTCTTCCTGGCGGCGGATCAAAAAAACGCCTCCTTTCTGCGTGAACAGTCCTCCTCCTTAAGACCAAAACCCCATTCCTCTAAAATGCCCAAAATGCCCTCTTATCTCTTCACTATATCAAGATAAAATTTTTATCGAATTGAACTCCAAATAATTCATGAACCGTTTGATTCATTTACATCTCTATATAATTTTAGAATTTCCAAACCCATGTACGTAGTTTAGATATTTCATAAAGTAGTTCAGTCAATTTCTGAATTACTTTTTGTCGATATGAAAAGAATATTAAAAGAACAATCTATAGAATTTACAGAAAAATAATTTACTTTTTATAAAATAAATAAGCAAAAACTTTTCATTTTAAGACTTTAGGACGAGATATACAATCAAATATCACACCCTTCAAACGGTTAATTATATATATATATATAAAGATTAATTCTAATTACAGTATATTATAGGGATTTTTTTGATAGAATGATAATTATAATAACGCTGACCCTTTAGATGGATTTTCTAATTTATGAAAATAATTGATAATTTTTTTTTATAAAATTGAATCGATTTCGTTTAGAATTAATCGATTAAAAAAATACATACCTGAATTAAAAAAATAAAACACATCAATTTGAAGGCGTTGTTGCCTGTCAAAAAGTTCTCCACTTATAGAAATCTTTCTCTTTCTTCTTTTAAGTAAAAGGAGAAAGGGTGTGGGTGTTGTTGGTAGGGATGGCAATTTCACCAAAACTCGATAGAGGATTCGACATCCGACCTGAATGGAGGAGGGAATGGAGGGACTATCAATACCCAATACCCGACCCGAATACCCGATTAAATAATATATATACATATATTAAAGAAAGTTTCCTTTTTTCAAAATCAACTTACTATTTTTTGTTGATATTAAAAGGAGACTATATAGATGTTTAATCTATTTTTTTAATCATATATATATTTTTAATAGGTTGTTAATTTTAATATATTTTTGTTGAATGATAATAGTTGGATAGAAAGAAAAAAAATTATAACTATAGAAGATATCCGATCATTTAACGGGTATGGGTATACCCATCAGAGATCATATACCCGATGGGTATGGGGACGGAGGATATAGAATCCGACCTGAATCCGACCCATTGCCATCCCTAGTTGTTGGTGCTTGGTAGGTGTCGGTCAAATAAAAAAAGAAATCAACCATTTATCAATTTGAAAGTTCTGTTTTTATTTTTTTAAAATCAGTTAATTAGATTGAGTCCTTAAAAACTTTGGTTAACCAAATTATTAAAAAAAAAAAAATTTGAATTTTATTTATTAGACTTTATATATAATTTATAATATTTATTTAATATTTAATATTTTTGTAATTTTTGTTATTTTTAAATTGAATTACAATAAAAATAGTAAATTTTAATATTTTGTATATTTTTAAATTTTTTAAATAAATTTGATTAATTTAATGTTAACTAATTCGATTTTAATAAATTTTTGATTTAATTTGATATATAAAATTAAATAAGTTAAATTATTTTGATTTAATTATTGACTGAATTAACATGACCTAGTTCTGATATTTTTTTCCAAAATGCTTCTCCCACTCTTTCCACATACTTAGGGATGGAAATGGGTCATGTTCGGATCAAATTTTATATCCTCCGTATTCATACTCATCGGGTATAGGATATCCGATGGATATACCCATACCCATTACAGGATTGGATATCTTCTATACTTATAATTTTTTTTCTTTCTATCGAACTATTATCATTCAATTAAAGCATATTAAAATTAACATCCTATTAATATATATATATATATATATAATAAAAAAATAGATTAAACATTTATATAGTCTCCTATTAATATCAACAAAATAATAGTAAGTCGATTTAGAAAAAGAAAATTTTCTTTAAAATATGTATATATATTATTTAATCGGGTATTCGGGTCAGGTATCGGGTATTGATAGTCCCCCATACCCTCCTCCATTCGGGTCGGATGTTGGATCCTCCATCGGGTTCGGGTGAAATTGTCATCCCTACACATACTCCCTTTTCTGATCTTACCATAAAATTTAATTGTATTTATATTTATATCCTTATATGCTTCTATTTTATTTTTTATTGATTTTTTTTTAATTTTTATTAGGGATGTAAATGAGTCAAGTCGCTCGTGAACTGCTCGTGAACGGCTTAATCAAAACTCAACTCGAGTTCGAATTTGACTGAGCTCGAGCCGACACGTTTAACATTCGAGTCGAGCTCGAGCTCATTTAACACTGGCTCGAGGGCTCGTCGAGCCTATCTGAGCCTGACTAAAATTTAATATTCTAATATTTAAAATAATTATTATTTCAAAATAATTTAACAAGTTGATGAGGTACTTGTGATTAGAATTTTTTATTGGGTTGTTAGAAGTTGAAGGTTCAAATTTCAATTTTCACAATTTATTTTTCCATTAAAATTCATTTTGGAACCGAGTTCAAGCCAAACTCGAGCTTAAATTCCGAAACTCACTCGAGCATAATCTTTTCAATTTTCTCGAGCTCGAGCAGATATGAACCCGGCTCATTTGCAGTCCTAATTTTCACACTACCAACATATATTTTTTTAATTATTTTTTTGACATTTTTTTAACATTTTTTTTTCAGCCCCAACAAAGTTTTTTATTGGTTTTGTTTATTTTTTAAAATTAAACTAATAAAAAAATAAATAAATTTTAAAAAAAAAGTGACATATAAAGAGTGTAAGCATATCTTTAGATGGGGATGGAGAGGGCTGTGTCAGGAGTTGGGGAAAGCAGCTCTAGATTCTTTCCATCGAGTTCACGTGGGTCTAGATCCTTGATTTGACCCTCCACGATCTTGCTCCTTCAGAATCTAACCGGATTCCAACAAACAGCAATAAATAAAATAGATGAAGGACACCTATAATTTGCACGTTGCAAAGCTAGTAATATAAATCATTAAAAAAAAATAGAAAAAAAATAGAAGCACGTTACATAAATAAATTTATTTATTTATTTAATTTAATTAGTGATTTAAGTTTATTTATTTTGTAAGCAAATCCAACAACAAACTTACAGGTAGGGTTATAAATGAACCAAACATTCATGAATAAATTTAGTGTTCGATTTGATAAGAGTTTATTTATGTTCGTTCAATATATATAAGATTAATTAAATAAATAAGTTTGAACAACTCATTAAACTATATAAATAAATTTAAACACATATATGTTCAGTTTGTTAATGTTCATGAATAACGTTCGTGAATAATATTCGTGAACATTATTCATAAACTATAATCATTAATAAAACTCTTTTTAATATGCTAAATAAATAAATTTAAATTATCATTCTCAATAACCAATCAAACAATTAAAAATTTCAAACAATCAAATAAACTTGAATTGAGAGCTTGATAATATTTAAATGAACTAAGCTCGAACCAAGTTCAAGTCAAGCTCAAGCCAAGCTTGAATTGATAACTTAATAATATCTAAATGAACCAAGCTCAAACTAACTTTCAAATAATCTTAAACTCATAAAAAACAAATCAAGTCAAATTTAAATATTTATTTCAAAAACTTAATTCATTTTAAATTTCACACGACACAATTTAATTATTTTATCAAATAAATTTCAACATCTTAAAATTCATCTCGGCTCGACCCTACTTGCAGATAAAGGCTCCATTATTTACCGCCGTAGCTATTTTAATAAACCTAGAATCCGTATTTCTTATCTAAAATATGAAAATTGGAGGCAGCCGACACTCACCTGCTTCCGCGCTCACTCCCCGAACTCCATAAATTGGAGGAGACGACGAGAAGGAAACGTCGGAGCGGAAGGCATTCGATTTCCGAGGCGAGATCGAGTTGGGCAATCACGGCTGGTAGCTTTGGAAACGGGCGGTGGGGATCCCACCGGCGCTTCGGCCGGCGTCCGCAAGTTCCCGAACGCCGTCGTCACTTGGACAAGGAGCGCATCCCCTCCACCCACGGTGGTCGCGGCGCCCTACCCTCCGCTGGCGGAAGCCCCTCTGACCTCCTCTTCCTCGCCGGTGGCGGCCGTTTACCTGCATGCCCTGCTTTAGTCATTGACCTTCTTTTTTCTTTCGGCTTGCAGTAGGAAGGATGATGATCCTTAAAAGAATCCCTACGGTTCTCTCCAATTACCAAGAGGCGGCCGAGCCCCGCCGTTGCGGCCGGAACTGCCTCGGCAAGTGCTGTTTGCCTAGTAATGCGCAAAACCCTAACTTGATTGCTCAAAGGACCTTTTCCCTTGATATTTTTTTCGTAGAAATTTTCTTTATGTTTTGTTTTATTTGCAGTTTCGAAACTTCCACTATATGCCTTCAATGGCGATGCAAATCCCAGAAATTCTTCCTTCGGCGTGGACGAAACGCCGCCCGATTTCTTCCTCAACAGCCTTTTACTGGCACAGGTACTTCTTCAACCGGATCCATCAATTTTGATTTTTGTTGAATTCTTTCAGTTTTCTAATGTAGTCCTAGGGATCTCGTAGTGGGAGGATCGGATGAGCCGTGGCCTGTTCCGATACGACGTGACAGCATGCGAGACGAAGGTGATCCCAGGGGAGTATGGCTTCATCGCTCAGTTGAACGAGGGCCGCCACCTCAAGAAGAGGCCCACCGAATTCCTGATCGACCGTGTCCTCCAGCCCTTCGATCCTGCCAAGTTTAATTTCACCAAGGTCGGCCAGGAGGAGGTCCTCTTATGCTTCGGGGCAGGGGAAGGTGGAAAAGCCTGCTTCCTAGAGAGTGCCCCAGTTGGCGAAGACAACTCCCCCAATGTTGTTGCGATCAACGTGAGAGCTAATTCCAGCATTCTTCTGTTCTGTGATCTTCGTTTGAGTCACCTAACTCTGCTTTCTTTTAGACTTTTTCTTCCATGGAACATAATCCTGAGCTCTGGTGCTCGCGCAGGTGAGTCCTATTGAGTACGGCCATGTTCTGCTGATCCCCCTGGTTCTGGATCATTTACCGCAGCGGATCGACCCCGATAGTTTCTTGCTGGCTCTTCATATGGCCGTGGAAGCTGGAAGCCCATACTTCAGGCTTGGCTACAATAGCCTGGGTGCCTTTGCCACCATCAATCACCTGCATTTCCAGGTGAGTACTCCAGACTTGCTCAGTAGAATCCAATGATGTGCTAATTTGTTTATCGAATTCTCAAATGATCGAGCAAGTTCGTTACAGGCTTATTTTTTGTCCATGCCTTTTCCTGTGGAGAGAGCTCCTACTCAAAGAGTTCCAATTGCTAAAGGTCTGCTGTGCCATGGTGGAGTGAAGATCTCACTATTGCTGAACTATCCAGTGAGGGGCCTTGTTTACGAGGGAGGAACTAGTTTGAAAGACTTATCTGATGTAGTTTCCAAGTCTTGCATGTGTCTTCAAGAGAACAATATCCCATTTAATGTTCTTATTTCTGATTCAGGCTGGAGGATCTTTCTCTTTCCCCAGGTAAACTTCTATTTCTGATATGTGTTTACATGAACTACTAGTCATATTCAAAATATAGCTCTTAGATTTATCAGTCAATAAAGAGTTATTATTTATCGTATAATTCTTGCAGTGTTATGCCGAAAAACAAGCCTTGGGCGAAGTGAGTGAGGAGATCCTAGAGACTCGAGTGAACCCTGCTGTGTGGGAGATCAGTGGGCATATGGTGCTGAAGCGCAAGAAAGACTTCGAAGAGGCAACAGAGCAATATGCTTGGAGGCTATTAGCTGAGGTCTCTCTTTCGGAGGCAAGGTTCAAAGAAGTGAAAGACTACATCTTTGGGGCCATTGGGCTAGAGGAATCTAAGAAGGAAAATATCAAGCTGGAAGAGAAAAAGGAAACCTCATTTCAGTCATCAGCTCCGATCGTTCGAGCTACTTGTAACCTTGCAGAAGGTTGCCTAGTCTTGCAGTGAGAAAGATAACATTGTAAGTTGCTTATGACCGTAGCTATTTGCTTGTCTTGGTTGTTTCCAAGAGGAATAAGTGCAGATATTTTCTTGCGTCCCCTAATTGTTAGTTTGTGCAAGTATTGCTAAAGGTTAATGCTCCATGGTTTCAAACTCTAGTAGTTTGAGATTGATTCAGTTACAATGAATACTAATTGGTAGTTCTTAAGTTTATGCACATTCCAATACTCACACCTTATCTTTATCCAAGAAGGTTGCGTTTGGTATCTATAAATGAAATAGAATGAAAGTAGTATGGATTAGAGACGAATCATAAATGTCTTGTAAAAATGTCAATGGAAAAGAGGTAGAAAGTAAGGAGATTACGTGAATGAGAATTTAGCACTACATTGAGAGTTTCATGATTTTATTGTTGATTTATATTGAATCACAATTAGTCATGAATATAATAATTGCGGGGAGACTTTCTCACAGTGGTCCCGTAGTGGTGCAAATTCATGGCCGGATTGTGTTGAATCAAGGTGACTCGTGTGCGAACGATATGCATGTGTCAAATTTGGATCGATTAAGATAAAATTTGCTCAAGCTAATCAACCAACGTCATACTCAGTTGTGTAATAAATGCATCAATGTGACATAGTCCTATTTTGCTACATACTCAATTGTGTAACAAATGCATCAATGTGCCATAGTCGAAATGATCGACTGTTAATGGTATATTTGTAATCGTTCGAGTGAATCGATTGATCATTGATGGTTGATGGTGACATTTCACTACAAAAAAAAAATAGTTTTACCGACTGAATTATCCGTCGGTATAATAGGCTACTGACGGAATACCGACCGATTTGTAACTGTCGGAAACCGATTTGTCGGAAAGGTTATTACCGACGGAAGATTTTATTTCCGTCGGTAATAATATACCGACGGACCATAATTCCGTCGGAAACATTGTCGGAACAGTGTCTTTTGGCCAGGAATGAATTACCGACGGAAGAATGGTTCCGTCGATAATTACCGACGGAAACAGGTGTTTCCGTCGGTAACGTATCAATCTACCGATGGAAGGTAGATTTTTTTTCGATATTTACCGACGGATTGCTAAATCCGTCGGTATTCCGTCGGTAAACTAAAAAAAAATTTCCATGAACGATCTGTTTTGACAATTTCTGTATATACAATTTCCAAATATACAAACCATCACAAATATAATTCATTACAATCAATCCACACAAACATATATAATCCACACATAAATTAAAACATCACATTTACACAATCCACAGTTAAACAATCATAACATTCTAACACTTCATTGATACATGGACACCGTAACTCATCACCATTCATACATTCTGGATGACTTTTAGCAAAGTTCATAAAATTTTCAACTTCAGCAATAAAATCATCTCTAATAAATCCATTTTCCAAACGATTGTACATCCAAGCTTTGTTCATAGACATTTTGACCTTAAACCAATAAATTGAAAATTAGCAAATATTAACGTACAAACACATTGCAAATGAAATAACTATATTATGTTACAGAATAATATACGAATATATCTAAATTAAATCATGCTAAATAATATCAAGTACAATTTACTAAAATATACCTGAAGATGTGTATGTCAACCGGAGAAGAGCAGCAAATGCTATCTGTTTACAAAAATAAAAATACCTTAGTACAAAATTTAACTAAAAATTAACAAGTACAAAGCATAAATTATTATCATCGACAAACACAGCAGTGTCCAACGCAGCAATGATCACCAAGGCAACGTCTGGAACATCCGACTCACAAGCAACCGGCACAGCAGCCAGCGGGCCGCTGGCGGCCGGCACATACAGCGGCCTGATGCCAGCCGGTGCTACCCGCTGGGGGCCGGCACAGACGGCCAGCGCCGTCCGTCACAAAGGGCTGCGGGGAGAGCAAAAAAAAGGGAGAGGAAAAAAAAATGAGGGAGAGGAGCTTAACGGCGAAATCGGGGAGGAGGAAGAAAGGAATCGGTGCGCGAGTGGAATGAAAAGAAGCTAGGGTTGTGTTTTAGGCGGATTTACCGATGGAATCTGTATTCCGTCGGTAAAAACGAATTTACCGACGGAATATATTATTCTGTCGGTATAGTTTTATTTTTATTTTTATAAAAAACTCCATTCCCGACGGAATAAAAGATTTCATCAGGAATTACCGACGGAATCTTTTATTCCATCGGAAATGAAAATAACGCCGACGGAATTAACTATTCCGTCGGCGTTGAAGAATAATACCGACGAAAATTGTTTTCCGTCGGTATTCCCGTCGATAAAACTATATTTTTTTTTAGTGTTTTAAGCTCGGAGGGTGCAGGCAGTAAATGGCTATTAACCAACCATTTAATACTACAAAAGTTGGTGCTCTTATGTAAAAGGAGGTTGTGACCTTGAACAGGAGCATACCCAAAATCGTAAAAGTCCTTTCACCTTTGTTCCCCTTGCTTCATTCTTTCTCTCGTGCGCTCCGCTCAATAGCTTTATTTGAAATAATGCTCGGGTACATATTTAGTTCGCTACGAACAATCAGTACTTTGTTGGTTGTGTTGTCTTCCCGTTGTATCCTAGGAAATAAACATCAAATGTGACCTTGAAGTACAACTGGAGGGGATGAATTTGTTTTCAAGAAATTACATCAAATGTAGGTCTCCGTTTCTCTTTCCGACTCTACAACTTGGCAACTCGTAGCCGGGGGATTCAGTCTCAGACTTGACACTTTACTTCCGACTCGTCACTTGGCGGGAGTACTCAACGTCTCGACTTGGCGACTCACCAAATGCCCAAGTATTTGGCATTGAACAACTCAGGTACTCGACAGTTGAACGATTTGGTTTTCCATACTTGGAACTCAGGCAGTGACTCATATTGACTCGGCAATCGACGATCGCCAATCAGCCAACTAGGCACTCGACTTCTTGACTCGGACTCGACATTGAGCAGCTTCCTACTCGGACTCAGAAAATACTTGGGAGCACTCAATAATCTGAAGCAGCTTGGTCTAATTAGCTCAAATTGACAACTTGAGACTATTAGCTTAAGATATCTCAACATATACGTCTGATTTAATTTAGTATAATCCTATATCTCCGGTAACATTCTTGAGAAGTAAGATTGTCCAACAAAATGGAATGTTAAATGTCATTTCTTATGTTTGGTTGGAGTTGGACTATGGATTAGAGATTCATTGCCGCTATCCTTGCCGGCGATGGTGATGCCCCCGCTTAAGTGAAGAAGGGAAAAGAGGAGCGGAAGGCGAAGTGGTGAGCAACACTCCTTCAATGGAATGGAGAGAAAACCTAATGTTGAAGCCTTCTATTGGTTAAGAAGATGTTGTTTGTGTTGCTAGAGATTATTATGTAACCTCTCTACTTAGCTCAATAAATTGTGCAAGCTCTGCTAGATCTTCAATGAGCGAAAAAAGGTGGTGAATTGCCACCACTCCCTCATTGTTGATGTTTCAAAGGCACTGTTTTTTTTTTAAAATCCAGATGTTAGTTTCGCTCGATTAATCTTTGAAGTAGGCGATCTTTATCCAGATTAGTTTATTGGATAAATTGAAAGTACAATTTATTTATGCACCTCCGTCTTCAAAATATTAATCTTTATTAGGATTCGAATTTATCTCGGTATCGAGTTGTCGTATAGACGTTTGAGGTTCGATTCTGAGTTACAATATATTTATAAAAAAAGTTTAGAGATTTTTTTTTTTCAGATGAGACTCAGGATATTGGTGTTAAATTTTATTTATTTATTATTTATTTATAATTTTTAAAATAATTTAATCTTTTTCTCTTATGAATTTATAATTTAGGATTTCTTAACTAAATTATATTAAGACGTTATATTTATATTTCTAATAATCAATTTTGAATTAAATAATATAATTAAAATTTTCTTTTTCTTAATTTCTATATGATATTAAAGTAAGATTTTCTTTTTTCTGATCTAATTTTTCTGTCGTCCCCTATTATTACTTATTATTACCGCTACCGTCTCCTCCTGTTGTTGCTGTCGATTTCGACGCTGACACTCTGTCGTGCTGATTTTGACACCGACAACCTGCCCTGTCGATTTTGGCACCGGTACTCTTTTCTACTGATTTCGACGCCAATGTCCTATGCTGCTGATTTCAATGCCGATGTTCTTTTCTGTCGATTTCGATGTCGACATCCTGTGTTACCGATTTTAGTATTGAGTATTGACGTCATTTTCGACTGATTTCGACACCGACGTCATGTCCTGTTGATTTCTACGTTTGACATTCTTTTCTGCCTCATTGTCTATGAGACCACGGGTCGTCTTGACACTAGTTTTTACAGATCGTACAGATGTGTATCATTATAGTTTGGTTATTCTGAGCATTATTCATTCTATCATCATGCCTGATCGTGCAGATGATTCATGGAAATATGATACGTATATGTTGGAGCAGTTTCAACAGTTCCTTGCTTCACAACCCTTTGTCATGTCAGCTTCCTCTCATATAGGTTTGTCATTGTCTGATATTTCAGGTATATCTTCATCCTTATGGATTTTGGACTCTAGTACCTCCCATCATATGTTATCTAATTTATTATTTTTTTATTTCTTTTTCTCCCCGTTCATCTATATCTATTGTGACTATTGACGGTACTCTTATGTCATTAGTAGGTATCGGTTCAATTTTTACATCTTGTTTATCTCTTACTAATGTTTATTATATTTCGAGTCTTATTTTAAATCTTATTTCTGTTAGTCAATTATATTAGTCTGGATATCTAGTTTCTTTTTCTTTATCCAATCGTTATGTCTAGGACCTACAATCTCAAAGGTGTTGGTGCAATATCCCTCAGGTCAAGGCTGACCTGGTTGACCAAGCTTGAGTCTTGGTTTGAGTTTCGATGTTTGACAATGCAGTTGTGCATTTGGGGAGATTGTCTTGTGCAATTCCCCTCTGATCAGGGTCTGATCAGGTTGGATGAAAAAGAGGCAAGTAGGTCAAGGTTGATCGGATACTTGACTGTGAAGTCCTAACTGGGATGTTAGGCAGAAAGGAAGTCCTAGTGAGTGAAGCTAGGCAGGAGGAAAATCCTGGTGAGTGAAGCTAGGTGAAAGATCTAGTGAGTGAAGCTAGGCAATTAGAAAATCCTGGTGAGTGAAGCCAGGTGAAAGACCTAGTGAGTGAAGCTAGGCAATTGGGAAAGTCCTGGTGAGTGAAGTCAGGCAAGAGAAATCCAGATGGGTCAAGGTTAACCAGACATCTGGTGAGAGTCCAAGTATGTCAAAGGGATTGACCGGATACTTGGCAGGAAGATAAAAGTCCAAGTGGGTCAAAGGGATTGACCGGACACTTGGTGGGGAGTCCTGGCAGGTCAAGGGAGTGACTGGATGCTAGGCATGATATACCAATAGGTCAAGGTTGACCGAATATTGGATTGAGAGGTTTGGGACTTGGTTTTGGGCAAAAACCAAGAGCTGGATCGATCAGTGGATCGATCCAGGAGATGGATCGATCAGTGGATCAATCCAGGCCTCTCCCAGCTAACAGAGAGCCTCTGGATCGATCCGTGGATCGATCCAGAGGTCCCAATCGATCAGCCGATCGATTGGGACGCTGCTGGTTCGCGCGATAAGCGCTGGATCGATCCGTGGATCGATCCAGGCATTTTCTCCAGAGCACAGAGGCGCTCTGGATCGATCCGTGGATCGATCCAAAGCCTCCCCGAACGATTGGGAGTTTTCGAATCGATCGGGATCCGACCGTTGCGTCGTATTTGAGCTGCAGGCGTGCGATGGCTGCGGCATCTCTTCACCGATTCATTTCAGATCTTCACCAGCTCCTCCACAGCTCTTCTCAAGCTCGAGATCGCTAGTTCTTGAAGGTTCTTGGAGGCTCTTCCAAGTCAAGAGGCGGATCAAAGCAAGAAGAAGAAACTAGGGTTAGGGTTTGTGCACTCATTGTAAGCTTGTATTTTTTTACTACCCTTTCTTCTTCTTGTATTGAGTCTTGTAGGGCTTCTCCGCCCTTGGTAGTTACCATAAAGGAGAGTTTTCATTAGTGGAGGGTGCGTGCGTTGTGTGGATCCTTGGATTAGTCACCTCTTGTGAGGTGGATACCAAGTAAACCAACCGTGTTAGCGTGGTGTGATTTGTTTCTGTATTTTCCGCTGCACATCTTCGAAGAAACAAGCAACGCCGAACAACGGGCACGCGACGAGCTATTCACCCCCCCCCCTCTAGCTACTTTTGGTCCTAACAAGTGGTATCAGAGCAAGGTTGCTCTTCACCGGAATCACCGCCGGAAGGGGCAAACATAACAAGCAAAGCTAGAAGGTGAAGAAGTTGGAGCAAATTCATCAAAGTCAAAGAATTCAAGAAGCTCAACTTCAAGATGCAATTCCAAGATGGACTTGGATTTGATACAAGGGTGGCTCCACCATACACATCCACAAGCTTCGATTCTTGGAGATCAAGAATTGAAAATTTCTTGATGATGGAGATAGAGCAATGGTTTGCTCTAATTGAAGGTTTTAAGGCTCCAAGGAATTCAAAGGGCAAAGTTCTCAAAAGGAGCAAATGGAGCCAAGAACAAATCCAAAGATGTGAGGCCAATGACAAAGTGACCAAGCTTTTGGTCAATCTATTGCCGAGCAACATCTTGGAGAAAATTGGAGAAGTTGAAGATGCCAAAGAGCTATGGAGCAAATTGGAAAAGGCTCATGAGATCCCCTCCACTGTACCTAACCAAGAAGAATCCAAAGAGGGTGACTCATTGGAGCAAGATCAAGAGGAGGACTCCGAAGTTGAGAGATGCTCAACTTCCGAAGAAGAGGAAATCCAAGAAGCTTCATTCTCAAGGGAGTGTAATCAAAAGAGCAAGGAATGAGCATATTCTTTGTTTCATGTACAAGAGGATGAAGAAGAAGGTGAAGCCTCCACCTCTAGGATTGAGGGGGAGCAACTCTTGGTGACACCGGATCAAGAAGAAGGAGAATCCTCCACATCCGGGTCAAGAGAAGAAGAGGATGAAGAAGCTTCCACCTCCACAAGTCAAGATAAATCAATTGGAGGGAAATCGATTTCGGATCAAGAGGAAGCCTCTACATTCATATCAAATGGAGGAGCAAGTGCCACCCCTACACAAGAAGGTATAAATAGTTCAATTAATAATAAGAATCATATTATATGTTTTGAATGTAGGGAACATGGGCATTACAAAAGCAAGTGCCCTATATTGGCCAAGAAGAAGGGCCAAGTGGCACCTAAAGGCAAGGAGAAGCCAAAGGAGACCATCCCCGGAACAAAGAAGAGCAAGGAGCACATTGTGTGCTTCTCTTGCAATCAAAAGGGGCATTACCGGAGTCAATGCCCTAAGGAGAAGAAGATGGTCAAGGCTCAAGGAGGAAGCTCAAGTCAAGGGGGAGCCTCTAAGGTAAAAAGGAAGGTAACTTTTATTGAGCCTATCCCTTTACATTATGGTAAAAAGCATGCTAGTTCTAACTTATATCATTTTAATGCTATTTACCATAAGAATAGAGAGCATGGTAAAATTAAGGAAAATAATGTAGCTTACCATGCTAAAACTACCACACCTAGGATTAGGAAGGTAGATAAAAAACTAGGCAATCACACTAAGGACCTTAGCTACAAGCCTAGAAATAAAAATGCTCATAAATTTAATGGAAAACCAAAAACTAAGGACTTAGTGATAGAAAATCAAGTCTTGAGGTCAAGGCTTGATAAAATGGAAAAGACCCTAAAAAGGATGGAAAATATCCTAAAAGGGCAAAATGAGCATAGCCTAGGTCTAGGAGCACAAAGGTCATCTAATGGCCATAAGGGTTTGGGATACAAACCAAAGGCTAAGAAGGATGTAATCTCTTACCATAGGGTTCCATATAGTTATGGAACCAACCCTAGGTCTAGTGGTCAAGCCAAAAATACAAGGGAAGTTATCCCTAAGAGTATTTTTGCAACAAATGTGACTAAAACTTCTAAGAAGTCTAAGAAAGTCACAAAGAATGTTACAAGGGAAGCAATCCCTAGAGTTGACCTAGAAAAAGTGACCAAGACTTCTAAGAAACCAAACAAGGTCACTAGGAAGGTATCTAGGGAAGTTATCCCTAGTGAATACCTAGAGCATCCAAGGAGCACCAATAGGTTTTGGGTTCCTAGGAGCATTTTCTCTATCCCATAGATGGGTTAGAGAGTGTCAACTCTGAGAAGAAGGGTAGTTAACCCAACTTTGAAGAAATTGACACTCAAGGAGCATTTTCAAGGTTTTTGTTAACCTTTGAAAATGAAATGGATTTATTGTTACTCTTGGAAAGAGTAAAATGTGCTATAAAGGAAGAAATTTTGAGATGACTTTAAATGACACAAGAAATCAAGTGTTAAGAAATACCAAATTGGGACTTTGGTATTGTCTTAGGAATTTAAGGCAAATCTAAGCCTTAATTTAAAGTGATTACTCTTATGGGAAAATGAAATATGCCAACATTTGAGGAATATTTTAAATTTTTAATTGGCATAATTAATTCAAGAGATTAAAGAAATGTCAAGTTGGGTTTTGGCATTTTCCTAAGGAAATTGGGCAATCTAGGGTTTATGCTTTAGGATTAGCTAAGGGTTAAGGATATTTAGATAGATAATCTAGGTATATTTTAATTATGCAAAATCTTGCCATGTTTGGTTGCCCATTAAATGCCATGACATCATGTTTTATTTGTGCATTCATGACTTATTATGAAAAACTCAAAAATACCATGTCATGACATACATACATCATGTAGTTATAGGAAATTTTCTTCTGAAAATTATTTCTTTTTGATGTATGCCATAACATTATCATGCATTATGTTATTTCCTTAAAATTAAGGACAAATGGCAGTTATCATCAAGTGGCATACCAAATGACATCCTAGGTGGATGGTCAATATCCACAAGATGACTAGATAAATATGCATGAACCCTAGGTTAGAGCAAAACTAAAATTAACATCTCACAAAGACCTATAAGATGACTTGTATGTGTTTTATGCACAATAGATACAAGTGAGATGTTAGGAAGACGAACAAAACTCAACATGCTGAGTTAGTGCATTTCCTTGAGTTTTAAGTTCATTAAAACACATAGTTATGTGTTTTCCCATCATTGGGAAAGCTAATGTACAAGTCATGTGCATTAAGCCCAAGGAACATGGTGGGATATTGGTTTTGAAAATGTTTCCAAAATAATTTTGGAAAACCTTGGTGAAGGCTATCTTTTGATAGTAATCACCATTGAATAGTTAGACACAAACTTGAAGAAAACACTAAAGTTTTTGCAAGTTCTCAAGTTTGTGTCAATCTTTGAAAATATGATGTATTTTCATAGAAAACTATTTTTCCATGATAAATTATACCCTAAATAATGTCTACACAAATTTTTACGATTTTTGGAATTTTGTAGAATTTTCTAGGGTTTTCGAATGGCTGACATCACATTTCAGCAATTTCAGGCCTCCAATCGATCAGTGGATCGATTGGAGTGCCTCAATCGATCAGCCAATCGATTGAGAAGGCATTTCTCGCGAGCAGAAGCTCGTTGGATCGATCAGCCGATCGATCCAAGAAGATTGAATCGATCCGTGGATCGATTCAGCAGGGTTCAATCGATTGGAACCCAACTCCAATCGATTGAAGATGCTGATTTTGGCTGGGAAAGCTTATTTTTAGCATTTTGAACCTATTTTAGTCTAGGTAACCATTCCAAACCCCTGAAAATACAATTGTATACATAAAAAGGGTGTTTTCGTGTAGAAAACAAGGATGGATTGGTTAAGGAAGGCTAAGTTTAAGTTTAGGTTGAGGTTTGTTTCAAATTTTGAATATTTGAACCTCAAAACTTCTAAAATTGGGTTTCCTAAAGTTTGGAGATTCCAAGTCATTGTTGGTGCAATGACAGAAGTTACCACCATGTCTTTAGGGGGAGGGACTCTTTAAAGACATGAAAATTATTTTTCATGAACATTGGAAGGTGGTTAACCTTCCGTTAAGAACATGCTCAAGGTTGAGCGTTTGAACTTTAATGGGGAGTGGATATCCTCATTGTTCAAGTGGTTTCAAGTGGATAATGCTCAAGGATGGGCATTTGCCTACATTGGGGGAGAATGTAGGGTTAAGGATAATGAAGGGTATGAGATCTTCATTATCATGTTGATCACAACGAGTGAAGTTGTGAACAACGATGAGCAACTTTTCAGGGGGAGAGTTTTCAACAAGTGAATTTGTTGATGTGTACCCAAAAATGGGGCATGGTTTGATGTGTGCCAATAGGGGGAGAATGAAAGGGAGTAAGTTAGGCCTTTATTACCTAGAGGGAGTTTGCCCTCTTAGGGGGAGAATGAAGGGCTTAACTTATGTCTTCATTACCTAGTGGCATGAAGGAGGTTGAGGCTATGGGATTAGCCTAACTTAAATGTGTTATTGTCAAACATCAAAAAGGGGGAGATTGCTGGTGCAATATCCCTCAGGTCAAGGCTGACCTGGTTGACCAAGCTTGAGTCTTGGTTTGAGTTTCGATGTTTGACAATGCAGTTGTGCATTTGGGGAGATTGTCTTGTGCAATTCCCCTCTGATCAGGGTCTGATCAGGTTGGATGAAAAAGAGACAAGTAGGTCAAGGTTGACCGGATACTTGACTGTGAAGTCCTAACTGGGATGTTAGGCAGAAAGGAAGTCCTAGTGAGTGAAGCTAGGCAGGAGGAAAATCCTGGTGAGTGAAGCCAGGTGAAAGATCTAGTGAGTGAAGCTAGGCAATTGGAAAATCCTGGTGAGTGAAGCCAGGTGAAAGACCTAGTGAGTGAAGCTAGACAATTGGGAAAGTCCTGGTGAGTGAAGTCAGGCAAGAGAAATCCAGATGGGTCAAGGTTGACCAGACATCTGGTGAGAGTCCAAGTAGGTCAAAGGGATTGACCGGATACTTGGCAGGAAGAGAAAAGTCCAAGTGGGTCAAAGGGATTGACCGGACACTTGGTGGGGAGTCCTGGCAGGTCAAGGGAGTGACCAGATGCTAGGCATGATATACCAATAGGTCAAGGTTGACCGAATATTGGATTGAGAGGTTTGGGACTTGGTTTTGGGCAAAAACCAAGAGCTGGATCGATCAGTGGATCAATCCAGGAGATGGATCGATCAGTGGATCGATCCAGGAGATGGATCGATCAGTGGATCAATCCAGGCCTCTCCCAGCTAACAGAGAGCCTCTGGATCGATCCGTGGATCGATCCAGAGGTCCCAATCGATCAGCCGATCGATTGGGACGCTGCTGGTTCACGCGATAAGCGCTGGATCGATCCGTGGATCGATCCAGGCATTTTCTCCAGAGCACAGAGACACTCTAGATCGATCCGTGGATCGATCCAAAGCCTCCCCGATCGATTGGGAGTTTTCAAATCGATCGGGATCCGACCGTTGCGTCGTATTTGAGCTGCAGGCGTGCGATGGCTGCGGCATCTCTTCACCGATTCATTTCAGATCTTCACCAGCTCCTCCACAGCTCTTCTCAAGCTCGAGATCGCTAGTTCTTGAAGGTTCTTGGAGGCTCTTCCAAGTCAAGAGGCGGATCAAAGCAAGAAGAAGAAACTAGGGTTAGGGTTTGTGCACTCATTGTAAGCTTGTAAGCTTGTATTTCTTTACTACCCTTTCTTCTTCTTGTATTGAGTCTTGTAGGGCTTCTCCGCCCTTGGTAGTTACCATAAAGGAGAGTTTTCATTAGTGGAGGGTGCGTGCGTTGTGTGGATCCTTGGATTAGTCACCTCTTGTGAGGTGGATACCAAGTAAATCAATCGTGTTAGCGTGGTGTGATTTGTTTCTGTATTTTCCGCTGCACATCTTCGAAGAAACAAGCAACGCCGAACAACGGGCACGCGACGAGCTATTCACCCCCCCTCTAGCTACTTTTGGTCCTAACAAAAGGTTGATTGAGATAGGTCGTAAGCAAGGAGGACTCTATATTTTAGATCAACTCAAAGTACCAAAAATTGTAGCTTTGAGTATGGATTTATTATCTTTTCATCTGAATTGTTCATCTTCTGATTTTAAATTTTTTACCTCACCATTTTCTAAAAGTCTTTCTTTTTCTTCTGCTCCATTTGATTTTATTCATTCTGATGTGTGGAGACTCTCTCCTATTCCTACAAAAGGAGAGGGGGGGTCAAGGTATTATGTTTCATTTATTGATGATTGCACTCGTTACAATTGGGTCTATCTTATAAAACACAGGTCTGATTATCTTACCATTTTCAACAACTTTAAAGCTTTTGTGAAAACTCAACATTCTAGTGTCAGAATGTTTTCGTTATGATTTGGGAGGTGAATACACTTCGAATCCGTTTTCACAATTGCTTGCTTCTAATGATACTATTCATCAAACCTCTTGTACAGATACTCTTGAACATAATGGTGTGACTGAACGAAAATATAGACATCTTGTTGAAACATCTCGTTCATTTTTATTGTCTGTCGGTGTTCCTAGTACCTTTTGAGGGGAAGCAATCCTTACTGTTTCTCACGTGATTAATAGAATTATAACCTCACACAATTTAGGCGTGTCACCTTTTGAAAAATTATATGGGCATGCTCCTCTCTATTCCTCTTTGTGTGTTTTTAGTTGTACTTGCTTTGTCCTTGATCCATCTGTCGAGCGTAATAAATTAGCCTCTCGGTCTGCTCTTTGTGTCTTTTTGTGTTATGGTGTTACTCAAAAAAAATATCGTTGCTTTGATCCCATTAGTCAAAAATTGTATGCCTCTCGTCATATTGTATTTCTTGAGCATATTCCATTTTTTTATATTCCAGCTAGTTCGCATAATATGACAAAGTCAGATCTACTTTGTATTGATCCTTTCAATACTGACACTAGGGAAGTTTCACTCATAGCTCCTACTAGTAGCTCAACTGAATCTGGTACTTTGGTTCTTGAGATATCCACTCAACATTCTCCTCATTTTGTCACTACCCAATCATCTCCTGCGGTTGTGGATGATCTTTCTCTCCACCGTCGTCAATTCATTCGTGTTCGTAAGTCTACTAAACTGTCAGATTTTGCTTACTCTTGTTATTCTCATTTTTTTAGTTCATTTGTTGCATCTATTCATTGTCTTTATGAGCCTGTATCCTATAGACAAGCTATTTGTAACCCACTTTGGCAGAGTGTTATGGCTGAGGAACTAACTATTTTGCATCAGACTCATATATGGAATTTGGTTCTGTTGCCACCAAAAAAACACACTATATATTGGTTCTCATTAGGTAGATATGATCAAAACTAAATTTGATGGATCTATTGAGTGATACAAAGCTCATCTTGTTACTAAAGGTTATTCTAGGAGTATGACATAGATTATGAGGAAACATTTGTTCTTGTTGTAAAAATGACGATTGTTCGTACTATAATTGCTGTTGCTTCTATTCGTTGATGGAGAATATCTCAGATGGATATTAAGAATGTATTTCTAAATGGTGATCTTCATGAAGAATTTTATATGACACCTCCTTCTAGTATTTCACACCAACCTGGTAAAGTTTACAGGCTTCGTAAAATGCTTTATGGTCTCAAACAAGTACCTTTGTGCTTGGTTCGAGAAGTTCTCTATAGTGATTATTTCGCTTGGTTTTCATCCTAGTAATCATGATTCAACTTTGTTTGTTAGATGCACGAGTGCAGGTCGTATTCTTTTATCATTATATGTTGATGACATGATTACTACTAGTGATAATTCTGATGGAATTGCTTCCCTGAAATTTGAGTTGGCTCATCGTTTTACAATGAAAGACTTGGGTATACTACGCTACTTTCTAGGCATTGAAGTTGCTTATTCCTCGAAAAGTTATTTTTTATCCCAGTCAAAGTATATATCTGATTTGTTTGAGCGTGCTCGTCTTATTGATAATAAAGTTGTTGATACTCCTATTGAGACTAATGCTCGATATTCTCTATCTGATGGCTCACCTTTGTCGGATCCTAGTTTGTACAGAACTATTGTTGGAAGCTTGGTTTATCTCACTGTTGTTGGTGCAACCTTAGGTCAAGGTTGACCTGGGTGACCCGACTCGAGTTGACCTGACTCGAGGTATATTTTGATGTTTGACAAGAATAGAGAAGTTGTATTTTGATGTTTGACAATAATAGGAACTTGGGGGATTGTGGGTGCAACCTTTGGTCAAGGTTGACCTGACTTAAGTTGACTGATACTTGGAAAGCAGGGAGCTTGGCACGGGAAAAGTCCAAGTATGGAGACTTGGCACGGGAAAAGTCCAAGCAGGGAGCTTGGCACGGGGAAAAGTCCAAGTATGAAAGCTTGGCATGGGAGGTCAGAGAGGGCTCGGTAGCTCGTTCTCTGGACTGGATGGAGTCGGAGAGGGCTCGGTAGCTCGTTCTCCGGATTAGGTCAGAGAGGGCTCGGTAGCTCGTTCTCTGGACCGGACGTGGAAGTCGGAGAGGGCTCGGTAGCTCGTTCTCCGGACTAGATCAGAGAGGGCTCGTTCTCTCGACCGGACGTGGAAGTCGGAGAGGCTCGTAGCTCATTCTCCTGACTAGATCAGAGAGGGCTCGGCTCGTTCTCTAGATCGTGAAGGCTTTAGGTTTAAGGTTGGAAATTGGATCGGTCTCATCGACCGATCCGTGATCATCGGGTCACCGATCGATCCGGTGACCGATCAAGAACCAAGCAGATTGGGAGAAGGAATGGCCTGATCACCACGGACCGATCAGGGCTCGCAACCAACTCTCTGTGAGTTGGGATCGGTCCGGGACCGATCAGTAATCAGACCGATGGTCCACAGACCGATCAGGGATCGCAACCAACTCTCTGTGAGAGTTGGGATCGGTCTAGGGACCGATCAGCGTAGAGCCTGATCGGTCCCCTGACCGATCAGATCCATCCTGGACTGATCAGGGTGGAGCCTGATCGGTCCAGGTCTAGCCGTTAAGACACAACAGCTAGATTTCTTCTTTCTTCTTCTTCTTGCTCCTTCTTGTTCCTGGCGATCAGAGCTTTGCTGAGCTCTCCACTGCTGAAGCTTCGTGTGAGCTTCCCTCGGCTGGACTCCAACTGATCAGTTGCTGCTGTTGTTGGCGTGAAGTGGTTGCTTCATCACCAGTCGACGAGAAGGCAAGCAAACTAGTGTTTTTACATTCATATTGTTCTTAGCTTCTTGCTGTATTTCTTGTACACTGATCTTGCTGTTGCAAGAGAGATTGTGGCGAGGTTTCTCCACCCAGAAGGAGTTTTCATTAGCCGATTTTCCGGGGTCTCATCCACCGACGGATTGATAGGATTCGTCCACCTTACGGGCACGCCGAGGAGTAGGAGTATCATCTCCGAACCTCGTTATATCGTCGCGTTTGAGGTTTGATCTTCTCCATTTTCGTTTCTACCTTTTATTTCCGCTGCGCTAACTCAAATTGTAGGAAGAAACGAGAATTTGGGGTCGGCTATTCACACCCCCCTCTCTAGCCGCGTCCGAAGGTCCTAACAAGTGGTATCAGAACAAGGTCGCTCTTCGTCTGATTAACACCCGGGGGAGCACGAGCTAGAGAATGGATCAACTTGGAGAAGACGTCACGATTCCACCCTTCTACGATCGCGACGACTTCGCGTATTGGAAGGTAAGAATGAAGTATTTTCGTATGACTAACCTAGTAAATTGGAATTGTGTACAAGTAGGTTTGATTCCTCCGGTGGATAAAGAAGGAGAACCTCTCGAGAAGAAGAAGTGGACGAAGGAACAAATCCACCAATCCATAATCAATTTTCATTACCTAATGATATCTTGTGTAAGATAGGTAGATACAACAATGCCAAGGAGTTGTGGAACAACTTGGCTAAGTTCCATGAGGAGAGCTCCAATTCAAGTCATGAAGAGGAGTCAAGTGAGCCAAGTAACTCACATCATGGAGGTATGGAATTAGAAGTTGAGGGCTACTCAACATCTAAGGAAGAAGAGGAGGAGAGTTCTTCTTCAAGACTGGAGCAAGAAGAAGAAGCCTCTACCTCTGGAAGGGATGAAGGAGAGAGCTTATATCCATCCTCAACCCTAGGTAACTCAAGCAACTTAATTTCAAGTAAATTACATATAATGTGCTTTGAGTGTAGGGAATATGGGCATTACAAAAATAATGTCCAAAGAGGATTAGGAAGACTCCACCGGCACTAAAAGTCAAGGAAGCCGAAGTCCCGATACGCAAGAGCAAGGAGCACGTGGTGTGCTTCCAATGCAAGCAAAGGGGACATTATAGGAGTCAATGTCCAAGGGGGAGGCAACCTCACAAGGACAAGAGACCAAGCACATCTATAGGGGGAGCTAAGGCAAACCCTAAGGTATCTTTTAAGGCACATTCTCGCAATTCTAATAAGACACATGCTAGTAGTTTTATTGCAATTGTCAATAATGATAAGAATGATAACCATAGAAACCGATTCATGTGCTTAGGTGCCAAACATGTTAGCCTAGATAAGAACAATACTAGAAATGCCAACCCTAGAATTAACTCATCTAAGATTAAGGAAAACCTAGATAGGAATCCCAAAACAACTAGACATATGCCTAGGAATACCTCAAAGAAAAATGAAAAATTATAGCTTGAGGTATTAAAGAAGGAAAATCAAGTCTTGAGGTCAAGACTTGACACTTTAGAAAAGGCTCTTAAGAATTTGGAGAAGTCAACTCTAGGGTCTAAGGGTCAAAAATCAAAGCCCAAGGACATGAGAGGTTTGAGTCACAAACCTAAGTCTCAAGTGGTCAAGCCCACTTATCATAATGTTCCATTCGATTATGGAACAAGACCTAGGGCTAAGAAGACCATCACCAAGGTCACAAGGGGAGTCACTCCTATAGTTGATCTTGATGAGTCCCAAATGACCAAGGCGTTAAAGCCTAGGAGGGTCATTAGGAGGGTTGCTAGGGAAGTCATCCCTAGTGAATATTTAGTGAACCCAATGAGCTCAAATAGGTATTGGGTTCCTAGGAGCGTGATTCCTTCACGCTAGATGGTTTAGGGTGTGCCAACCTTGATTAGATAGGTAGTTAACCTACTCATGGCAAAAGGTGGCATTTTAGGAATTTTCAAGGTGTAATCTGTTAGGATCGACGGCCGAGGCTAAAGAGAGGGGGTGTGAATAGCCGACCCCAAATTCGCGTTTCTTCCTATAATTTTCGTTAGCGCAGCGGAAATACAATGTAGAAATGAAACAAAGAATAGCAAACCTTAAACTCGACGATGTAACGAGGTTCGGAGATGAAACTCCTACTCCTCGGCGTGTCCGTAAGGTGGACGAAGCCTATCAATCCGTCGGTGGATGAGACCCCGGAAAACCGGCTAGTAGAAACTCCTTCTGGGTGGAGAAACCTCGCCACAAACTTCTTGCAACAACAAGATAGAAGTACAAAGATACAGCACAATACAAAGGCAGTAAGAATGTAAAAACACAGCTTGCCTTCTCGTCGACTGGATGAAGCAGCAACTTCACGAAACACCTACAATAGCAGGAACCAGCCGAAGGAAGCTTCCACGAAGCTTCAGCAAAATGAGAGCTCAGGAAAGCTCTGATTGCAGTAAGATCAGAAAGAAAAGAGAGGCAGCCAGAGAACCGAACCCTTCCCTGTAGAAACCCTCTTATATGAACCTGCGAAGAATACAAAGAAGACACAGAGAGAAATCTAGCCGTTGTGTCTCAACGGCTAGACCTGGACCGATCAGGCCATAGCTTGATCGGTCCAGGACATCCCTGATCGGTCTGTGGACCGATCAGGCCCTAGTCTGATCGGTCCCCAGACCGATGCCACATCTGTGTGAAGAGAGGTTGCCGATCCCTGATCGGTCTGTGGATCGATCAGGCCCTAGGCTGATCGGTCCCCAGACCGGTCAGCCACATCTCTCTGTGAGGCTTTAAAGCCTGATCGGTCTGTGGACCGATCAGGCAACAATCAGTAGCTTATTGATCGTTTTCTGATCGGTCTGTGGACCGATCAGATAACCTACAGCGAACCACTGTTTGGTTACTGATCGATCACCAGACCGATCAGATAAACCTGAGTATCACTGGATTGGTTACCAGACCGATCCAATGCCTTAGAGCTTCCCAGCCCTAAATCCTAAAGTCTTCCCGGTCTAGAGAACGAGCTACTGAGCCCTCTCTGACCTAGTCTGGAGAAACGAGCTACCGAGCCCTCTCCGACTTCCATGTCCGGTCCAGAGAACGAGCTACCGAGCCCTCTCTGACCTAGTCCAGAGAACGAGCTACCAAGCCCTCTCCGACTTCCACGTCCGGTCCAGAGAACGAGCTACCGAGCCCTCTCTGACTTAGTCCGGAGAACGAGCTACCGAGCCCTCTCCGACTTCCACGTCCGGTCCAGAGAACGAGCTACCGAGCCCTCTCTGACCTAGTCCGGAGAACGAGCTACCGAGCCCTCTCCGACTCCATCCGATCCAGAGAACGAGCTACCGAGCCCTCTCTGTCCTAGTCCGGAGAACGAGCTACCGAGCCCTCTCCGACTTCATCCGGTCCAGAGAACGAGCTACCGAGTCCTCTCTGACCCTGTCTGGTCCAGAGAACGAGCTCCCGAGCCCTCTCTGACCTAGTCCGGAGAACGAGCTGCCGAGCCCTCTCCGACTTTGTCTGGTCCAGAGAACGAGCTCCCGAGCCCTCTCTGACCTAGTCCGGAGAATGAGCTGCCGAGCCCTCTCCGACTTCCCATGCCAAGCTTCCATACTTGGACTTCTCCCGTGCCAAGCTCCCTGCTTGGACTTTTCCGTGCCAAGTCTCTATACTTGTACTTTTCCCGTGCCAAGCTCCCTGCTTGGACTTTTCCGTGCCAAGTCTCCATACTTGGATTTTTCCCGTGCCAAGTCTCCATACTTGGACTTTACCGAATCAGGTCAACTCAAGTCGGGTCAACCAGGTCAACCTTGACCGAAGGTTGCACCCACAATCTCCCAAGTTTGTATTCTTGTCAAACATCAAGATACACCTTTTCTATTCTCGTCAAACATCAAAATACAACTCGAGTCAGGTCAACTCGAGTCGGGTCAACCAGGTCAACCTTGACCTAAGGTTGCACCAACATAATCAAGCCTTGAAAATGAAATTAAGAATTATTCCTAAGGTGATTAGGATGTGCCAACCACATTTGAGAAGTTTTCTAGGGTCAATCTAATTGACACATAGTGATCTAAAAATCTTTAGTATATGATTTTAGGTCTATTACACTTAGGAATATAGAATTTATGGTAAAATGATCAAAATTATCAAAAATGACAACTAAGGCTAGAATTAGGTATTTTCTATACCTTTATATGTTATTTGCCATACATTGTTTGTCATATGCCATGTCATGACATCATATTTATTTTATTATCATTTGAAATGTCATGATAATGCTTAGGTTAGTTATATGTCATGCCTTATTTAAGTTTCATACTTGATGACATGACATCATGACATTGGCACATGTTTTCACTTATGATATTATTTTATGTCATGTCATCATCTCTTACATTCATGATCAATTAAATTGATTTAAGGATAAAAACACAATTTGATATGGAGATTAAATTGTTATTTAGAAAATGCATGAGAACTTAAGATGACCTAAACCCATATCTCACATCAAAATTGACTTGGATGTGTTTGATACACCTTAGATGTGTGTGAGATATTAGGATTATGAGTTAGCATCAAGGTGCATAGTTCTTGTACCTAGATGAGCCTAATTCGAATTTGAGGATCATAGGGAAAACTTGTGTACAAGTCATGTACATTTAGCCCTAAGATTGTGGTCCTAAATTGAATGGTTTAAGATCATTTCAAAATTGATTTGAAAAACCTTGATGAAGCTTTTCTAGTGATAGCATTCATCATTGAGCAAGTTGATACAAAGTTGGATTAACCTTGAGCTATTTCAAAGTCTTTCGAACTTTGTATCAAGATTAAAAAATGAGAGTTATTTTCATAGAAAACTATTTTTCCATGATAATATATGTTATGAGGAATGTATCCTCAAAATTTTATAATTTTTAGAATTTTCTGTAATTGTTTAGGGGTTTCTGAATTTCGGGAGAAAAATCAGAAATTCTTATCAGAGAATTGTGGACCGATCAGAGAAGATTCTGATCGGTCCAGGGAAGTTTGGATCGGTCACTGGACCGATCCAGGGCAGTGTGGATCGGTCTGGTGACCAATCCAGTGGAGGCCTGATCGGTCTGGTGACCGATCAGAGCGTGCCAAAATGCTGATTTTCGACTGTTGTCTGAAATTTCAGCTGTGGAAGTTTGTGTTTTAGATTTCTAAAGGGTTGAAACTCTCCAAGACATTGTTGGTGCAATGGTCAAGGAGGAGTTGACCTTTAGGGGGAGTTTTTACTCGTCAAGATTTCTGAGGATGAGTGATACGAGATTATCACTAAGTTGATAGTTGACTTTAGTATCAAGGGGGAAATTAAGGGTTTCAATGAAAGGTATGAGACTTTCATTAGGAAGAAACTCTTGACCTTTATTCACTCTTTTTGATGTGTGTCAAAAAGGGGGAGAATGTCCAGAAAATGTTCAAGGAAGAACATTGGAGTTTAGGGAGAATGTTCAAGGAAGAACATTGGAGAACTATTGGAAAACCTAAGTTAGGTTATCGGGTTAACCTAACTTGATTATGGTTTTTGTCAAACATCAAAAAGGGGGAGATTGTTTGATCTGATTCGAGAAAAGTCCAAGTATGGAGACTTGGCACGGAAAAGTCCAAGCAGGGAGCTTGGCACGGGAAAAGTCCAAGTATGGAGACTTGGCACGGAAAAGTCCAAGTAGGGAGCTTGGCACGGGAAAAGTCCAAGCAGGGAGCTTGGCACGGGGAAAAGTCCAAGCAGGGAGCTTGGCACGGGGAAAAGTCCAAGGTTGGAAGCTTGTCATGGGAGGTCAGAGAGGGCTCGGTAGCTCGTTCTCTGGACTGGATGGAGTCTGAGAGGGCTCGGTAGCTGCCTCCTGATAGGTGAGAGGGCTCGTAGCTTGTTCTCCTGACCAGGTCCGAGAGGGCCTAGCTCGCTCGGACCGGACGTGGAAGTCGGAGAGGGCCTGAGCTCATTCTCCTGACTAGATCGTAGAGGGCTCTGAGCTCGCTCTCAGATCGTGAAGGCTTTAGGTTTAAGGTCGGAAATTGGATCGGCTCATCGACCGATCCAAGGATACACGGGTCACCGATCGATCCGGTGACCGATTAGTAACCAAACAGATTGGGAGAGGATGGCTCGATCGGTCCACGCATCGATCGTGGTCGCAACCAACTCTCGTGAGAGTTGGGATTGGTCCGGGACCGATCAAGGGCCCGATCGGTCCACGCATCGATCAGATCGCAACCAACTCTCTGTGAGAGTTGGGATCGGTCTGGGGACCGATCAGCGTAGGGCCTGATCGGTCCCCTGACCGATCAGATCCATCCTGGACTGATCAGGGTGGAGCCTGATCGGTTGTCTAGCCGTTGAGACACAACGGCTAGATTTCTTCTTTCTTCTTCTTCTTGCTCCTTCTTGTTCCTAGCGATCAGAGCTTTGCTGAGCTCTCCACTGCTGAAGCTTCGTGTGAGCTTCCCTCGGCTGGACTCCAACTGATCAGTTGCTGTTGTTGTTGGCGTGAAGTGGTTGCTTTATCACCAGTCGACGAGAAGGCAAGCAAACTAGTGTTTTTACATTCATATTGTTCTTAGCATCTTGCTGTATTTCTTGTACACTGATCTTGCTGTTGCAAGAGAGATTGTGGCGAGGTTTCTCCACCCAGAAGGAGTTTTCATTAGCCGGTTTTTCGGGGTCTCATCCACTGACGGATTGATAGGATTCGTCCACCTTACGGACACGCCGAGGAGTAGGAGTATCATCTCCGAACCTCGTTATATCGTCGCGTTTGAGGTTTGATCTTTTCCATTTTCGTTTCTACCTTTTATTTCCGCTGCGCTAACTAAAATTGTAGGAAGAAACGAGAATTTGAGGTCGGCTATTCACACCCCCCTCTCTAGCCGCGTCCGAAGGTCCTAACAACTGTAACTCGTACAGATATTATGTCAATTTGTCGCCACACCAACTACAGTTTATTGGACTGTTGTTTTTTGTATTCTCAGGTATCTTTGGGGCACTCAATTTCAAAGTCTTTTATTTCCTTCTCTTTATTTCTTGAACTACGTGCATACTCTGATGCAGATTGGGCTGGTGATCATACAAATCGCAAATCTACCACTGGTTTCTGTGTTTTTCTTGGTGATTCTCTCATTTTCTGGAAGAGTAAGAAGCAAGATGTTATTTCTAGTTCTTCCACAGAAGTTGAGTATCGTGCCATGACCTCAACTACTTGTGAGATAGTTTGGTTGTGTTGGTTGCTTGTAGGGGTGTAATCGAGCCGAGCCGAACTCTTGGATGTTTGAGTTTGGCTCGTTTATAATCGAGCCGAGCTTTATTTAACGAATATATTCATGACTCACGAGTTTATTCGAGCTTTTATCGAGCTTAAACGAGCTTAATAAATATAAATTATAAATTTAAATATTCAATAAAAACTAAATTATATATTTTTAAAAAATTATAATATTCTTGTTAAAATTTATAATTTTATTCTAATAAATAAATTTAATATATTTGTCTATATTTTTCATAAGTAGAGTGTAAAATCTATAAATTCACTATCAAAACTATTATTGTTTTTATTTAAAAGTTGATTTGTGAGCTTAACAAACATGTTCACGAGCTAACGAGCCGAATATTTTGAAGCTTGAGCTTGGTTTGTTTATCTTAACGAGCCTTATTAAACGAACTCAAACGAGCTTTTATCGAATCGAGTTTCGAATAACTCACGAGCGGCTTGGCTCATTTACACCTCTAGTTGCTTGCAGATATGAATATTTCTTTTCATCAACCTACTCTGTTAGACCATCCACACCAACTTCCCTATCCAAAATGCATAATTTAGGGTAAAAAAAAATTACTTTATTAAATTTGAATATCCACTTTTCAATACATCATATATCAACTTCTCTATTTCTTCTCTCTCCTCTATAATGTTTAGGGAATGTAATCCATTCCCTGAATTTAGAGAAGTACTGTTCATAAATGCATAATTTAGAGAATCGATAGGGTAGCTGATGTAAATATTTTTTAGCTACCCTATCCAAAATTTAAAGTAAAATTTTTGAATAGGGTATCTGATGTGGATGCTCTTATATTGTGATAATCAGAGTGCTATTTAAATTACATGTAATTCAGTTTTTCATGAGCGGACGAAACATATTGAAATTGATTGTCACGTAACTCGTCATTATCTTCATATTGGTATAATCACATTGCCTTTTGTTCCTTCAAAGCTACATATTGTTGATATGTTTACCAAGTGACATTCTGCTTCACGTTTTTGTTTTTATCCGAGAAACTCTCAATGCTTCTAACTGTAGCACCGTGAGTTTGAGAAGATGTTAGATTATATATATTTATTTATTTATAGCTTTTAGAACAATTTTATCTTTTTCTCTTTTATAGTTAGAGTTTAGAGTTTAGAGTTTAGAGTTTCTTAACTAAACTATATAAATACCTTATACTCTGTATTTCCAATGATCAATTTTGGATTCAATAATATAATTAATTTATTTTTTTTCTTAATTTCTATAACTAGATTTCTAGATTACTCAATTTACTGGTAAAAAACTTTCATGAGGCCTTAAGTACTTTCTTACAAAATGATAAACTAATCAAATGTTCATAAGTTTGATATTTAATTTAATAATTTTTTTTATATTTATTTGATTATACATAGGCTATGATTTACTAGGCACCTCTTACACTCAAGTGATCGTCCATAATTTAAATACTAGTAAGCTCAATTCATTACTACTTATTAATAATGTTGGTGAATAATTTATGAATAAATTTATATAAAATTTAATTATCAAAAAAATATATATGAATGATTTTATAAATTTTTGTATGTTCTTTCTATATTTAAAATTCATAGCACCTCTTACACTCAAGTGATCGTCCATAATTTAAATACTAGTAAGCTCAATTCATTACTACTTATTAATAATGTTGGTGAATAATTTATGAATAAATTTATATAAAATTTAATTATCAAAAAAATATATATGAATGATTTTATAAATTTTTGTATGTTCTTTCTATATTTAAAATTCATAATACGTTAAACATAAAAAAATAATATAAATTTTATGAATCGATATAAATTTAATATAAATTATAAGAATAACAAATTAATACTTGAGCTCGATTAAAAAATTTGAATAGGTTTTATTAGAATATTCATGAACAATTTTCAGGGATAAACTTGAGTTTCACTAAGTTCGAAAAGATTTTTAATAGACAAATTTGAATAAACTCGGTAGTAAATAAATAAACTTCAACACAATTAACTTGGATTGGCATGGCTCGTTTAAACCCTTAAAATTTAGTGTTGATTTAATATATATATATATATATATATATATATATATATATATATATATATATATATATATATATATATATATATATTTATACTAATTACTTTTCAAATTTATAAATAAAATTCTTAAACAAAAAATAAGTTTATAATATTAACTCACTAGTTAACCAAATAAATTTGAAAATATAAAAATTTTAAACAACTTAATTTTAAGTGCTCGATAATATATATTTAAAAGAATTAAGCCAAACTAAACTTAAATAAGATTAAAGTCATAAAAAACAAAAAGCTAAATTTAAACAACTATATTCATTTGAGATCCCACTCAGATTTGAATAAAATAAAATTTAGCCGAACTTCCCTATTTTATAGTCTTATTTATTTATATATAGTAAAGAACGTTTTATATTAGAAATATGTTTACACAATTTTATCGAGTGTTGGCCTCGCCGTTGAACCAGGCGTCCTCGGTGCCTCCACTCGTCCGGGTCGAGCGCTCCTCCACTCTTCCCCCTTTCTGGATCTCACACCTGCCCCGTCTACCAAGACCGAGTCGCACGCCGCTGCGATCAACGCGACTATAGCGTAGGTGCTCGTCTCGTCAAGGAAGAAGATGAAAGCAGTGCTGGCTAAGCCTTCCCCTACTTCTCTTGCACCGACCAACTTTGTTCGATTCCTGTGTCAAGGCTGGCGAGCCTTGCTGCAACAATCAATGATCTCCTTCCCTTTGTCCGTTGTTGTTGGCCGACGAGCAGCCGCCGCTCAAACGAGTCCTCTTCCCTCTTAGCGTCAGTCGTCCAACGGTGTCGACCTTTTTACTTCAGCAAGCAATGTCGATGCCCGCAGCCACCATCCGAGGTGGCAAGCGGTGGAGCCTTTTTTCTCTGCCATCAGTGAGCAACTACGGGTCTTTGTTGCTTGCATTCGGTCGCGAGATGGAGTACTGTTGATAGCACATTTGAAAGCTTGCTCATACGACTTTCAACAGTAATAATTGTTTTATAGAGAGGTTTCGTGCTTTGTGGCTTTCATTTTTTCCCCTTAAAAATGATTGTCGTCCCTTTCTTGTGTACCTAATTGTTTCTCCTTGTCTTGGCTAAGATGCAGAATATTGACCTTGGCCTATTTTTCTCAGCAATGGCATGTCTTCTTTGTGGGGGCGTTTTCATTGAGTTAGGGGTTCTAACCTAAGGCAGTCTAGCGATGAGGTGGACTAATCATGGAGATGAGTAGTAGTGAGTGGCATAATGTCCAATGGCGTGCATCCTAGTACCATAATTGAGTTGTGTGTTTTTCTTTAGCATGGGAATGGTGTGCTCATCTACATCCTAGAACTTGTTGGAGGATTTGCTGTAAGAATATGTTGTAGATGAGTTAACGTCAATCCTTACAGTTGTGCTGTCTAGGAGTTGATTGGGAATTGCACCCATTACGGGGATTAGGGAATTGGAGAGGATGAGATGTGTGCTGAGTTCCAACTTGAGCAGTTGCGAGGAAGATTCAAACAATGTTTGACCGTTCTAGGAGTTTAGCTAGTATGATCTACTTCAGGATTGTGATATCATGGTGGAACCTTAGTATGGTTATAGAAGCTTTGGTCCTTAAAGTGAAGTATAAGTGGTTTTGTTGGTATAACCATAAGCTTGTACAAGTGCTTATGGTAGAGTCAAAGACACCAATATGTATATCACTCGAAGTTAGATATCAATCACCAATATGTATATCACTCGAAGTTAGATATCAATCATTAGAGTGGAGGATGTAAGATTTAGTGCCATTGGACCTAGTGGGTGGTTTGAGATTGTGAAGCGATTAATATGTTCAAGGTTAAGGGTAAATTGATTATCATGTAATTAGTCCAGTCAACTTGTTAGGTCTTATGTAGGCTCAAATCTTAGTGCGTTTGTGATGGACATACTTTGATTGGTACGTAGATACTGCAGGAACATATCACTTCAATTGTTTGTGGATACTGTGTTGGTATGGGTAAATATGATTGTAATGCCCATGCCTACAGGTTTAGTAGCATCGATGTCGATAGACAAGCTTGTCCCAGTGATACTGTCTGGAACTGACTGATATAAGACTTTTTTTTCCTATGTCAACCTTCAGCGGTATTAGGAGGAGATGATACACAATAAAGAAAGAGAAGACGAAGAGGAGAAGCACTAAGGACACAGTTGGTTGAAACAAAAAGATTCTTTCTTAATGACTTATCCTTCAATTTTGTTTTGTCGATCATGAGAAGGAGATGAATCACGAACAAGAGACAGGAGGAAATGAGAAGATGTACCATTAAAAGTGAAGCTAGAGTTCAAAAATAAGATGTTTCTATATTCTTTTAATTTCAGTTGTGTTAATCTAAGTTCAACTCCAGTTTCCGTTGTCAATCTAACTCCAACTTCAGTTTCAGTTATGCTGCTTAGAGTTGGTCACTAGGGGATGCAGTGCATGTGGAAGGGACATGGAGAATGGGGAGAAGAAACGAACTGATCCTCACGTGATTGGAATTGGTTGACATCGACACTGGCATGGGAAGAAACAAATATCATGAAGGCTCTAATACCATGAAAAGTTAATGGAAATTATGGTTAAAATTACATGTCCCAAATGGTCTCCTCTATGTATGATATGAATTGTGAATCATATGATTTTGACAACTATAATAATTAATAAAGCCTTAAAATGTTCAGTGAAAATTACAAAAGTATTTGTTTGCCCCACAACTGCATTCTGCACTCTTGAAATGTTAGTAATTCTCACCATTTTTTCATGCTGACAAACCACCCTTTGAAAATAAAGAGTATCTGCACCACCATCCTTGATCCATCTAGTTTTGGCCCATAGAGAACAATGGGCAGATTTATTCTTGTGGAGGTAATCAAAATAGGTTTTGAGGCACTGATATTCAACATGCTCCTGAGAAGTCCATGCACATAAACTCCAATTGCTTCATATGATCTAAGCATTTGTCCAGACTAGATTCCTCTAATATAGAATTCCACGTTTTGCAACTCACAGTTTCAGGTAAACTTGTAAACTATGAAGGTTGCTAACCCAACTGGATTCTGGGCCCCTCATGACCAAACAGGATGATACTGCAGAGAGGACTTGCAACCTGACATATGGTGTATGAGTTCAAATTAGAAAAACAATCATTTAATTGTTCAAATTAGATGAAGTTTCCTACATCTAATTCTCCCTGGGCTACATAATGATCGAAACCCCTTGCACCGAGTAGCTCTGTAGCTCATTTTTGGTTCTATATGATTTACAAAGACAATGAGGCCAAAGCCTTTTTTTGGATTGCTGGTTTAATCTTTTTTGTAACATGACATCTATGCCACAATTTACTAGCAGTTAGGTTTTGGCTAAATGTTGATGAGGGAGGTTGTTCTGAAACAATGACAATAGTTGTGTCACTCTACATAAACATGAGAATCGACATTCTTTTCTTTGCTGGTTTTTTCTACACATCTATTTTTCTTCTATTCTACATGCAATCTTTTAGCTACGGAAGGATGTATAATATCTTCTCTTTATTAGGAGACTAATAATTCCTGTGTACTGTCGCAGTGTGCATTCACTTCTGAGCTCTTGTTTCATTTATCATAGCTTGGTTGCTTAATCCTCACAAAATGCCTTCCTTACAATTACTAAAGTTAACTGAGCGTGGATGTAACCTACTGGCATCAAGGAGGTATCTCTACTCCTTTCTCTCTTGTCCCTTGTTCACTGATGATGTTTCACATTCTCATTCTTGAAAATTCCATTTCTTGAAGTCTATACTTGAGAGTTGTCTCCAATAGATGAATGCTTTTTCGAGCAGGAGAATGCTTGCAGCAGTCTCAGCTGTTCTAGTGGCTAGTGGAACAGTTGCATATATGCAATCATGTCGCAACAGAAGAAGATTATTGAAAACAGAGAATTCTGCAAATTGCACCACTTCCAGTGAGACTGTAAAAAGTTTGAGCCTAAATAGTGCTGGTGATCAGCAAGTTCATAATGCAAGGCAGAGAAGAAAAGGATTGGGATCTTTACGTGCTTTAGCCTCAGTGCTGCTCTCGTCAATGGGCCCCAATGGTAGACACTATCTTATGGCCTTAGTGACTACAGTGGTGAGCATTTTGACTATGTCTTGTCTGGTTTAATTACACTATGGTTAATATGTGTTGCATCAGTACTTGATTATTGGATAAATACTGATGGTTGATACGCATTAGAAAAAAAATGGTGTGATGATCAAATTTGTACAAGCAACTTATTCAATTCATTTATTCTTAACTGGAACATAACAATCATTTAGTTTAGGCAAGGAGCAACTCAGTGATTATCCATATGATATTTCTTTGCGTATACTTTACCAAAAGTCTGCATGCCTTGAAGAATTTGACAGTGAATCCAACATTTCAAGCAACATAAAGAAAACAATTAGTTTTCATATTTCTTCTAAGAAGCTTAACCAGTGGTAAAAGATGCATATAAACAATTCAGTTAGATTTAGCATGATACTGAAAAGGATAAATTAGTTTATACAGGAATTGAAAAGGCACCTTGGTTCGGTCATTTGAATCATGGTGTACTTATTTAATTTTGCATTTCGTCTTCTGAACAATTATGAATGATTTTGTAGCCGTTTCATTCAGACAAAATTTTGATGTTTCTTTTGCAAACTTGGTCTCAGTTTTTTTCCTGTTACACACATTACATTCAAAGATTGGTAGTACTCGTTTGTTGGTTAGGTAGGACATATTCTTACAAATGTAAACTTTACAAATTGCAGGCGTTGAGAACTACCATGAGTAATAGACTGGCAAAAGTTCAAGGTTTTTTGTTTCAAGCTGCTTTCCTTCGGCGTGTACCCACCTTTTTGCGCTTAATTCTTGAGAATCTTCTTTTATGTTTTCTTCAGTCCACTTTATATGCGACATCAAAATACTTGACAGGGTCCTTAAGTCTGCATTTCCGAAAAATCTTGACAGAGCTCATACATGAGGATTATTTTGAGGTGCAGACATGTTCTGTTATTATGGGTTGTATAAAATTTTTGTTTATTCTTTTATTCGCCACTTAAGCTCAATGCAACATAGTTTTATTTTAATTGAAAGTAATTTTTGAAAGAATTTTTCATTTAAGTTTGTATTTGCTAATACGGGCTATTTCTTAACTGGTCTCATTAATACTTCAATGTGTGATTTGTGGAGATTGATCAAAGTTAAAAGGGTTAGTATCTGAGATAATCCAAGCTACACAGGCTTTTCCAAATGCCTGCTTTTGCATTTTATCAAATCTAAACCCAAAATGACTTGGTTATGTTTTAATTATATTTGTTAGACCCATTTAATTTTTTATTAGTTTTATTGATGTGCACATGCCATGTTTCAATATAACCCAGTCAAACTGGGGATGTGGTTTGTTTAACCTTGGACACTGATGAGGCTTCCCGGTGGTGTCTTAGCCCGTGGATTTGCTTGTTTTTCCTTGTCCTCGCTTAATCAGATCAGATTTATATTTTCCTGTTTAAGGTACTTTTTTTAGGTTAAGTTTTGTTTCTATTAATTAATTCTAGTTGTAAAATCCAGAACATGGTATACTACAAAATCTCACATGTTGATGATCGCATCAACAACCCAGAGCAGAGGATTGCTAGTGATATAAGAAAGTTTTGTTCTGAATTTAGCGAAATTATACAGGATGATCTCACAGCAGTAACAGACGGCCTGACATATACCTGGCGCCTATGTTCTTATGCAAGTCCAAAATATGTGCTATGGATACTGGTAGCATATTTTTCTCTTGCAATTTTCAAATGAATTAGTAATTTTCTCATTTATATTTGTTAAGTTTCTGCCTTTGTTGGCATAGTTTGATATCTATTTTTTTAGTTTTCTGGGAAGACTCATTGTTTGCTTTCAGGCATATGTCATCGGGGCAGGTGCTTCTATTAGGGTTTTCTCTCCAGATTTTAGAAATCTAATGTCCATGGAGCAACAATTAGAAGGGAACTATCGGCAGCTTCACTCACGATTGAGGACTCATGTTGAAAGTATAGCATTCTATGGTGGGGAGACTAGAGAAGCATCTTATATCAACGAGAAGTTTGAGGCTCTTGTAAAACATTTGAATATTGTTCATCGTGATCAATGGTGGTTTGGAATAATTCAAGATTTCCTCTTGAAATATCTTGGTGCTACAGTTGCAGTTGTGCTGATTATTGAGCCTTTTTTTGCTGGTGCACTCAGTCTTGATGCCTCTACTCTTGGAAGAGCAAAAATGCTGAGTAATCTTCGTTATCATACAAGTGTGATAACATCCCTTTTTCAATCACTTGGGACTCTCTCCACCAGTTCTTGGCGACTGAACCGCCTCAGGTTATTACTAATTCTCCCAGTTTATATTGGATAAAATTATGCATTCATTGAGCAGGTAACTTTTTTTTTTTTTAAATGTCTATAAAAAAGGGCAGCCCTGCATGAAGCTCCCATCATGCGGGGTCCGGGGAAGGATCCATTGTATGCAGCCTTACCTTGCTTTTTGCAAGAGGCTGTTTCCAGGATTTGAACCCGTGACCTTTTGGTCACATGACAACAACTTTACCATTGCGCCAAAGCTCCCCTTCAAATGTCTATATTTTATATATTTGATGATTTTATCATTTTTCTTCTTTTTCATATTTTTGTGATGCTGACCTCCATTGCTACTTGTCATGAAAAGAGAGATGGGAAGGAGGGGGAGGGGGAGACGAGAAAAAAAAAGCAAGGGGTGGGAGGGGAGGGCTATGGGAGCGTGGAAGAGGTGGGAAGGAAGAGTGAAGTGGAAAGATGATATAGCCAGAGTGGGAGAGCTTGCTTGAGAGGAGTGTATCAATTTCACTTAACTACACACCAGCTGATCTTAAAATACAATGGCTTTCTTCCTCTTCTTACAGTATCATCGATACAAGTTTACTTGAATGTCTTTATCTGTTTATCATGTTGAGTTAATTGACGTCAAGGGAGTCTCACAATTTAGCAACATCATGCAACAAGAAAATTTTCAAGTTGGTCTTCTCGGTAGTGACTTTTAATATTAGACGCACTGTTATTATACTAATTAAGGAGGTTACTTCAGTGAGAAACTTCTTAGTGTGTTCCATCTCAGTTCATGACATCCTTAGTTAATGATGGTCCTCACGTTAGTATAGCACATGCATTCGGGTCAAAAATTTATATTTTCGATTTAGGATTTTTGAGCATGTCTTATAATATTTTTCCTTTTTCCTAACCTTACACCAATATCTTATCCTCTCAATATCACTAGTAGAGAGGGGGCCATGCTCATCAGCTAATGACATTGGTTAGGTAACTCCTCCATCCTTGCCGTTTTGTCCTGCCCCTCCATATGTTCGAATTTTCTTTGATTTATAATTTGTGAACTAACTCATTAAATTATTAAATTACTTAATAATAGTTTTACTATTAACTTTGTTCTCATTTAAGATATGTGGGCCAGAAATGTAATTAGCATAGGACTTGTGGGAAGTGGGAGCCACTAATTTGATTTCTCTGCTTTTCTATCACCCAGCATCAGACCTTTTAACCAAGTGACTCTCTGGTCTCTTCGATTGTAGAGGTCGACATGACAATCAGAGCAACTCCTTAAATAGCTGCCAAGTTACTCCATTCTAGTCAAATATTAAAAAGAGTCACCATGTGGAATTCATTGCATGAAAATATGTAAAAATGCTTATTTGGGTATTTAAAAATTTTTGCATACTTATTTTGATGTGTGAGAATTTTTATTATAGTGACATGGGTACTTGGATTACATGGATGCAATTTTTGTCGTGAGAATTTTTATTATAGTGACATGGGTACTTGGATTACATGGATGCAATTTTTGTAAGATCATTTTCTTTTTTTCGTACTCTCTGAATTTGCCTAAGTTTATAAAGGTCTCATTGCAAATTTTTTCTGGTCATGATAGTTTGAACATATGAATTAACTTATGCTTTCTTTTGAAGATAGATTTCTTCATATCTCTTGAGTAAGGTGAATTTCTTCTCTCTTGAAGGTGGATTCCTTCACGGTTATTTTTTTTCTCGTCATGGTTGATTCCTTGTAATGAGAAAGCTTTCATTTGGTGAAGTTGGAGTATCTAGTGCAGAACCAACTACTTATTATCTACTTATTATTATATCTAGTGTTAAATTAATGTCCAAGCCAAGGTTGGGATGCTTAATTGTTAGGGCCCTGACCTCCATCTTCCTTCAGTTCATAAGCATGCTTTGCATCATGTAGAGATGATGACGCTAAGAAGGCAAGTTAATACTTTCCAAGAGCTCCTAGCACGAATGGAGACTTTGAGATATGCTACTTAAAATGTTTCAAAAAATGAAGACCAAAGTGGAAGATGAAGACAATCCCTTTCACAATGGTAATGAAGAGGTTCTCTCCTGATAATGTACTTGAAACAATTATTGCCAACACGATTTTGATCTCAAGGTGGACATCCTCAAAATTGAAGGACAGATTCAGCCCAATCCATTCATAGATTGATTTGATTCTATTGAGTGAACCTTTGATTATGAGGATGTACTTGGTGAGTAGGTGAAGACATCTTCAGGATTGAAGAGCTAATAAAGGCAAGCCAAAAATTAAAACACAAGTGAAAATGAAGAAAAAACTCAAAAAGAAATTCTTAGTGAACTATTTCTAAGATACTTACCTTGAGCTTTTTCATTTGTTTCCATAGAATTATTCCGTTGAAGAATGCAACTTCCAAACTAGAATAGGAACATAAATGGTCACAGGTCAACCAAGAAGCAAGAATAGCTGGTGCAGATATAATTGGATGTGATAGATCAAGAGATCATGCTTCCCCAATAGGGGGAAGCTCTAAATTTGCTAATCTGGACAAAAGAAAAGATGATCCTTCACTTCTCCCTCATTTAGGCCGATATATACTCCTTAATAGTTGAAGGATGTCATAAGGGTTCTTCAATTTAAATTCAATTTCTTGACTTGAAATGGCCCCCCTTGAGCACACTGTAATGACCCAAGAAAATTCAGATTGAACTGCCACCATTCTACACAAGATCACTGAATCTAGAGCCCAGTAGGATAAGAAATCCATGACATCGAAAGAGGTCAAGTTTGAACATCATAGGAGTACATCAGTCAGGTAACCCACTTGTTGAGAAAGTGATTAGCAACACTCACAAATGAAGAAAATCAGTGAGTATGATCATGATTGGAAGCTTGCTTGAGTTACAATCCTTATCGTGGATGGCTAAATGGGGAACTTAGCTTGTTGTACACATTTTCTCTGATCAACAGGTTGCCACTCTCAGCAGAAGAAAAAAGCCTGCTGGTCCTCTATGCTCATGAGCAGATGAAGGGGCTATGACTAAAGATCTGATGAGGAAGTAGGTCAAAGATTTTTAGCACTCGATCTAATTGCACGGGTGAGATTGCCAAATGCTGGTTGTTCTTTACTCGCTGCAAGGACTTGATGAGAGAGGACCATGGATGGGTACAGTGCTCAGGCTGAAGGGGTTAGGCACAAATGATACTCGCTTGAGGAAGATCCAACAATTGCAAGGGCGAGACTAAGAGAAGGAGAGAGAAATAAATCGGGAGAGGAAGAGATGCTCGGTGGCAGCAAAGGTCCCATGTAAAGAGCTCTAGGTTCCAGTTAATCCTAATCACAAGACTCACCAGTTAGATCCACTAACACTAAAGTGGGATTGCACATTGGTCTTATTATCCCAAATAATTGAATTAAATTACCCCAAATAATATCACTACCACTAATAAATTACAAATATAGATAACTTCTGACATTTGTCTTTTTTTCCTTTCTAAATTTGGCCCTCTAAATTTCACTACCTCCAAATTCCTCTAAACTCAGCTAAACTTTGGATTTGTTTTCCCGTTTTGGAAGGGGAGCCTTGGCGCAACGGTAAAATTGTTGCTTTGTGACCAAAAGGTCACGGGTTGGAATCCTGGAAACAACCTCTTGCAAAAAGTAGGGTAAGGCTGCATACAATGGATCCTTCCCCGGGACCCCGCATAGCGGGAGCTTCGTGCACCGGGCTGCCCTTTTAATAGAACACCTAAAGTACATTAATCCTCTAGTTTCTATTCTTTAATTATTGTGAATCTTAAACATGGAACTTATTTTGTTGGTGTATGATACTTTCTGGAGATCTTTCAACTGAATTTTTTTAATGCAGTGGTTTTGCTGACCGCATTCATGAACTAATGATTGTTTCAAAGGAACTACGTGCCATTGGTGACAAGTCATTAATCCAGAGAAATTCTAGCAGTAAATATATCTATGAAGCAGATTATATTGAGTTTTCTTGTGTTAAGGTAGTTTAAAAAATTTTGAAAGATTTTCTGTCTGTCCTTACTATCTGTGAACCTTTTGATACTTGATGTTTTCCAGATAGTTACACCAACAGGAAATGTATTGGTCGATGATTTGAGTTTGCAGGTAGACTCAGGTTCAAATCTATTAATTACAGGTAATTTCCTGCAAAATATTTGCATTGCTTTGGATTTTATAGATTTAATTAGGGTTGTTGCAAGTTCATCCTATTTGTTTCTCTCTTGAAGTTTTTTAATAAAGATAGCTCTTGAAGATAAATTATTAGTTTCAAAGATTTAATCATATGTTTTAAAAGGTGATTTAAGGTGCTAGGTAATCGACCCACTAACAAACACTTAGGCATAATTGAGAGAGCTGAGGTGGTTAATATTCAAATAATGTTAAAAAAAAAACTTTGATAGTAACATTAAGATGACTAAAAATGTAATTGCTCAATCAAAATAGATTTATAATGGTAAGTAAATAGTGATAATTAATAACTAAATACGTAACAACAACAACACTTATCATAGTTTACATTGTAATTTACAAAAACACATAATATAACAAAAACATAAGTACAAAACAAAATATCCAAGCCATATTGACACAATATAAACACCTAAAAATATAACATAATTCATAACTGGGTCATGCTATAATCTCAACATTCAAAAACATAGTTTAGATTTTACAATCAATCAATCATAATATCAAATCTAGTCCTTTCTAGGAGTAAAACTATTGAAAAATTAGTCTCTCAAATAAAGTATATGTGTGTGTGTGTGTGTGTGTGTACACACACATATATACCTGTCTAGATCGCCTAGGTGTGCTGCTTCACAGAAGGTCCTCCGCCGAAAGGGTACCATTTATTGGCTAGGCAAAGCAGTCCCCTTACTGCCTAGGCAACAACTTGGATCTCATTTTAGAACACTGGATTTCTTTTATCAATATAATTAACCATTTAACCTGTCGACTCTTGAAATATAGCTCTAATTGCAAAAACATGTATATAAATATACATTTCTGGGTGAAGTAGTGTTCCTTAAAGAACTCTTATTGCAAACCCATTTATGTTTTTAACACTTTTGTCTTAGTCTTTGTTATGTAGGAGAAAACAACTCATCTCTGATAGCATGTGCTCACTAGGTAATTAGGATTAGTTCTCATCTCTTTCACTTACCCAAGTTACTTGTTTGGGTAGTTTATAAATCTGAGATCTGTCAGTGTTCTTATCATTTTAAGAATTTTGTGTATTGAACCTTGTATTGCTCTTCACTATTTATCCTTTTCTTCCATGCCATACTTAATAACACCTTTGCTTGTTTGCTTCTAAATGTAACAGCTAAGTGGAGATCAAAATATGTTTTCAAAAAAGAAACAGAAAGAAAGAATTTGAAAATTCTAAGTTAATGAAATGGTGAAAAAAAAACAGATAAAATTAAGCAGACCCTCAAAACCTTCTAATCTATGGCTTTGCATGTCAGCCATATAATTTGACAGAAACTGCTAGCTTGAAGTGGTAAGTTCTGCTTGGCTGAAGATATTTATGGTTTTCATGTTTAAGAAACTTCAATGGCATAGTGTAAAAATAGATAGAAACGAGGGAGAAACTTCAACAAACTGTTGCTTATACATCATCTGCGGGAGTTAGCTTTCTGTATACCCGGACTCCTTATGAATCCTCATGAATTTCAAGCAGTTTTTGCACAAGCAAACTAAGTGTTTTCTCCAATGCAGGAACACCATCTAGCTTGAGTCTAGGATATCAATTTTCTTCTGTTCTGCTTTCTTAACATCAGAATTTTAATTCCAATAATGCATCGTGGTTTCTGATAATTGATATATTTATATCTTTCTTTTGTTAAGGTCCTAATGGATGTGGAAAAAGTTCCATCTTCCGCGTTCTTGGAGGTCTGTGGCCACTTATATCTGGATACCTTGTAAAACCTGGGATTGGTTCAGGCCTTAATAAGGAGATCTTTTATGTTCCACAGCGGCCATATACAGTAGTCGGGACACTCCGTGATCAATTGATCTATCCTCTTACTACAGATCAGGAGACTGAACCACTCACCTATGACGGAATGGTTGAGCTGCTGAAGAATGTAATTTTTCCTCGGTCTACTTAATTTTCTAATTCTACCTCGCAATTAATCATTGCATGTATTTTACTCTACATACCGGTTCATTACTATTTAAAAATATTTGATATAAAATTGCTTTGGTAGGTTGATCTTGAGTATTTGCTGGATCATTATCCCTTAGACGAGGAAATGAACTGGGAAGATGAGCTTTCTCTTGGTGAACAACAGAGACTTGGAATGGCCAGGTTATTCTATCACAAGCCTAAGTTTGCTATTCTTGATGAATGTACAAGTGCAGTCACAACCAAAATGGAGGAACGCTTCTGTGAGAAGGTTCGAGCTATGGGAACATCCTGCATTACGATCTCTCACCGACCTGCATTAGTTGCATTCCATGACATGATTTTGGCATTGGATGGGGAAGGAGGGTGGAGAGTCCAGTATAAGAGGTTATTTTTGGTGATTAGTTTGCTCTTTCTTTCTGGACAGAAAAAAGAGTGGCATTCTCAGATTTTACTGATTTGCAGGGATGCTTTGTCTCACCCTTATAAAACAAAACATGATTTACAAAAACTTTCGGGAACTATTTGTCTGGATTATGCATGTGCTGTTCATAGAACTTCTACAAGTGGGGAGGTAGTTGTCTATGCAAAATACCATCATTCCAATTCTACTTAAAAGAACAAAAAATTTTAAAATACTTTTCATTTTGCAGGAAAATATGTTATTGACATCTAATGGGCATTCATATTCAAGTAAAGTTATTGCATTTTCACCTGAAATAGACAAGGAGGATCCCCTTCCTAGTGTTCCACAACTGGAGAAACCACTAAAGGTTCTGCCGCATAGAGTTTCTTCAATGTTTAAAGTGCTGGTGCGTTTTTTCTGTCACATTTATCTGCTTTGACACTCTTCACCTTGCACAAATTATTTGTTGTTCTCATTAATTAAATGCTTTTTCCATACCTATCTGACAATTTATTAGGGAAAGATTTCTCTTAAAAATTGGAACTCATCAACCATGTTATAGATTTGATCAAATGGCCATTGCCTCAAATATCAATATTGAAGGACTCAATTTTTATGTTTATTTTTTTGAACATTTCCTCTAAGATGAACTTAATTTGATGAGGCTGCAAGCCGAATTATTTTGTAGGGACATGTCCATGATGATTGACTAAACAAGGGCACTTAATTGAACAATAATACAGATTAAGCTGTGATTTGGTTTCATGACTTGTGGTCCATGTTAAATATACAATTTAGTATTCTTTTATACTAAAAACTTAAGCTATCGAGAAGGGCACAAGTTTTAGATTTCTGATTTTTACTGGCTTGAGATTTTGGAATAAGTGATTACTCAATTAATTTTATGCGGCATTAGAACAGCTGGGCCAGTGTTAAATTCTGTGTTGACAAAAAAAATCTTATCATTATGTGTCTGAGCCAATCAGAAGTATACTCATCTGTACTGAAAGGAGAGTGTTAAGCTGGCATATAAATGTATAATTAGTCATTTTCTTCGTTGCTCGGGATTTTGAGATAAGTGGTTATCCAATTAAGTTTATCATGATTTTTGACTCGTGCTTGGTCAAAAACCCGAAGTGAACCAATTCGAGTTATTCTATTTGTTGGATCCTTCTACAGGTTCCCTCCCCTTTTGATAAACAGGCTATGAGGTTATTAGCAGCTGCTTTAATTATTGGGTCTAGAACATGGATCTCCGACCGTATTGCTTCTTTGAATGGTATGATTATGTGACTTAATTTCTCAGTCCATAAACAAGTTCTCTTTATATCTGGAATTAACTTTACAGGGACCACCGTAAAATATGTCCTAGAACAGGACAAATCAGCCTTTATTCGATTGGTTGGTGTAAGTGTTCTTCAAAGTGCCGCTAATTCTCTTCTTGCACCCACGTTAAGGTATATCTTTCACTTGTAACTATGTACTTCAAGTACTAAATTAATCTTTTAACTAATAATTCAGAGATTTTGTCTCATTCTCACTGATTATCTAGTAGTGATTGGTTGTAGCTTAACAATATGATAAAACAAGAGAAAATAAATTAAGTTGGTATGGGTATGTTACAAGACAACCAATGCATTATATAATTAGACAAGTTAAATCAATTAAAGTTAAGGTATCATGGTTAAAATGAAGAGCAAAAAAATTATATTTAATGTTATTACAATCTAAAAGTGAGTTAAAAATCTGGATATTGCATCTAAATCAATTAGAGTTAAGATATGATGGTTAAAATGAAGACCAACGAAAATTATATCGCTACTGGTATACCCTTGTTGTTGAATTGAATGTCGGGATAGGTTCATATTGCCTATTTCAAATCGATTTAAAAGAATGGTTGTTGCTGCTGCTATTGTGTTTCATTATCATAGAATTGGATCTTTGAAAAAATTCTTTGCATAACAACTCTCCTTCCAACTAGCATGCTTGTTTAAATTTTTTGTTACCTGTGTTGTAGTATTATTTAAGTTGAATTAATGGGATTGACAGATATAATTCTAGCATTGTATATTTTTATTACTTTCTGGAATTAGTTATTATTTCTGTGAATACTATTCTGTAATTGTAAGTTGGACTAGTTAGGAGGCCAGAGATAAGTGAATGGAGCTTCTATAATGATGTGATATATGGTTTGCTATAAAGGCAATATCTTGGTAATTACACACATTTGTGGGTTGTGTTAATAGTCTTAGTACTTTTCATACTGTCGCATTCGAAAATCACATGTTGAGTGGATATATCCCATATACTATAAAGTTTTGTGTTTGGGTTTAAGTTTTTAGTGTACTATTCAAGAAATGCAAATGATTCATCACATAAACACTGATGTTATGGTTCGGAGTATTCCCAGGAATTTGCTTCTTGCAATGGAATACTGAACAAACTTTTGCTATTTAATCTTCCATATTCATTGTTTCTCTACGTTTCTTCCTTTTTAAAATTAAATCAGTAGTTTTCAATTATCTGCATAATTGCATCTATGTCGTGTGATCAAATTTTCACTTCTCTCCTAACCTTGTGCATTAGTGTATTCAAATGTTCACTCATCTGTATCTATTGGCCATTTGTCACAGTGTGCACTTGTATGCTTTACTTTCTACATGAGTTTGATCACTCATTAATTGTGCATCATAGATACTTGACCTGTAATGATCAGTGATATATAATTTATATCATATGCAATTCCTTGTGTACTCTTCCATCATCTAGTTTCTTTTATTTTATTCACCGTAGTTTTGCATAGATTTAATTTGTTTGCTTTCATAACTTTGCAACAACTTTCTTTCTGAAAAATAACTTTGCAACTATTTGAATCGAATGGATAATTCTGTTAAGCTCTTGAAGTGCTAAATTTAGTTTTGACTTTTTCAATAGGCATTTAACTGTGAGGCTTGCCCTTGGATGGAGAATATGTTTAACCCAGCATTTATTGAAAAATTATCTGAAGGGAAATGCTTTTTACAAGGTAATCCACCCTCTTACTACTTGACTATCACGAGTTTACTTGCCTTTGGGATTTCAAGAGACCTTAAAGTCTCTTTGAATAGAAGTGACTATTTTGAGAAGAAATTGTTTGTGTTTGGCTTGCCATTAAGTGTTAATTATGTGATGTAAAAATGATCCCCCCAAAAATCAAACTAGATCAACACTAATACTCCATAGTCTTAACACGTCTAATTCACATACTCATGAAGTTGGCCAAAAGGAGGTAAAATAATGTCCATTCCATGTGATAAAATCTCAAGCCCTGCACACCGAGACATGGCACAACATTGAAACTAGCACCACTATCTCTTGACTTCTTGATCCATCTTCTGAGCGACTTTGAAAGAAGTTTTAGCATTGACACCACACCACTATTCCTGATGTCCTCAGCCTTACTATTTGTAGGGTGAAACCCTAATTCATCAGCTTTGTGATCTCATCAAGGTCCTCCATGCAATAGAACAACCTTCAAAGCCTTCAAAATAGGACAGATGTCAAGGCTTCTCTAGTGTCAACAATGCCACTTGTGTTGTTGACATGGGTGACACATCATGAAACAGTCTCCGAAACTCCAGCTCTGAATGACATTTTATACCTTGGTCTATTCAAGAATATTTTGTAGAACAATTGTTGTGATGGTGGTAGTTACACCTTGTTTGTGTATGATCGAAAAGAACGCTAGAAAGGGGAGGGGTGAATAGCGATCACGAAAATCGATAGCGAATTAATCGAAGTATGCAGCGGAAGAAAAAAATGAACTAATGCTAACAAACCGAGTTTTACTTGGTTCAGATCCTTCGACGACTCCTACTCCAAGGTCTGCACTCGTCGAGTGCTTTCGTTGGGCAATCCACTAACAGTTCGCAAAAGATTACAGGAGTTAAGTACAAGAACTGGAAAAAGTTACCAACAACAACAATAGAATTGAAAAGTCTTGGTCGCCGGTTGTCGATGGAGCATAGCAGCGTTGCAGGAGCCTTTTCGCACCAAGCAAGAAGAAAATTTGTAGTAGTTGTTGTTTTGAAGCTCTGGGTCGAAGGTCTTTATATAGGTCCATTTCGGGCGGCTGGAACCCCTCCGAGCGCTTGGACCACATGGCTCAGCCAACCGACGCGCTCCACGTCAGCTTGTGGATGAAGTTTCGACTCCGGGCGCCTAGACCGACTCCGGGCGCCTAGACCGCCTGGGCGCCTGCGGCCCGCCTGGGTGAGCTTGGTCCGGGCGCTCGGACCCCTTTTCTTCAGCAGCTTTCTCCCGCAAAAAAGGTTAGTCCTCGGCAATCGAAAAATAGATTTTTTCCTACAAAATAGAGTTAGCACAACATAATAGAATATGAGTAGTAATTAGATCCTGTCTCCCCGAGATCAGGATCTAGTCAAGGTTTCAGCTCAGGTTTCCCAAATGGATCTAAGTTGGACCGACGCCTACAGTTCCCTCAACGGGGAGCGCATCCTCACTAGATCTCTCCTCTAGTTGCTTACCTTTACTTATCACTTGCAGTCATTCGACTTGCCTCTGACTTCCCGTCAGTTGTCAGGTCCGCAGACCCAATTGGACTTCGGCCGGTTGTCAGGTCCCGCGGACCCAACTGGACTTCCCGCTAGATATCGGGCCCCGCGGACCTATCTGAACTTCACACCAGCTATCGGGTCCCGCAGACCTAGCTGGATTTCCCACCAGCTATCGGCCCCACGAACCTAGTTGGATTTCAGCCTGGTGTCAGGTCCTTCAGACTAGTCAACTCCTACATACTTGGTAGAAACATTAGCCAAACAATCCAACTAACTTTAACTTATTTGTCATACATCAAAACCAGACTGTTAGTGCAACCTGCACCAACAATCTCCCCCTTTTTGATGTAATGACAACCTGAGTTAAAATTAGAGAAAGCAATGCAATAAAGCAATAAAGCATAAAGTGATTTAAAAGTGAGTTCAATTTTCCTAACTTATTTTTTTAAAAGTGAGTTCAATTTTCCTAACTTAATCCACTATCCTCCTCCTTTGGCATACATAAAAAAAACCTCCTTTGGCATACATAAAAAAATTAAGGCATAATGCATAAAAAAATAGGAACAATATTGCAAGCAGAGATCTTTAAACAAGTTTCAAAGAATTATGGCAATGTAAGGAATTTTGAACATTAATTACTTTAAATAATTAGGGTTTAATTGGAGGGAGGAATAAATATTTTGAGAAATTTGCAAGTAAGATTTTTAAAAGTAATAACTTTCAAAAAAATATTTTAAAGTTGTTTGCCAAAATGATTTAAAAAAATTCAAAGTTTTCTAAGTAAAAAATTTTGGAAAGAAATGTTTAAGTAAAAGGAAGTTAAAGCAAAACTTCTAAGGAGGTATGTATATAAGAGCATTGTTGAAGTAAATGTTTAAAATAACTTCTTTTTTAAAAAAAATTCAATGTGGAATATATTTTCAAAATATTCTAAAAGTATTTTTCAAAACATTTTCCAAAGAGAGATGTTTAAAAAAAAATAGAGAGAGATCATTTTTAGAAATCATTTTTAACTTATATAAGTAAATTCTCCCCCTTAATTTGATAACATAGTGAGATCAATCAATATGTAATAAGCAATAGCAAGTCAAATTACTAAAGTGAAATGGGCTAAAGAGAGATGAAATACTAGTAATTGAAATGAAAGTAAAGTCACATCAAATCAATATGTACAAGCAAAAAAAAAAAAAACAATCAAGGACTGTACTACTACGAAGCCGAGGAAGACGGACCGGAATCCCAGGAGCACAAGAAGTCCATCAACTCAGTATGACGAGTCTGGTTCTCCTCTCGAGAACTAGACATGTCCCGTCGAAGATCGGAGACCTCCTGTCGAAGACTCGTCATGGCAGCTTTAAGTCCGGTAACTCAGTCGTCTAACGTACGAGGGACTTGAGGTGCCGGTGTCGGTGCCCCAAAGAGATAAGCAACGTACGCATCTAGCTCTGTCTCCTTATCTGAAGCTGGATCAAGCTGATCCTGGGCCTCAGGATCAGGCTGGGGCAGGGCAGTTGGATCGGGCTAGTGTTGTGCCGCTCTCCTCCAGGACAGGACATCCTCATCATCTATATGTACATCCCCTAAGGAGAAGTTCCTAGGACTTACCATGTCAAACTCATTTAGGGCTCTAACATCACCTACGATGACATCAACGTCCAATGAGGCAATGTTTGCGGTCAAAATATGACAATAAGGTATGTGGACCCGCCGACTAGTGGCAATACTAGCCTAATAGAGGATTGTCTGAAATATATGCAAACTAATGTCTATATCTAATCTATGACATAATGCATAAAGGAGAAAGGAATGAAAAGGACGCATCATCGCTACGTCGCGAGTGGTCAGGGGAAAAATGCATGTAACTAGGACTCGATAGAGGATATAGTCCTGGACTCTAAGGGTAACTGATCTAAATAGGGTCACAGTCGGTACATGCTGACCCCAAAAAAATACGAATAGATCGTATCAAGTGTGATATGTGAGTAGGGATCACCAAATGGTAGATCTCGAGGAGGTTAGCACTGGAAGGGACATGCGGATGGACGTAATCCGAAAAAGTCACGAATAATAGTGGGAGATAAGGTCATATCTGTACCGGCAACCCTAGTAAGGTAAAATCATCGACTCTAACTAGGTTGTTATACAACTTAGCAGACAGACCTATGTTAACTGAACTGGAACAATAAACTAATCGATGCAAGCTGTAATAATCAATAATTTCTATGGGTGGAATACATGATCGCATGAAAAATTGTCTATTTAAAAGTCTAGAAGGTATAGGAACATAAATGGTAGAGGAAAATCTATCCCTAAGTTCATCAGTGGGGAATCTATGGTTTGTACTAACGGTCGAGGGGCCAGCATCAGAACGGGATCGTTTCCTAATTAACAAATAATAGCCTAAAAATGAAATTCTAAGCAAAAAAAAAAAAATTAAAGTTTAAGGTTAAAAACAATTTACCGAGGCATAGGGAATATTTATAAAAGAACTAACGATTTCGGTTGATCCGCAACGCACGACTTGATAACCGAAGTAAGAAAGTTTTAGGAAAAAATATTTTCCCTTTTCTTGCTTTTGCTCGTAAAACCCGGTGAGAGGCTTTTTGCAAAAGAGAAAAGGATGAGGGGCAAAGGTTGGGGGCGCCCCTACCCCCTTTTATAGGGCATTCCGAGGGCTTGGGCGCCTGGATTTGGGCGTGGTGCGGGGCACCCAGTTCCAAATACCAAGGGCGGGCGCCACTGGTTTTGTGCTCCCATTCGTGGTTTTTCATTTATTTATTTATTTATTTTTATTTCTTATTTATTTATTATATATATATATTTAAATTAATTAGTTAGGGGTTTAGTTTTAGGATCTATTTAATTTAAAATTTATTAAGTTAAAAATTAATTTAAATGACATTGATTCAAGTTAAATTGTTTAATTAATTTTTATTTGGTGAACTTGGAAAATTAAGTAAAGAAGATGATTAAGTTAAAATGGTTAATTTAGTTGTTAAGGTTAAGGATTTTAATTGAGAGTTTTAATAGATTAATTAATTTGTTAAATAAGTTAAGAGATAATTAGGTTAGGTCAATTCTTTAATTTAGGTTAACAATTAAGTAGATTTATAGAATTGATTAAATTAAATAAGTTGTGTAAGTTATAAGTTAATTTCAAGTTGTGAAATTAAGTTAAAACTTAAGTTAATTAACGTAGATTAATTTTGATGATTAATTAGCTTAAGAAGTTAATTAATGATTAACTTAAGAAAAAGTATGAATTTGATTAATGGTTAATTAAATTGATTAACTTGAGGATTAATTAATTCAAGTTTAAAGGTTATTTTGAGTTAATTATATTAATTAATTAATTGAAGATTAATTTAAGTTAGTAATTAAGTTAAAGATTAAGTTAACATGGGCTAGAAGACTAATTGAGATAAAAATTTAAGAATGGTAGTAATAAAAACTTAGTTAAAACTATTCATCTATCATTGGTTCTTAACTGTCTAACCCTTGGTTACTAATTAACTATCAGAAGATAACAATGTTTACCTGGTTAGTCAAATCAAGTATTTATGTCCAATTAGATATTTACTGAAAAAGGATTACTTGATTTCATCAATATTCTGTTGTATTTTTCGCCCAGACTTGTGTTGATGCATATGAGCATCTGAAGTTCAGGAAAAATGCCTACACATCTCACACCATTCTGTGTTTATACATACACAATCAGGGTAACTTAGTATGTTTGTGAGATGCTCAATTTCTAGATCTATAAGATCATGCTTTCTGGGGGTTTGATTTAGGCTAAAGCCAAAACAAATTTTTGGAAAACTAATGAAATAGGAAATTTTTAGAAAATATAAGTACATAAATTTTCCTAGAATTTTAAAAATTATCCAAATAAATATCCTCCCCTTAATCTAAGATTTTTCAGACACAAGCAATATCTTTAAACTTATTTGCACAAAATATCAATGAATTAATTATTTTGATTTTAGTTTAATTATTAACTTACTTTTAAATTATCCTATTCATCTCACCAGTCTAAATTTTCAAACAAGAGGGATCCTATGATTTTGTAAGATGAGTTAAATTGAATTTCAGGGTTTGGTTTAACTTTGTGTTAGAGAAAAATGAAAATATTAAGACTGAATTAGTGTTGCACCAATTCAGAGTAGTTTGCAACGAAAAAAAATTATCCAAAGAGGTAATTGTACCAATTTGGATTATATCGAAAAAACAAAAAACAAAAAAGATGAAAAAAGAAAAAAAAATTATCACCCCCTTTGCCTGATTGGTGGTTGCACCAAATCCGAGCGGTACATGCTCTGATACCACTTATAGGATCGAAAAGAACGTTATAGGGTGAATAGCGATCGTAAAAATCGATAGCGAATTAATCGAAGTACGCAGCGGAAGAAAAAAATGAACCAATGCTAACAAACCGAGTTTTACTTGGTTCGGAGCTTTCGACGACTCCTACTCCAAGGCCCGCACTCATCGAGTGCTTTCGTTGGACAATCCACTAACAGTTCGTAAAAGATTACAGGAGCTAAGTACAAGAACTGGAAAAAGTTACCAACAACAACAATAGAATTGAAAAGTCTTGGTTGCCGGTTGTCGGTGGAGAGTAGCAGCGTTGCGGGAGCCTTTTCGGAGTACCGAGCATGAAGAAAACTTGTAGTTGTTGTTTGAAGCTCTGGGTCGAAGGCCTTTATATAGGTCCATTCAGGGCGCCTGGAAACCCTCTGGACGCTTGGACTACGTGGCTCGGCCAATCGACATGCTCCACGTCAGCTTGTGGATGAAGTTTCGGGTTCGAGCACCTACGGCCCGCCAAGGTGAGCTTGGTTCGGGCGCCCGGAGCCCTTTTCTTCAGCAGCTTTCCCCTGCAGAAAAGGTTAGTCCTGGACAACCTAAAAATAAATTTTTCCCTGCAAAACAGAGTTAGCACAATATATGAGTAGTAATTAGATCCTGTCTCCTCGAGACCACAATCTAGTCAAGGTCTCAGCTCAGGTTTCTTAAATGGACCTAAGCTGGATCGACGCCTATAGTTTCCTCGACGGGAGCGCGTTCTCACTAGATCTCTCCTCCAGTTGCTAACCTTTACTTATCACTTGCAGTCACTCGACTTGCCTCTGACCCATCAGGTCTTCCCGTCAGTTGTCAGGTCCGCAGACCCAACTCCAGTTGTCAAGTCCCACGGACCTAACCGGACTTCCCGCTAGATATCAGGCCCCGCGGACCTATCTAAACTTCGCACCAGCTATCAGGTCCCGCAGACTTAGCTGGATTTCCCACCAGCTATCGGGCCCTACGGAGCTAGCTGGATTTCAGCTTGGTGTCAGGTCCTTCAGACCAGTCAACTCGTGCACATTTGGTAGAAGCATTAGACAAATAACTCATCTAACTTTAACCCATTTGTCGTACATCAAAATAAGACGGTTAGTGCAACCTGCATGCTCATATGTTTTAATTGGTGATGGGTTGTAAATTCTATGAAAATTTGCCACATGAATTGACTGATTCTGATTGCTTAGAAGTCATGATTAGATGAAAATAAGAGATCAGAAGACAGGAAAGTGTTAAGAAAAGATGTAAATGCTTGTTGACCACGCTGGGAAATTTGGGAAACCTCCAGTTCTTTACTGCTAGCTAGCGCTATTGAATTAATAACATTCATAAAGAGGAGAATGGTTAATCTGGATTTTTCTAATAGGAAAATGATTTTAAAAGGTAGGACATATTTTGGCATAGTATAAAAAATATAATACTTTGCATTTCTGTGAAGGTCTTGTTTGGTAAAGCATCAGAGAGGGTGAAATCGTATTGGGGGAATTGTTAGGATAAGATTATCCGAGGTGTCCCCTCTAACATGTATCTGGATTAATCTTATTTTAAATTTACAATTACATTCATGGTGAATGCATATTCATAGCTAGGTCCCTACAATTACGTGTAAGTCTCTAACACTTCCCTTTAGGTTGGTTCAATAATATTGAAAAGACAACTTGTTTCAAATGTATTTCACTCTAAGGTTGTGTTTGCTCTAATGAAATTGAGTGGAAAAAGGAAATTGTGCCAATTCCTTGCATCTAATTTGGATCCAAATCACTCTTCTTATTCTCTGTCGAAGAAGTATGGTAAATAAGGGAATGAAATTCATTTTTTTTCCTTTTCCTTTCCTTTCTTCTATGAGAGAATAAACACACCATAAACCTACTTAAGGATTTAGTCAATAAACATAAACATTCTAAGTGCTAACTGATCATTGGAACTCACAATCTTCATAAATTGCAACTTTTCTCCAAGGAACTGGTAATCAATTTGTATATATCATATATGTAGTCCTCTCATGAAATACTTGATTTGAGCTAATGTGTGTCGCAGCTCGATTGTCATGGAACAACTTCATTGGCTCGACTGGAATGTTACCCAACTCAGCTACAGTTTGAGGGGAAGACAAGGAGTGGGTTCCATGGAAATGAGTATATTCAAAGAACTTAAGATCAGTACAAATAAAATCACACAGTAAAAATAAAAACACACTGATTCTTTGCAGTAGCAATGATAAGTCTTGAGTATGATAGTAGCCAAGGGACACAAACTCAATAGACCGGGGAGAGAGTTTGTCTGCGCCTAGAGATCGGAGATCAGCAAACTAAGTGCAACCAAATACACACGGGAAAGACGATAAAGTATCATAAGGAAAAGGAATAGGGTACATGGTGATGTAGAATTGAGGATGTCTACAATTTATAAGGTAGCATGCAGTAGAAACTGCATCGTTGCAGAGCTTCAAAGGGACTCGCATATGAAGTAACAAAGTGCAAGTTGTCTCAAAGTTTATATTCTTTCTCTCAGTGACATCATTCTTTTGAAGTGTGGGAATAAAGCAACTCTTCAAAGGAACCATAGGTAGAGAGGACAAGCTGGAAGTCATATGAGAAATATTTTTTTTAGTAGTATCACTTATAAGAATTTTTTAATGGACATGCCAAATTCGAATTTTTTGTCTCATTGTAAAGAGAATAAAACATAGAATAATTCTGCCATTCTCTTTCACTAAGAATGGTCATTCCATTTTATAATAATCATCAGTGAATATCAGAATGTACATTGTTGAGGTATTTTCTAATTGACAAGGATCGTTAAGGTGTTGGAGTACTAATGTAACCCTTTTGCAGCCCTTGTACTAGTCTTGTTGTGAGCCTGTGGCTAAGCAGTAGAAGATGTAGGATAAGTCTCGCAGCCAGGTGGATAATCGCTGTCTGCCTATTCTGCTTCCCATGAGCCTCTTGGAGTTGTGCTCTCTTCTACATGCCTGACTTGTCCCTTTTCTTTTTTCATTTCTGACCATGTCCATCTAATCTAGTGAGCAATAGACCTGTCATTCACTCAGTCTACAGGTCAAGGCCTACTGCTACTATATTTGTTGTTTAGTCTGTGCACGAAACCTTTTAAGAGTTCTTTTCATTTGTCCTCATCCCTCTTCGAAGTTCCCTTGAAGCCATTATCCTTATCTCATGGACAGCAGCAGTTAGAGTATAATGTTGTCAATTTGATGAGGTCACATCAGTTGGCTGAGGTTCTGCACAGTGATAGTAGGATAGATGGTGTATGTTGAAAGCCTACATATCATAGGTGAAATTAATCTCTCGAAGATAATTCATTTTATTAATTGGAAGATAAAAGAAACAAAGGGGTTAGGTCTCTTTAAATCAACATTGAATTTGTTCTCCTTAAAATTAAATTAAAAAAATCAAAATGCCAGGTTGAAAATGTACATTTTGTGGAATGCTTCAGCTGTGTGATCTCATCAGGTAGCCTTTATTCCAGGTGTTCCAAATGTCTAGTAAACATATTGATGCAGATCAGAGGATAACCCAAGATGTTGAGAAATTGGCATCTGATCTCTCAGGACTGGTTACTGGAATGGTAAAGCCATGTGTAGACATTCTTTGGTAAGTCATTTGGTTGTGAAGTAGCTTGTCTGTAAACTTTATTGCTACCCAAGAATTATTATGAATAATTAATGTAAATCTGTGTCTGCTGGCAATGCTTGAAACAAAGGTTCACATGGAGGATGAAACTCTTAAGTGGATGGAGGGGAGTTACTATATTATATGCCTATATGATTCTTGGTTTGGGATTCCTAAGGGGCATTGCTCCTGAATTTGGTGCCCTATCAAGTAGGGAACAACAGCTTGATGGGGCTTTTAGGTAAAAGTTTTACACTCCTGGTCAATGAGGTTCTTTACTTTTTATATCTCATGTTTTGTAATTTACAATTTTAGTTCTTCAAATTACTTTCATTATCAAGCATTTCTCTTTTTCCTAGGTATATGCATGCAAGACTGCGCACACATGCAGAGTCCATTGCTTTCTTTGGTGGTGGCTCACGGGAGAAAGTCGTGAGTTTAATATATTTCTCCTATTAGTTTAATGCCAAGATGAAACTTGCTTCTTCATTTTATCCTTAATGCATTTTCCATATTGGTATCAATTTTCATTGCCTGCACATAGGTGTTCAGATTTCTCATGGTTTCTCTATTTCATTCTTTTGGTGATTTTCTACTCTTCTTCCACCTTGTTAATTTGAAAAGGCTAGAGGCTTCTTACTGTATGATCAAATGATTGAAAACACTGAATTGGATGCTTGCACTCTGTTGTATACCAACTCCATGCTTTGTTAGGTTTGCAACATTTCTATTCGAGTGCAATTGTTGAGCTTCAAACTGATTTTCAAGAAAAATGGAAGAGGATACCCCTCCCAAGTTAGATTAACAATAAGATAAATAGAAAAAGGATTCCAATAGGTTTTAACTACAATGCATTATAACCATAAAAAAGCATAAGGATGCAATATAAAATTATGGTGATTTCCATTCTTTTGTTGCATCAATATGGCATGTGAAAACCATTTGGACTGATTGAAATTCCTGCTTCCTTAATTGACTATTTCTCCCTTTCCAGATTGACCATGCTAACCTAAGACTGTAGTTTCAGAATGTAACATTTACTTGGTAGTGCTGCTTGTAACAGGGTCATCTAGAACTTGAACAAGATATGATGCCTACTTGCTCGTGTCAAAACTCAATCTTAGATTGAGAGATGATGCGAAATCTACTTGTTCTAATTCGAAGGTTATCAACTGGTAGTGTATCTGAACATCACAAAAAGGGAGAATTGTTGTTAAATTTTGTGATTTTATCTTATCTGTACTTCAACACAAGCATAGCAATTTTGTAAAATAGAAGAAGTGCACTGGGATCTTTCTGAAACGATAACTTGTGTCCTTGTGGCATAGGCAAGTGAGTGCAATCCAAAGATTGTCATTCTCACATTTTGGCACCTTCTTTATAGGTTGCCATCATATTTCGGTGCATGTTCTATTATATTATGCTGGGCCTCCTATCTCTCTCAAAAAAGGTCAGCTGTGTGGTCTTCTTGTTTAAAATGGTCAAGCCAATGGCATTTATATTATTAACTCTCTGCCTGGAAAAATGATCATTGAATGTTTGATTGGATGACTTGAAAATTTATGTGTTTGGACCTAGTATCTGGTGCATATTGACTTCTAGTGCTCTTATAGTTCTTTGGCATTGTTCCTGATACTCTACATTTTGTTACTGGGAAGATGATTGATTCAGGATTCAGGGAATTTCTTCAGCACCGTAAGATCCGTTTAAGAATGAAATGTCTCTATGCTATAGTAGACGACTTCATCACTAAACAACTTCCTCACAATGTAACATGGATATTAAGTCTACTGTATGCTTTGGAGCATAAAGCTGATCAAGCATTGGCTTCTACTCAAGGTTCAAAAACATGAGGTCATTTCCTTCAGTTAATTGTGTGACTAAAATTTTCCTTTGAATAAGTATAGTTTCTTTCACAGGTGAACTCGCACATGCAATGCGATTTTTAGCTTCTGTTGTCTCACAAAGCTTTTTAGCATTTGGAGACATTATTGAGTTGCATAAGAAGTATCTTGAACTCTCTGGTGGAATAAACAGGATTTTTGAGTTAGACGAACTTCTTGAAGCTGCCCAAAGTGGTAAGTGCTGAGCAGTATTATAGCTATAAATTTTCTCCTCGACTCAGTTAATTAATATTTGTTTCTGATTACAATCCTTTGATTTATCTAACTGTCTCTTTGTCCTAATTAGAAGTTATTTTCTAGTTCCTGTTGATTTATGCCGTATCTCCAGCATATGGCAATCATGGCTGTGTAACTTTTCCTCTGATGCAAAAACATAGGTTGGTAAGGTCATACCGGTGTCAACTAGTATTAGGTATTGAATGATTCATGCAATGATTAAAATATCATTCCGTGCTGTGCACCACGGATGGTTTTTCCGTTCCACCAGGGGAGTGAAACCGGCACCGTATGTGCAACAATTTTGCGTGTGTCATCACGTGTCACGCGTGCACGACATAAGGTGGGTTGGAGGCGTCCTGGAGGCGTTGCGCAGAAGCGTCCATGACACTTCTGTTCAAAATTAATATTATGATTTAATTAATTCATATAATTCTCAACTTAAGTGTGATGTTTGGAAGAGATTTTCATAAACCCTAATTAAATTATCCCAATAAAATATATTTAAAATTTTAAAAAATTAATAAATTTTATTAATTGATATTCTGAAATTGGTTTTACCATTTAAAATTTTATTTAAAAATTCTAAAAAAATTCTAATAAATCAAATATATATTTTGATATATATATATATATTATATTGTTTACTGTTTTACTATTTAATTGATATTATAATATTTCTTTACTTTTTTAAATATATATTATTTAAATTAATAATTAATTAAATGAAAGGGAGCTTCGGTTCAACGGTAAAATTATTGCTTTGTGACCTAAAGGTCACGAGTTTAAATTCTGGAAACAGCCTCTTACAAAAACTAGGGTAAAGACTGTGTACAATGGGTCCTTACTGGGACCACGCATGGTAGGAGCTTCGTGCATCGGACTACCTTTTTTTTAATTAATTAAATGAATAAAAAGTTAATTTATATAATTATTATATATAAAATAGCATCTTTGTATTAATTTATATAATTATGATTATTTAATCTGGACGTTGGAGAACTATAGAGTTGACCTAACCAGAATCTTACAAGAACCAATGTTTGCATCTGATTCATGCTACTTCTTTTGGTTTTAGTAATGATCCTATTTGAAAGCTAAGAAGACGGAACAATCGAAATGATATGGTTGGAATCTTGACTGAGTTGTCATGACCTAGAGGGAGAGGGTATGATGAGTTGTCTTCTATATTGACCAAGTCGTCAGAAGGCCTCTGGTCAATGCTACCTGCAAACAGCGATCGGGTTGTCCTAGCCCCCTAACTTTGGGGGGGAGGGGCTCTGGTAGACTAGTGAGTCGGTTGAAATGTTGATCGAGTCGTTATGACCTAGAAGAGTAGCTGAATGTGAGTTGGATGAGGAGCTAGATCGAGGAGCCAGGGGCTGGAACATAATGGTAACTCGTAGCCTGGACCATAATAACACAGGCCGGGATATAACGACGCGCGGGCCGAAAATAGAACAGCAGTGTACGACCAGGGCTCGAAGGCCCGATATGCGACAACGGTGAATCTTTGTTGAAGGCAGTCAGATCTAAGCCAGAAGTGGGCGGCACTGTAGATTTGTGGCGGATCGGCACAGACTTGGCCGTCATTGAGGGAGGTGTCAAGGGAGGCGACTATGGCCTGGATCTGCTACCGGCGTGGTCGGCAGTGAAGAAGAAGGTGTTGGGCCTATGAGGGTGGTGAGGTCTTCAAGGGAGACTTTCCGAAAAGGGGTTTGCCCCTTCTCTTCTCGGCGACAGCGAGAGGAGAGATGGAGGTGACGGGCAACGAGAGGTGAGGAAGCATTGGCCGGAGAGAAAAAGATGATCAGTCTTCTTGCTCCGGTGAGCGACATCGAAAGGAGAAGAAGCGTCCCTCTGCTGTGATGGTGCCGGAGACGAGAGGAACATGGGCAAGTGAGAAGGAAAAGGAGGTGGTTGCTAGAGTGGACGTCGGAGGCTGGGCGGTGTCGAGCGTGGGGAGGGTGGTGTGGCTGATCCAGTGGATGGCGGCATCCCTCACGGAAGGGAGAAAACCTCCCTCCCCTTCGCGTGAACAGTGCCCCCTCCCCCTCCTTCCTAAAACCAAAACCCTCCCAATGTGAAAAGACCTCCTTGCCCTTGTCTCCCTCCTCTCTCTTAATCCTCGTGGGGCCCCCTTTTATACATCCGCATCAAGTAAAGTAACATATTATGATGTATCAATTTTAATTCGAGTTATTGATAGATCAATTTTCTTTAAAGAAAATTATATTTAATTATTTTTTCTAATAATATTAAGTTGTTTAATAATAGAGAACTTATATAAAATCAATATAAAACTTATTTTTAAATTATACACAATAAACATATTTATCTAATAATTACTATATAACAAAAAAAAAATATTGAAACCGTATCGGCACGATATGATACCGAAACTGTATTGTTCGAGTCTAAGGTCGAAACCTCAGCATGGGTCAAGATTTTTAAACCTTGGATTTGTGTCAACACAACACCAATGCAGTACCATTCAGACTTATTAAAATTGTGATATGAGACATTGGTTTGGTTGGTATGTCTTGTTTGTCACTGTCTTGATGATGTTTTTTTATTACAACCCGAAGGGGTCAATTCCTATATGGATAGATTCCTTGCTCATGACAATATTCATAATTGCATACAATAACAAATACAACCAAGCCTTATCCCACTAGGTGGGTGGGGTCGACTATATGGATCCTTTTACGCTATTAAGCTATCTCTAACTATATCATCTATACTTAAATAAATTTTATCTTGTTTTATTGTTGCTAATCAAGTCTTTTTTTGGTCTTCCTCTTCCTTGTATGTGTGTTTGTCAGTTTCACATCGCCTAACTAGAGTATTTATTGGTCGTGTAAGTAAATGTTCGTACCATCTTAAACGTTTCTCTCAGAGTTTTTCCTCAATAGATGCAACTCTAACTTTCTCTCTAATGCTCTCATTTCTTATTCTGTCTATCCTCATATGTCCACACATCCATTTTAACATCCTTATCTCTGTAATTCTTATCTTTTACTCATGCGCTCGAGTTATAGTCCAAAATTCAGCTCCATATAACATAGCAGATCTAGTTGTGGTTTTGTAAAACTTTTCTTTAAGTTTTATAGGTACTTTACGGTCATATAAAATACCCGATGCTCTCTTCCATTTCAACCATCCTGCTTGCATTCTATATAAGACATCTTTGTCAATTCCTCCATCGTTTTGCAAAAATGATTCTAAATATTTAAAGCTCTCGGTTTCGGGCAACTCATCCTCACCTATCTTAACAATTGTCTTATTACGTCTAATATTGTTAAGCTTAAATTCCATATATTCTGTCTTTATTCTACTAAGCTTAAAAGCTTCCCTTCTAGTGTTTTCTGCCAAGATTCTAGTTTAGCAATTACTCCTTCACGTGTTTCATCTATCAAAATAATATCTGTAAACAACATGCAATACTATGTCTTAAATGTGTGTAGTGAGCTCCTCCATAATTAGTGTAAAAAGATAGTAACTTAGAGCTAATTCTTGATGTAATTATATCTTTATTGGAAATGGTTCAGTTTCTCTACGTGAAGTCTATACTTTGATCGTTATATTCTCATATATATCCTTAATTAGTTTAATATATGTTATGCTAACACCTCTCTTTTATAGAATTCTCCATATAATTTCTCTTGGGACTTTATCATAAGCTTTTTTCTAAGTCAATGAATACCATGTGTAGATCATGTTTTTGCTCCCAATATTTTTCAATTAGTTGTCTGAGAAGATGTATAGTTTCTATTGCCGATCTTCTAGGTATAAATCCAAATTGATTTTCGGTCACCACGGTCTCTTTAATCTTTTTTCTATTACTTTTTTCTAAAGTTTCATGGTATGACTCATTGGTTTAATACCCTTATAGTTGACACAATTTTGTTTATCTCCTTTATTCTCATATATGGGAACTAGAGTACTTACCCTCATTAGATATTTTTTTTCGTTTTCAATATCATGTTAAATAATTTTGTAAATCATTCAATACTTTATTTCTCTAGACACTTTCATACTTCTATCGAAATATCTTCTAGTCCAATGGTTTTTCCATTGTGCATCCTATTTAAAGCTTATTCTACTTTTGAAGTTTGAATCTACAATAAAAATTTAAATTTTTATACTCATTTGATTTACTTAAATTACTTAAGTTAAGTTGGTCATCAAAATATTCATTAAAAAGTTAATAAAAATACCTCTTTCACCGCTCTTTTATTTCTCCATCGTTTACTAGTACCCTATTATATTCATCTTTAATACATTTTATTTAGCTAAAATATCTTTTCTTCCTTTCTCTCACTTTAGCTATTCTATAAATATCTCTTTCTCCTTCTTTTATATCAAATTTTTGATATAATTGTTCAAAAATTTTATTCATTGCATCATTCACTACTTTCTTTGTCTTTTTCTGGGTTATTGTATTTTTTTTAAAAAAAAATTTTCGTTCTTATAAATATATAATTTTTATAAGCTGTTCGTTTTTTCTTCATTTTCTCTTGTACTCTCATTCCACCACCAAAATTTCTTATTTAGTGGTGTATGTCCCTTTGACTCACCGAGTACTCTTAACTACTATTTTCAACTTTGATACCATCTTATCCCATGTCATATTAGAATCACCATATATTTCACCTAATACTTGTACTCTTATCTTTTTCTTAAATATATTTTGCTTTCCATCTTTTAACTTCCACCACTTAATTCTAGGAGTCGTATATATTTTCTTTCTATTGATATTATGCTTGAGACGTATATCCAATACTATTAACCTATGTTGGGTAGTTAAGCTTTCTCTAGGGATGACTTTGTAATTTTTATAAAACTTTCTATTTTTCTTCCTAACCATAAGAAAGTCAATTTGTGATTTATTATTCCCACTAAGTGTTCTTCTCTTTTTTAAAAAAATGTATTAGTTAATATAAGATTATATGTTATCGTAAAATCTAATATAGTTTTCCCTTCTTTATTTCTCGTTCCAAACCCATAATCCCATGTACCCTCTCATATTCTTTAATTTTTACTCCGACATGTCCATTTAGATCACCTACTATTAAAATCATTTCATTTGGTGGAATGCTCTATAATATTTCATCTAAGTCATCCAAAACCTTGATTTGGTAGCTTCATCTAGTCCTACTTGTGGTGCATATACCCTATTATATTTATAGTTTCTTTCACCACTATTATCTTAAGGGTTATAATTCAATTCCTTTTTCTAACTATTCCTACAATTTCATCTTTTAACGAACTATTTACAACAATAGCCACTCCATTTTCTTGGTTTACTCTTTCTCACGTACCATAACTTAAAATCCGAATTCTCTATCATCTTTACCTTCTCGCCCACCCATTTTGTCTCTTGTACATACAAAATACTAATTCTTCTCCTAATCATCATATCTACTACCTCCATTGATCTACTAGTAAGAATTCCTATGTTTCATGTTCCAAATCTTACACTATTAGTTTTTCTATCATATTTATTATTATTCAACCTATGGTGTGAGAACTCTTGCCGATATGTTACAGTCGGACCGTACAACATGAACTTTTGCATATTTAGCGTTACACCCGACTTCTGGAGATGTAGTGGTCCTTTCCGAAACGTTACAGTCGGACGCTATAACGCATTAACAATCTAGCATTAACACAATAGTTTAATGGATCCATTCATTGTCATAATTTTAATGTTGGTGGACAACCTAACGTAACCCTCCTCCTTTATCTGGACTTGGGATCGGCTATGATTGATTCGTTATGGGCAAAGTTAATATTCATGATTGCATCATAACCCCAAAATAGTAACACCACCAAAAGAATATTTGAATATAAAATAATAATAAATGCTGTATTGTTAATTAATAAATTGAAAATATGTTGATACATCTATCTCGACTCGTGCTGCCAACAAATGAACTCATGCTGACAAAAAAGAATATGTACTAAAATAACTACATTAAAAAATAATATAGGCATTGGACAACATGAAAATGAAATGACGCTAAATCCGTCTCCAGTATAGTCACTGGGATACGACCTAATCTGAAGCAGAAAATCCAACCTTAAGTGGTCACCTCAAGTCTGTAAAGTTGGAACTAAAAGGAAGTAGGGCTTGAGCACACAAGTGCAAAGTGGAATAAGAGAGGATATGCATGATATAATATCTCATAAACAAAACAAAAAAAATCAATGTCTTAAACATGGGAAATCTCGTATGGTGTTATTCTGTCGGGTGAAGCATTCAAAACGTATTGTTATGATAAATCACTAAAACTTGATATCACTCGACATTAAGGTTCAAAATCTCGATCTGTACCGTAGTTTTGATTTTTGATTGAAAGATACTATTTTAGTATCGTGATGCTCTGATACATAATGTCAATGACAAATTAGAAGTTGAAGGAGAAAGGAGATAAAGAAAAGGAAAAATTATTTGTGTTGAGTGGTATCGAGGTTTGGAAATTTATCGGAATGATATGTTTCGACCGTTTCACCTAGCATGGTATAAGATTTAAAATCATGTTTGACACAAAGAATGTCTTTGTCCTATGCTTCATCTCCTTCTTCAACTCTAATCCATTACCGACACCATGCATTGAAACATCGACATGATATCAAAACAGTATCGTTTGAGTCAAAGATCGAAATTAGCATGGTTCAAGATTTTGAACCTTGGTCTCAAATGAATTTCATTTTTTCTTAGCTTCAAATAATCATTTGCATCTTATTTCTTGTTATTATCTCTTTAAATTCACTTTGTTCTCATGTTTTCTCTTCTACGCTCTTATTGATTATTCCTCTTTATTTTATCTAAAAATAAAAATATATCATATAGAAGATTGAATGATCCACAATTCACTCAATAAGGAATGAATAAAGCCCCCATATAATATTTCATATTGAAGGTAAACGGTCCCCTCGGGGCGGTGCGATGGTTAAGGCATGGGGTGTTGCCACATGAGGTCTTGGGGTCGAAACTCGGCGTGATCGAGCATAACCTCCCCTATGTCTTGACCATTTGCACTAATGGCTAGTAGCCATCCGTGATTTACCTCCTCCGTGTTTGCCTAGGGACGGGTTGGCGGGGGCGCTGGGGGCGAGTGAATCGCCTTTTGCCACATATTGAAGGGTAAACGTCCCATAATCCACATAGTAAGAAATAATCCAAATCCACCCTGTAAGGAATGGTTGAAGGCCACATAAAATGCAAATGCATCCAAGGTTCCTTTGGAGCTTAGAGCTCAGGCTCACAACATGTATATCACCAATTGTTCTCTTAATTCGATATAAGTTATGCTAATGTCACCAAGTTTCACATTTTTGCGTTATCTTTATCTTTATCCCGTATCTTTCTTTAAGTATCATGTTAAGCTCTTGTCTTGTTTTAGTTACACTAATTATATGATTTATTGTTATTTACTATTCCACATGGAAATGTTTAAAATTATTAGAGGTAGATATAAATATAAGGACCAATAGGACTGAAAGATAAGTAGCAACAGACAGAGCAAGAGTAGCTTTTGAAAACAATGTCTTACGTGTGTATCACCCGGCTGCACAATATACCCACATAAGGCAAAATAAAGGAAAAGAAATTGATTTTTAATTCTCTTGTTTAACCCTACTACATTCTTATCTATTTCCCATTTCATAATTGAGCAATATAGTTGATAATCCCTTTTGAAGTTATCTCATATCATCCATGCTATACAATGAATGATGCACAAGATATATTTAAAGAAAGTAGGAAACACCCATATGAACAAAGACACAGACTTGTACTTGCTCTCCCCAAGAAACTCTAAACTGCTTTAACTGGTGGATCTATACATGGAAACACCAAAAGAAACACGTATTACTTTCTAACCATAATATAAAAGGTTAAAGCAAGAAAATAAGCTATGAACACAATGCTGCTCTTATATACATTTTGAATAAGAGAAACGTACATAAAGAGGGAGAGTTGACACTATACAAAGTGTAGGCCGCTATACTACACTAGATGGCATAAGAAAAAAGAATCATCCCAATAAACAACATACAAGTTAGGAGAGACCTCTTTGTTTGCTTCCCTAAATGAAAAACGATAACATCAATACCAACTATTACTTGAATTAAATGGAACAAAATGTCACCCTAAAGGCATAAGCAAATAATATCAAGTATGGGACAGATTTGTACCTTGTTGATCATCTTTAATACGTTCACACACGAAAACATGTTTGGCTCCCAATTGTGAAGAATACCTGCTGTGTTTCCATCAACAGAAAGCTCTCGGTACAGTAAAAAAATTAAAACAAGGGAAAAGGAAGGGGTCTTACTGAGCAGTGGAACAAAGGTCCCAATGGTGAAGACTATGATAACTAAAATGGAAAAATGATACTAAACAATAACTAAAACAAGAGCACAACATGTCTCTTGTCTTGTTTAAGTTACACTAATTATAGCATGCCTCTTGTTATAATTAGTGTAGCTAAAATTGATGAAGAGCATAACATGATACTTAGATAAAGAGCATAACTTGTCTCTTGTCTTGTTTTAGTTACACGAATTATATGATAGCAAGCTGACAAGAGGCTCTCTGGTATTAGCCTCAACAAGCGCTATGACTGATGCGCAAGAAGGATCAAGGCTCCCTCTATAGGATCCACTGATCTAAGAAGTCAAGGAAAGGAAAATGAATAGCATTGATAGGAAGCTCTGCTAAGTCATTGGAAAAGAGAACAATTGCTCCGACAAGGAGAGCTTAAAGAAAGAAACACATCAAAAGCACTTCAAAGGGGAGAAGGGGTTCGACAGCGAGTCAGCAACTACTAGGCCTTACACCAGTGGCATCGCAAAGTGTGGGACATAAATAAGGTTGGCAGTGGCACGGTCTCAGGTTGAGATAACACATGGGAAGAGGGAGTTCTGCTAATGGTTTCGTGAAGGAGTCAGAGTTGCAAGGTTGCTCGGTCGCAGATCTGGGCTGTTGCAAGAAAATTCATGAAGAGGTGTTTAGGATCACAACATTTGGTGTTGCAATTTCATGAGAGAGGAGGGGAGTGGGTCACATGTGAAGTTTTCTGCAGGAACACATAAGTATTGAATACATGCTTAAATTTTATGTAAAACAATTAAACTAATGTCCAAGTGATATTGCCTTGTATACAACTCAATGGAGGATAAAGATTCATGTAGCTAATCCTGTATAATTGAGTTAAATGGCTTGATGATGACGACAACTAATGTCTATGAGGAAATGCATGTATCCTTACAAACATGAGTTACACTGACGTGTCATTGTTCTTCGATTAAGCTTTCCGTTGCAGGTTTTATCATTTTCCTCATTTAGGTTCCAATTACATTTTCATAGGAACATTAGATGCTGACTTTTAATGACCAAAAGCCACAGCATTAAGTAGTTTTTTTTCCATCTTTATTGAGAATTTTGCTCACTTACCTTTTTTCTTTCATGACTATGTGTCAAGGAACTGATTCGTTTAAATTTTGACCACTTTATGCTACTTTAAAGTGTAGATGTTTTATTATCAGATGCTTGTGTATGCTCTGAAGAAAACGAAATGGCTTCTCAAGATATTGTAACATTCTGCAAGGTGGACATTGTTACTCCATCTCAGAAGCTGTTGGCTAAGCAGATGACTTGTGATGTTGTTCCTGGAAAAAGTCTACTTGTTACTGGTCAGTGCAAAGGTTCAGATATTTTACCGTAGTGCAAAAGCATTACTTCCCTCAAAATAAAAAAAAACATTCCTTTATTTTAACAAAAATTTAATAGGATTTCTGACATTCTCCAGGTCCAAATGGAAGTGGGAAAACATCCATTTTTAGAATTCTTCGAGGTTTATGGCCAATTGGATCTGGTAGACTTATGAAGCCCTGCCATAGTGTGTTTTATGTTCCACAGAGACCATACACATGTCCGGGGACTTTGAGGGATCAAATCATTTATCCTTTTTCACATGATGAAGCAAAACTGAGAATGACTACCATGGTGAGAACTGGTAATTCACTGATTCAAACCACCAATGTTCGTACTTATTTATCCTAACTTGTTCCTCAGCATAAATCTGAGGGGCACTTTGCATACTTTTATAAAGCTAGTGTTTATACGTAATACATAGCTGGGTTGCTGAACTGCATGTGAAGAATGTCTGGCATTCTTAGAAGATGCAGTGAGATGGCCTATATGCGTCCAAATAATTCTGAATTTACTAAGTAGTTTGATGTTTTGTAAATTTATTTTAAACTTCTATTATTAATATTATTGATTAGATTCAAAATTATGAATTTAAAATAAAATATAAACTTATCACTATCTTTAAATACAAATCTTATTTCTAAGCATTTTAAATCAATAATTTTAAATCTACCTTAAAATTAATTTGTTTACATGTATTCTGAGGGGCATTTTGCATACTTTTATAAAGCTAGTGTTTATACGTAATACATAGCTGGGTTGCTGAACTGCATGTGAAGAATGTCAGGCTTTCTTAGAAGATGCAGTGAGATGGCCTATATGCGTCCAAATAATTCTGAATTTACTAAGTAGTTTGATGTTTTGTAAATTTATTTTAAACTTCTATTATTAATATTATTGATTAGATTTGCAATTATGAATTTAAAATAAAATATAAACTTATCACTATCTTTAAATACAAATCTTATTTCTGAGCATTTTAAATGAATAATTTTAAATCCACCTCATAATTAATTTGTTGACATGTATGAATACTAAATATTAGTTTGTATAAAACATCCGCAGATTGTGCAGTGAAAACTAGTAATGTTGCTACATGATCGAATATAACTTTTGAAAATATTTGTTAGCTACTTTTGTGTATTATTGTTATTACAACTCTGAAAAAATATTATTACTGCTATCAATGCATTGTCATTTGTAAATATAAGTGTTAGTAAAAACATTTAGTTCTACGAGTTTATGGCTAGTCGTGAGTCATGTATATTAATGTTTTATGTCCTTTAGAAATTTTTGAATTGTCTTGATTTATTGCTATTATCCATGTGGGAACAAGAATTAAGGATGACACTATCCTACTATTAAGTTGAAGATTGTATCTGCTAAGGTTTCACATCTTGAGCTATTCCTATGCCTGGTCAGACCGATAGGATAATTGTACTGTAATAACACTAAAAAGGCTATATGCTAAGAACTGATACAGCCGGTTGTTCTTCTGTGGGTATTCTTCTTATATGGTTCTACCTCCGTTCATACCTAAATGCATGTTTTTAGCATAAAAATAAGGGAATAACTAGTGAAAAGTCTAGATCAAGTAGAATAATGAAATGAGATATAATCATCTTGCTTCCTTTCACAGTTGGATTATATCAACTTCACCAAACTTCTAAACTGGCTTCATTTTCTTTTAAATGTAGACAATAAGATGTTTAGTTTCTGAAACTTTTGAACCACGTGGACAACTGACGTTGCATAATGGCAGTAGGCACAATATTGAGCAATATTCTTATTTGGCACAATATTTATTTGAATCATATGCTAGAACTATCATTCAATTAATTATCACTTCTTAGCAACTCAGATGCTGACTCTATTCTTGCCAATTTTCATCCAGAACGAAAATACCACTCAACTAATATATAATTAATAGGGACTCCTACTTTTGCTTTTCGTACAATTGCTGATATTAGAAAGATGTTAATTAATCATCACACTAGGTATTTAGAAGGCAGGAGATGGGAATAAAGAAAGCTATGTAGAAAAACTAATCATTTATTGGTATTTGTTACTTTGTGTTTTGTGAACTATATTGATTTCATCATGAAAATATGTCATTCTCTTATCATGTCTCTTTTATTGAAATCATGCTGTGCCAACAATGCTAAGACTATTAATTACCAAAAATCTTTTATAATGATAACTAAAGTTGTGTTAATGATGATGAACATTTCATGGCCTTATGATGAAATACTATGTGCTCTGATATTTTATTATTTAGCATTAAATTGATCGATATAGACTTCATCTCTACCCCTGCAAGTATTTGGAAAATTTCCAGTAAGGTTTCTTTACTGCTGCATGTATTGATGTTTTGACTATCTTGTGCATGAACAGAGCTCTCATTGCCTTCACGGGTTGGCGCAGTTGATACCTGCATGGGTGGTTGCTCCAATAGGTCTTGGGGTTAATTTACAGCGGGTGTAGAATGCCTCGCTGGGTGCCCGACCTCCCCATGCAAAGGGCAGCTGCGCTAGGGCAAATATTCCCCGTGATTTATCCCCTTCCAGAGAGTGTGGGGCTGCCTTGGAGGGGCCGCTAAGGCGACGGCAATGAACCGAGCTCTCATTCTTTTATGTTCATTATCTTCAGGTCACAACTTCCTTCTAGATGATCATCTGACGGTGATTCTGGAGAGAGTTAGATTAGTTTATCTTCTTGAACGAGAAGGCTGGGATGCTATTGCCAATTGGGAAGAAGTTCTCTCTTTAGGAGAACAGCAGAGGCTGGGAGTGGTAACTTCATTTATCCTTCTATGATGCATTCCGTAATAACCATTCTTACTCAAATTTTTGCATCTTAATCACTGACTGCTTTTTAATTCTTTCCAGGCTCGCTTATTTTTCCATCACCCAAAATTTGGTATCTTGGACGAATGCACAAAGTAACCATATCATTGACCTTGAAATCTTTCAGACCCTTTTTTAAAATGGTTTTAGCTGAAACTACCATTCTTTTACTGTGTTACAGTGCCATCAGCGTGGATGTTGAAGAACATCTGTACCACCTAGCAAAAGAAATGGGGATAACAGTTATCACATCCTCCCAGGTAGGCTACAACGTTCATTATTTCCCTTCAAAACTCAAAATCCTTGTACTGCTCATGTCAATCGACTGATATGCTTTATTACAGCGACCTGCCCTGGTACCATACCATGCAATGGAGTTGACACTTGTTGATGGCAGGGGAAAGTGGGTGTTATGTGAACTTAGCCAGTGACGTTATCTGTATACTCTGGATTACTATTTATTGGCATTTTTAGCACTAACACTTCAGATATGTCAAAGCTTCTGATTCCTTATATCGAGTTAACATAAATTGAAGCTCAGATAATAAACTGATCCAGTTCCCAACTCGACTAACTAGTGGACTATGGTTCTCAATTACAGGCAAATGATCTTTATTATCTATGGAAAATACCTATTTGTGCCATGGAGAAATCTCTGATTAGTTACGGAATAGTGCAATACACATGCAGCAAGTTGTATGCTAAAGGGCGCTTTTTACCAATGCACATTGTACAGATTGGATTTTGCAAGATTGCGTCTGATTCATTCCAATTAATGTAAACTAGTTCATAGTATTGGCATTTTTTTCAGCCCGACTCCTACGCAAGTCACCACATTTCTTATGATCGAGTTGTTCTTAGAATTGACTCCATCCTTTTATCAAAGAATGGTGATTGATGCAGCTTTCTTCTCTCTTCTCTCTTCTCTCTCTTTTCTTTTCTCTTCCTTCGCTAGAAGGGTTTTGTTTCCGTAAGGATTCTTTTCCTTCCTCCATCTGCACCTTGAAGGAAACATAGCATAGACTGCATGGGAAGACTATGAATACTTGTATGGAAGGAAGAAATTCTGTATTAGTGTTTATCCTTTATCCCTTATCTCTTATCTTCTTTTTTGAGTAAACATTGTGTATGCCATTGGATAGACAGCTTGAATGTGTATGATACAACCCGGGCAAACCTGGCCAGATTGGGGTTGTCGCTCCCCATCTGTCTCATACATGCCCTCAAAATCATCGGGTCCCATCATGCCCCGGCCTCTTATACTCGTACGGCCACAGTGGTTCCTTGATTATAGAGAATCCTTACCGAATGGGTTCTCTTCAGTCTCAACTTCTAGCATTCCTTGACGCGAGATTGCCCTTAACAAGGTAGCCTACGGTAAGAGTGATACCTGGCTAATAGCTCGACAGTGCCAGAGGTACAGTTCAACAGCTACTGCCCTTAAGGCCTTAACGCACTATCCCCACACTTGTGGTCAGCGAGCAAAGCCTCCCTTGCACAGTCGCCAATGTGGCCCGCCTAGGACTCGTGTGACAATCTACGTGGATAATCCCTCTCCTCAATTATATAAGGTTTTCCTGAGGTAGGTAAAGATATGATTTTTGTTTTTCTCAAGTGAAGACTACTATTCTCCCTCATTATGGCTCTCTCTATCGATCTCGAAGTTGACTTGATCGTCAGAGGTGCCACGCTAACAACGTTGGCCTCTCTTGACACACTTTGATTTGTAGGCCGTCGAGTTTTGACTAGTCAGAGAATGAACCCGCTGCAATTCCAAGGAGAAAGGGAGAAGAGCGACTCGAGTGCGAGGAAGAGCACCATCAGTGTAAAGATCTCAACTGCAATTAAGTTAAAACATGGAGAGTTATTTTTGATGGTATTATTTTCCCATTGGGTTCAGATGTCAACAAACATTAGGAAGGATATCTAATAATCAGAAAAGGTTTTGATTTTCTCTCGTATAGTTTACTGGGCAAAAATTATATGAGCACCCACTATTTGTAAAATTGTCATGGGCGTCCCATTTCTAATTAAAATCAAATAGGTGCTCCATTTAACATGAATGGCCTAAAATATCCTTACATTATGAGATCATTTGATTACGTAGAAACTAACAATTAACTTCTAAAGTGGTAGAAGCTAGTTGCTTGATCCTATAATATTGATTTTATATAATTTGAATTTGTTTCTCTAGTGATAACTTAGTTAAAATAATATTTCAATGAGTAAAATAAATGATAAGGATTCCATGATACTTATTACATTTCAAAATGAACATTATTTGATCACGATTGACCATATAAAAGCTAGCATGTCGCGCCTATAACGTGAAGAAGCTAGTTGCTAGTTCTACAATAATGACTTTATATCATTTTGATTTTATTTCTCTGAGTGATAACCTAATTAAAATAATACTTCAATAAGCAAAATAAATGTGTACACTCTATGACACTCATTATAGTTTGAATGAACGTAATTTAATCATTAGAGCAAAAGGTAATATCGCTCACCCAAGCGACCTAGTATCGTGGGACCCACGACAAGATGCAAGCGGATAAATCATAGAGGGTATTTTATCCCAGCGCAGTGACTCTTTGTATGAGGGAGGTCAGACACCCAAAAATACATTTTACATTCGTTAGGAATTGACCCTAAGATCTATTGAAGCAAGCACTCATATAAGTAGCAACTACGGTAATCTGTGGGGGCAAAAATGTAATCTAATCATAATCGTGCGTGTAGAAACTAACATATAGCTTCTACAACATGTAACAACTACTTATTAATTTTTACATATTGTAAATGTTAGTTGGTAGTGTTTACACCTTATAGAAACTACTTGGTAGTTTTTACACTAGTGTTAAATTCATAAGTATCTTTAGAATAAAATCATGGGAGGGCGCCCATTTATTTTTTTTAAAAAAAATGCTAATTTAATGTTTCTCTTCATGTGGGATGTTTTTATCCTAATTTATTTACCTTTTCTATTATGCCTCCTACTTTAGAATATTTTGTTTTACTTTTATAGTTTTTAAAATAAAAAATAAATATTTTCTCTTATCAAATTGAAATGATATTGTTCATCCATGTGCGCTCTGACTAGGAGTTCAAGTAAACAAACAAATAATGTTGCTTAGACATTTTTACTCTTTAACCCTTTTTTATAAAAAAACCATTTTAAGCCTTAGCATGATTTTTTCTCAAATGAATTTAAATTTAAAAAAATGTTTTGAAAGGATTCCTTACCTTTTTATTTCTATTGCTTTATGATTTAGTTGCTTAGTGTCTTTTTATTACATATTGCATTGACTATCGGTTTAAGCATCTCATTTATTATATTATTCAAAGAAAGTAATTATCAATGAAATAACGATGAAATTTGTGATATCGAAAGTAATTACGTCGAAAGTGCAAATTACCGATAGAAATGATATTCCGCGATGAAAAATTATATTCTATCAGTAAAATTTAACGATAAAGTAACTATCCCGTCGTTATAGAGTAAACAGATGATAACGAAATTTACCGATGGAATCGTCAATTCCGTCGGTAATTACTGACTGAATCGTTAATTCTGTCGGTATATCGAAAGTTTACTGTGTCAATTCGATATTTTACCAACAGTATGGTATTTTCCGTCGAAATTCACCGACAAAATCATATTTCCGTAGGTAAAATTTAATAAAAAATAAAAAATAACTCCTTTTATTTAGAATGTATCCTATATACAATTTTTATATCAATAAAAATCATCACAAACGATGGCGAGACAAATACAATCCACACATAAATCACAATCCATATAATATACTCACAAATACAAATACAATGCTCACAACGTACAAACAATCAAACTATCCAAAATTCAAATACAAAATACAATCATAACCGTCCAAAATTCAAATATAAAATACAATCATAAAATCTTTGGTCTCTTGGTCTACATATCTCCATGTAGTAGTAGAAATGCAAACTATTTCTTTAAATTTTCTGATAATATATGTTACTCGATGACCATCAAGAGTAAATTTGCACATAAAAAATATTAAGAAATAAGATATATATTATATAAATAAAAAAGTTGAATTACTAATAATAAAAAAATACTTACGACTCTCCAACAACCCTAAGCACTGTAAATCTATAGAGTAGTGTTGGATGTTCTGCCATGATATATAATATCTACAAAATAACATTAATTATGCCAATCATAATAAAGTTTACTAAATAATAATTAAGTAACAAAACATGATTGAAGCACAACTTGATGAATAATAATGCTAAAATTTAATCAATACTAGACTCTAGAGGCATTTCTACTCAACATTAACAATTTCTAAGCCATTGTCGCTAGACTCTGTTAGTTCAATAAGATCCTCACTGCTAGATATTTCTCCATCATCTATCTCCTCGTAAGTGACATTAACATCTACAAGTAATTGTGATGTAGATTCAAATTGTGAATCAATGGAATGTCTCTCTACTTCGTCATTCTGAAATGTATCATGGTTTTGAGCAGTGATGGTGTTCGACATTTCTATGGTCGAACGAGGCTTCATTTGACAAACATATAATCATTTACTAGATCTTCTTCTCTTCGCAGGATATTCAAGATAAAAAACTTGACTCGCTTGTACCCCAAAATGAAAGGTTCAAACTTATTGAACCTTCTATTTGCATTAAGCTCAACTAAATTATAATTTGGATGTATTCTGATGCATGTTCTTAGGGTCGGATTATACCATGAACATTTGAACAACACATACCTTTTTATAGGTAATGTAGGATATTCAACCTCTATGATTTCCTCAAGTATACCATAGTAATCAAACTCAGTGTTATTGTTATCGATAGATCTTTTAACGCAAACATCAGAATTATAAGTTAATTTTCGTGAATCTCATTGTGTCATGTGGAATTTGAGACCATTAACATAGTAACTAGAGTAAACTATGATTTGACGGAGGGGTCCTGATGCAAGATTCAATATTCTATCATCTTGCACATTTGATATTCTGCGATTTTTCACCTTTCAAAATAGTTATTATATAAATTAAGATCGAACTTAATTTAATGAAGATTTATGAAACTTTCTCAAACTTACCTATATTTGAAACCATAATACAAATTCGGTCTCTAACTTTTCAGCTATCTCACTTGCACCCATTGATAGATCTTGTAGATATAATTGTTGTTCGTACAAGCTATGAAAGAAGGTAATTTTAAGACAATTAGGATATCAAACAAAAAAAAACAATGAGATAAATGTTTGATTAGAGAAGTCAACTTACTTTATATATAATTTAACTTCATCATAGTTTAAGAATATGTATGTTCTTGCAACATGGTAATCTTGTTGAGTTAACCATCTAGAAATAGCTGCACCCATTGGTTTACTAGAAAATTTGAAAATAGAAAGCATCAGTTGGTTTATATTCTGAGCATCATCGGAATTTCTAGGACACTTGCGATGTCTGGTTTTAACATTATCAGCAAAATAATAGGAGCAGAAGGAAGATGTTACCTCAACCAGATAAGCATTACATATTGACCCCTCAACTCTTGCTTTGTTACGAACATTATTCTTTAATTTTCTCAAAAATTATTCAAATGGATACATCCATCTATACTGCACAGGACCAACTATTCTTGTCTCATATAGCAAATATACTAGTAGATGTTCCATTGAATAAAAAAAACTAGGTGGAAATATGTGCTCCAGCTTACAAAGTATGAGATGAATATCTGCTTTTAACCGAAACATATCGATTGTCATAATACACCTTACTGTCAAATCTCTGAAAAATAGACTCAACTCCGTAAGTGCTTTTCAAATATTATTGGGAACTAAATCATGAAAAGTTATTGAAATAAATCTTTACATGAACACGTGGCAGTCATGACTCTTCATTCCAAACATCTTTAACTTGTTCATATCAATGCATCGAGTCATATTTGAAGCATATCCATTTGGGAATTTGATTTCTTTCAACTAACTATATAAAGCTTGTTTACCATCTTTGTCCAATGTATAACAAGCTTTTGGAAACTTATTGGTTATTTCATTCTGATGTAACTCTGATATGTTGACTAGTTCTTTTAATTCCTTAGTGATTTTGCAGTATCCTTAGTTCTTTCAGGTACATTTATCACAGCGTTGAAGATATTATCAAAGAAATTTTTCTTAACATGCATCACATTTATATTATGTCAAATGAGTAGATACTTCTAATAAGACAACTCTTAGAAATTGCTCCTTTTCTTCCAACCACATTTGCACATCCTAACAAGATATTTATTTATCTCATCAGAATTAGGCTGAGATATTGGGAAAAATCCATAACTATCTATTTGTTCAATGATTTCTTCACCTGAAGCATGGACTATTGGGGGAGGTTTTCTCACTACAATATTCTTTAGAAAATTTTTATTATTTCGCCTAAATGGGTGATCAATTGGTAAAAATTTATGATGATTATCAAACCAAGATACCTTCCCACTGCAAGGTAATGAAAATGCATCGGACTATATCATGCAATGTAGGCATGCTAATTTACCAGCTGTGTTCTATCCTGACAACATTGAGTATGCTGGAAAATCATTGATCGTCCATAATAAGGCAGCATGTAATGTAAAATTAGTTTTACTTGCAACATCATACGTTACCGACCCTACATTCCATAATTTATTTAGCTCGACAATCAGAGGTTGAAAGAAAATATCTATCTTATCTTTGGGATTGGTGGGACTAGGAATAAACACGGTAAGGAACATAAATTCATCTTTCATGCACATCCATGACGATAAATTGTTAGGTGTTAATATGACTGGTCAAGATGAATATTGTTGTCTTGACTGATCAAATGGCTGAAATATATTTGCAGAAAGCCCCAATCTCATATTACATAGTTCCATTACAAAGGAGAGAAATGCAATATCAAGATGTTTCCATATAGGGGAATCACAGGGATGACACATTATACCTCCTTCATGCTCATGATGCTAAATCATGTGGCAAGTTGTAGCGGCAAATGCATATAAGCGTTGAAGTCTAGCAGTTAACGGAAAATAATATATTACTTTCCAAGCAATATTTTTCTTCTTCTTCCTTGGTATGCGAGTACGATGCTTAAAACGAGGGTGAGTACAGATTTTGCATTTATTCAGATCACTGTTTTTATTCCAAAATATCATGCAGTTGTTTATACAACAATCAATCTTCTCTACAGGCAAACCTAAAACTCTGATCAATTTCTTTATTTCATAGAAGCTATCAGTCATTATGTTATTAGCAGGGATCAACTCTGACATTACTTGACATATGTCTTCGTAACATCTTTCAGAAAAATGATATTCTGTTTTCATATTCAATAACCTTGTTGTAGCTGATAGTTGAGAATGACCAGAAGGAATGTCTTCCCACACTTCCCTTTCACTAGCCTTTAACATTTCATATAGTTGCTGATATTCAGGTGTTGATATTTCATCTATATTGAAATAATCAACTGCATTCATCGCATCGTGAACCATTGATTGCATTATAATATCAATATTAGTTGATGCTTCAAGAGCGATAACAGTTGTCCTAGATGACGAACCACTAGAAGGCTCAATTGTTTCATATAAATAAAGCTCTCTGTGGCAGTACCAATTGTAGTAATTTGACACAAAATTATTTCTACATATATATGTATTCTTACAGTATCCTCATCATAGAAATCTCTATTTTGATATTTTTTATGATTACATGGACATCGTAACTCGGCACCATTCATAAATTCTGGATGACTTTTAGCAAAGTTCATAAACTGTTCAACTTCAACAATAAAATCATCTATGATAAATTCATTTTCTAATCGATTGTATATCCAAGCTTTGTTCATATACATTGTTACCTAATGAGAATATAATTTAAAAAGTTATTAAATTTGTATCATTTGAAATAAGCTTAAATAAAGCATGTGAGCTCAATTTCATCTCACGATCTTCGTATCATATTACCGAAAATCTCCTCTACACTAAAGCAAATCAATGATAAACTTAGAATATAATGGTATTGCTTAGAGTATCATTACAAACTTAGAATATCATGTTATTGCTTAGGGAATCATTACAAACTTAGACTTTCTAATAAACATATGTTGTTGCTTAGAATATCATTAAATGAAATAACAATATATATAATGAAACTAACTCTAATAAACAAAAGATAATGCAAGTAAAATAAATCTAATATATAAAACAATGGACATGCAAACTATCAAATCCATATGAACATCATATCTAAGTTTTATTTATCTCGAATATTTGAGATCCTCTGCATGAGTTTAAATAGGTTCAAACAAATAAATATTAGCCACAAATATGCAATGAACAATTAAGGAACTCTATGGCTGAGCAAGCGCCTACAACTGGTCGCTAGAAGCTCCTACGGTGGTCGGTTGCGGCCACGAGCTGACTCCTGCAGTAGTCGACAGAGGCCGTGAGCAGGCCTCTCCGGCCAGCCACGAGCAAGCCCCTACGGCCAGCCGCGAGCAGGCCCCTGCGGTTGTCGGCCGATCGCGAACAAGCCCCTGGGACGGTTGATCGCTCATGTGCGCGTGAAACGGAAGAGATAAGGGAGGAGGAGAGGAGCATACTTGAGTTGTTGGTTACCGATCGCCGAGAACGCGGAGAGGAGAGGAGATCACCGAGAAAGTTCACGGGGGAGAGGAGAGGGAGATCTACCGAGAAAGTTCGCGGGGAGAGGAGAGGGAGATCTGTCGAGAAAGTTCACGGGGAGAGGAGAGAGAGATCTGCCGAGAAAGTTCGCGGGGAGAGGAGAGGGAGATCGCGTGCCCTAATTTCCAATTACGTTTACTGACAGAATTCAAATTCCGTTGGCAATTTCCGATAGAATTCAAATTTCATCAGTAATTACTGACGTAATTTGAATTTCATCGGTAAACTATAACCCCTCAACCCATAAACACCTAATGAACCCCTAAACTCGTAAACCCTTAAGCCCTGATTTGCCGACTGAATTAAATTCAGTCTTTACTTATCGATTGAAATTATCATTCAGTCGGGAATCGCCGACTGATTAATTAAATTCAATCGGTATTTTTCTGAGTGAATTAAAATCAATCGGTAATTTCTAACTGAATTATATTTAGTCGGGGATACCATCGTTACTTGCATGATTTTTTATATTGTGAAATAATTTTAATAAGTAATTTTTTTTTATATTCCCTGAGTTCTTTTTATTTTGTCAAACTAATTTAGATAATTTTTTCCCCTAATTCATTATAATTTATGCACATTCTTAGACACTTCTAAGCTATTTGTTCATATGAATAATTTATTATTACACCATACTAATAGGGAGATTTTTAATGAATATTTTGATTTAATAATTTGTTTGTCTATTAATTTTAATAACTACAATAAATAAATATTTTTAGGAAGAAACATATATTAAAATATTATCTTGATTTTTTAAAAAGGATATTTTTAATGAAACTAATAATAAAGATTATCGACACTTCATGAGTGTGATGCAATAATAAAATACTTAGGAGAATAAAAGGCCGTCTAGGTTTTCTTTAATATGGGATCTTAGAAAATGATCCATTGTAATTTTATCTTGATTTATCCGAGATTATTTTTGAGTTTCGAATTCATAACCTCTAGATTCCATAATATCAAATTTACTATCGGCTAAGGTTCCTTTTATTTAAGAGAATAAATAATAAACTCAAAGTTTCAATCCTAATTAATGGGCAAAAAAGGCAATTTACTTGTTCTCAGTGTCTCCGTCAACCCATTCTTAGATTAACATGGAGGAGCTAACCATTAGTGTAGTGGCCAAGATATGGAGGTAGACATGTTTGAACACGTTGAGTTTCAACATCATGACCCAATATAACAACACCTCATGGCTTAATCATCGCACCGCCCCGAGGGGTCTTGAATTCTAATAAAGATGAATATTATAAAAGTCAATTAAATATATATGATAAATAATTGAACCACATAGTCAAAGTTGTCAAATACCCAAATCACATAGGTATTCAAAATTTCAAATCATGCACTCTATATTCATTTTGTCCCCCTATATTTACTGCAATCAATTACTATAGTGTAGCAATCGATTCGGAACACTATTCACAAGCACAGTAAAGTACCGAATCGACTATTATACTATAGCTATCGGTTAAAAAATTCAATTCATGTTTAAAAAATTATTACTCTCAAATATTTACGTATAAAAAAATATACGAGAGTATGAATATAATCAAAAGAACTAGACGAATACATATAACATGATTTCATGTCATTCCGAGCTCTCTAAGTCCATTGGTTGATTTTGATCGATTTTAGCTAAAATCGGCTAATGGAATTAAAGTGTTCGGAATAACATAAAATCAGATCCTATGTGTTTGTCTAGTTCTTTTGATTATATACATACTCTCTGTTAGGGTCGAAATATGCTAGGGGGTGAATAGCTCGTCGCGCTCGTCGTTGCTTGCTTCTTGGTGATGATATGCAGCGGAAAGAACAAGAAACAAAAATACAACGCTAATACAAGGATTTACTTGGTATCTACCTCAAGAACAGGTGATTAATCCAAGGATCCAAACACACGAGCACTCTCCACTAATGAAAACACTCTTTTATAGTAACTACCGAAGACGAAAAGCCTTGTACAAACTCACACAACAAATACAACTCACGCAAGAAGAAAACACAAAAGATGCAAATAAAAACTCCTTCTTCTTGCTTACTTGTTCCTTGTTGTTGCCTCTTGAACCTTGAAAGTGTACCTACACTTATCTCTAAGAGCCTTTAAGATCTGGCTGTGAGAGTGGAGAAATCGCTAGAAAGGTCGCTGTGATCGTGCGGAGAAGAAAGTCGAAGAACTGCCAAGGGAATCACTTGCCAACGGCTATAACCTGCGCAACGTTCAAATCCCAATCGATTGAATTGCTCTTAATCAATTGGGGAGGCTTTGAATCGATCGGTTGATTGATTCAGAGCGCCTATGTGCTCTCTGAAAATCGCCTGAATCGATTGCCCGATCGATTCAAGGCTTATCGCATGATTTCCAATGCTCCAATCGATCGCCTGATCGATTGGAGGTTCCAATCGATCAACTGATCGATTCAGAAGCTCACTGTTCACTTAGAAACTCTTCCAATCGATTGGCCAATCGATTGAGGAAGTTTTGATCGATTACTCAATCGATCCAGACCATTTCTGCATGAAATCACGTCAACCAATCGATTGAACCCCCCAATCGATTGGCCAATCAATTGGCAAGTAGAAAAATGTGTAGAGCTTGAAATGAACTTCGTTTCGCATCCGAGATTACCTCATTCCGATATCCGAGTCAAAAGTTATAGCCTTCGGAAGTTTACTACGTCCGAACTTCTTAATTCTATGCCAACTCCCTATTGGACTTACGACCGCTAAGTGTTCGATCAACTTTTGACCCATCTGGACTTTTTCTCCTCGCGCCAAGTGTCCAGTCAACCTTGACTCACTTGGACTTACCATCTCGTGCTACGTGTCCGGTCCTCCATGACCCACTTGGACTTCCTTCCACCAGATGTCCGGTCACCCTTGACCCATCTGGATTTCCTCTTACCAAATATCCGGTCAATCCTTTGACTTACTTGGACTTCCAAACACCAGGTGTCCGGTCAACCTTGACCCACCTAGATTTCCACATGTCTGGCTTCACTCACCAGGTCTTTCTATCTGCCTAGCTTCACTCACTAGGACTTCCCATATGTCCGGTTTCACTCACCAGGACTTCCACCTAGCTTCACTCACTAGGGTTTTCACCTGGCTTCACTCACCAAGATTTTCCATCTGCCTAGCTTCACTCACTAGGACTTTCATCTACTTGGTTTCACTTACCAGGACTTTCACCTAGCTTCACTCACTAGGGTTTTCACCTGGCTTTACTCACCAAGACTTTCCATCTGCCTGGCTTCACTCATCAGGACTTTGACCTAGCTTTACTCACTAGAATTTTCACCTGGCTTCATTCACCAGGATTTTTCATCTGCCTAGCCTTCAAATAGGACTTTCTCAGTCAAGTATCCGATCAACCTTTTGACCTACTTGACTCTTCTTCACTTACTAATTGGTCAACCTTGACCAGAGAGGAATTGTACCAGCAATCTCTCTAAACGGACGATTGCATCTGCAATCTCCATGTATTGTCAAACATCGAAACCCAAACATCAAGAGTCAAGCTTGAGTCAACTCAAGCTTAGTCAACCCGGGCAACCTTGACCCAGGGGATATTGCGTCAACACTCTCAAACATCATTTCCATACCCCATATTGAGAACATTAATTTTTTTAGCACAAAAAAAACTAATTATGTTAAAAAAATATTACTCTCAATATGACATATGAAAATGATATTTGAGTGCATAGATATAATCAGAAAAATTAGACAAATATATAGGACTTGATTTCATATAATTACTAACTCTCTAAATCTATCAACTGATTTTAATCGATTTTCAACATTATTTCCATATGTCATGTTAAAAAGCATCAATTTTGATCACTAATATATTAAAAAAAATGTAATTCATGCTAAAAAAAATTTATCGTTTTCAATAGATATATGAAAATGATGACATAAATATACTCAGGAGAATTAAATAAATACATAAAATTTAATTTCATATTATTCTGAGCATTTTAGATCCATCCGTGATTTCGATCAAAATCGATTGATAAACCTAAAGAGCTAAAAAAGATATAGAATCATATTATAATTATTTATTTAATTCTCTCGATTATTTGGAAGTAATATTATTTTTGTCAAAATTTTTTTTTATTGATTGTTAGAGTATAACAGACTATATTAATGAACCGTATCTCAAATTGAGCATGTGATATGAATGTGGTAATATCTCAAATTGAGCATGTGATATGAATGTGGTAATTTTAAAATTTACCGAGTATTATTCAGTAATTTGCAGAAGTATATATAAACTGTGTTTTGAATTTATAGCGGATAAGTGAATCAGAAAGGAATTGTTAAAAAATAATAATTAAGATGCTCCAAGGAAGTTTTCACAGCTGCACCATAGCCGGGGAGTCTTTATTGTTTATTATATTATATATATATATCTGAGGGAGTACATTGGTAATGTATTATTTCTCATCTACGTATTTACCGAGAATTAAGCTAATTAAAAATGAATTAATATGCAATGATATTAAGTTGATAAATAAAATCTAGCCTTTGAAATCACACGTCATCATATAATTTCGGGGTTAAAATAACTACATGATAATAATAATTTTGCCAATGTAAAACCCGATCCGATCGACGCTCCCAACTGCGAGTCTGCGACCTGAACAACTCCCCGACCCTAAACGACGGGGATGAAGACGACCAAGCACGCCCGCCGCCGCCTACTCCCACCGCTGATCTCCGTTTGCGCCTCCCTTTGGTGGCTTTCCACCGTTGCCTCTGTAGCGGCTACTTCCGATGAGTTCCCTAGGGATGGCACCGTCATCGAACTCGACGACAAGAACTTCGACCGCGCGATCTCCTCCTTCGACCATATCCTAGTTGATTTTTATGCCCCCTGGTGTGGACACTGCAAGAGGCTTGCTCCTGAGGTACGCATCCCTGCCAAAGTTCGTTTTTTTTTTCTTTCTCATCTATGTTGAGTTTGTTCGAGAAGCGGATCTGAGATCTGAGCGTCAGGAGATGAAAGGGTTTTACTTTCTTTCACCCTATTTTTCTAACCTTTATTTGAATTTCATGCAAGTGGATGTGGTTCGAGCATTTTTCTGTTATGCTCGGGATTAATCAATAACCTAACGAGGAGTTTCTAGAGTTAGGTTTCAGTAACTGACCGATCTCTTACTGTGCACATTCCCAAATCATTTTAAACAATAAAACCTTGATTGGAGTTTACTGACCGAATAATGATAGGTTTTTCTGGATTGTTATGGATTGCATACAAAAGGAAAATTTCTTTTCTTTTCGCTAACTACTTGATTGACTTGACAATGAAAGTAAGTGATTTAGTGTCTTATAAGTTTTGTTCTCAAATTGTCCATGGTAGCCAAATCAAGAGGGATTCTACATTAATGGTTCTTAAATAGTACGTTTATGTATGTTCTACAGCAAGTGCATAGCTACATGAACTCCGACATATTTGGGTTTATTATTTAGCTAGATCAAGATTTTGACTAGTTGTATGTTTTTGCATTATATTGCTATAATCTTATCGAACATCATACCAAGTTCCTCATGCTTCAATAAGATGCTTCACATTAAACTTCAAGATGCAGTGGTATCTCAGTATCTTTGAAATAGCTTTAATGACTATGCTGCAAGCTACTTTTTGTTCATATGATATTTAGTTGGAGCTTTTGATTTTGCTTTCTTTTTTAAAATTAAACTGAAGGTATGAGGCCCTCTAGATTGAGGGTTCAAGATTGGAATCCAATTAAGATAGTAAATTACTATCCTAGAACTCAAAACATTTGCTCTGTAAATTACACTCGGACACTCTTCTAGCAATATATGTATATAATATTCTGGCAATGAGATTATTTCAAGATGCATTAATAATACATTTTTGCAATTTTGCAGTTGGATGCGGCTGCTCTAGTGCTGGCTCGGCTAAATGAACCAATAGTGATTGCTAAGATAAATGCTGACAAATACAGAAAACTTGCTTCCAAATACGACATAGAGTATATGTTCTTCTTTTCACTTTGAGTTCCTTGAAGACCTAGTCTATCACTGCACCATGAATCCTGCCTTGTTCAAAAAGTAAATTTGTAAACAATATATGATACAGGTTGAGAAAGTCGAAGATGGGCTAATGGGATCTTAATTCTTTACTGAAATGTGTATTATCTATGTATATATCATGCATGATCTGTGGCATTTGGTTTTACATTAAGCTATTTTTTTTCCATTATGTCAAGTGCAGTGGCTTTCCTACAATGAAGGTTTTTATGTATGGAGTGCCTATGGAGTACACTGGCCCAAGGAAAGCTGACTTGCTTGTGCTATTTCTAAAGAAGTTTGTTGCTCCTGATGTTTCATTCCTTGAATCTGATAATGCAGTCCGTAACTTTGTTCAAATGACTGGTTCCGATTTCCCTTTGTTTATCGGCTTTGGATTGGATGAATCTGTTATTCTGGAACTCGCCCGCAAGTACAAGAGAAAGGCCTGGTTTTCCATAGCAAAAGATTTCTCTGAGGAAATGATGGTAGCATACGATTTTGACAAAGTTCCAGCATTGGTATCTCTTCATCCCAAATATAATGAACAAGGAGTTTTCTATGGCCCGTTTGAAGGTGAGTTCAAAAAAGGAATAACTAAAGAATGTGGGTAGCATTTTGTCTTATTAAACTACAAAAGTTGAGATAGGATGTAGTACAATAAAAGATAAAACATAGTTCCTCAAGAAATGCCTGTCTAACTATGTTGCTTTGCTTGCTAACTGCTTGCTAAGGGCATAATTGAACAAAGCCAGTGAGTTGCTTTATGATCACTGGTTGCTTGAAATTATTAAATTTATTCGTAGAGAAGGAAGTCTTATCTGTTTTTGTTTTCATGTCCTATATTTAAGCTGGTTGAAGTGATAAAAGAATCAAATGCTTCTCAGATATCTATATTTTGACCGCATACATTATACTTTTCCGTACAAGACTGAATTTGGTTCTCAAACTTGAATTTGCAGGGGAATTCTTGGAAGATTTTATACGGCAAAACCAGCTGCCTCTTATTGTTCCTATTAACTTTCAAACACTCAAGTTAGTGAATGATGATGAGAGGAAAATCATGTTGACAGTTGTGGAGGATGAGTTAGATGAAAATTCACTAAAATTGGTCAAAACATTGAGGTCTGCTGCCAATGCTAATCGAGATTTAATATTTGGTTATGTCGGGTTAAAGCAATGGGGAGATTTTGTTGATTCATTTGATGTCAGTAAGAGCTCAAAACTTCCGAAGCTTCTTGTTTGGGATGGAAATGAGGAATACCACGTGGTAAGTAGGTACTTGCATTCATAAAAATTAAGCCAGTTTTTTAAATTAGTAATTGAATGTCATTTTTGTTAACCAATGTCATATATCTATCATCCAAGCTTCTATGATGTAATCTTCTGATTATTTAGTTGTTAATAGTTGAAATATAATTCATCTTATCTCTTGTCCCAATTACTTAAGTGTTTCTATGCACTGAGTTGACCAATAACTTTTAGTTACATTATGCTGCAGAAGCTGTTGCTTAAAGTTATGATGGTTATCATTAAAACATTTACATTCATAAGAAGCTTACTTGATGTACAGATGGAGTGCTAACCATATTCTGCCAAATTCCTGTAATTTGGAATTTCAAACTTAGCCAACTAATGAATGTGAAATACTGGAGAAATTAAGACAGCGTTTGGTTTGGTTATTTTCCATTTTCATTTTCTGAGAAAAGGGAAAACATTATTTGGTTGGCAATTTCCACATTTGTTTTCTAGAAAAAGATATATCATTTTATGGGAAAATAGAGTATGTCTAGAAGTCATTTTCTAAAAAGGGAAAACGTGTGTTTTTCAGAAAATGAAAATGAAACCAAACGCTCTCTAAGTGTTCCAAAGTAAAAAACAAGAAACACTCATCTCATTCACCTTTCATTTTGTGCTAAGTAGTTATACTGTGTTCATGTTCTATATTTTGTAAAACAGGCCCAGACATCACATTCTGTGTATTATCCTCATTTGGATGATAGATTGAAGCATCATGCTATTTCTAGTTCTTTCCATTATTTTCTCATTTATGAAAAATAGTTATAAGAACTTAATGTGCTCATAGATACCATAGAAGGAGCTATAACCCAAGACTTATTGGACCATGCTTAGATGCACTAACCATCCAGGCTAAAAGACATGTGCTTCTTTCCCAGACTTTACTCTTTTTTCTGAAAAACTTGTTTAAATTAGAGACTACGATCTGGCTTGGTTCTTCTCCTTTTGTTAGTTGACGTCATTTGGAAGACGCACATTGGCTCAGATGAGTGCAATGGCAGCAATCCCTAAATAGTAGTAATACTCTACATTAGTAACAAAGTTGCTGCATGGAAATATTCTTCAAAGTTCCACCCTTTTCAGAATATGATTAAGTAAACCCACTAAATACTTTAAAATAAAGAGCGGTGTGTGGTTGAACAAATATTTTACATGATCTATTTTTATATTTTGATTCATGATTGTAAACTTGTAATTAATTGCATCCATAAGTTAAAAAAACATTTTTTATTACTTAAGACCATCTTAAAGATAAACCCTCATCTTGGATTTCCCCGAAACCAAATGTAAGAACTGCTTCACTCATAGCAGAAACCAGATATTCACATTTAGTAATATGCAGAAGCTCTTCCGAAAAACAGAGGTTTCTTAAGTTAATATACTTGTCCACACTTGTGACAATATGATCCGATTGTTAGTGATTTGTTTTTTTTTTTTTTGCTATAGATGCCATAAACTCAATTTGTTTGTTAGTGAGATTGCATATCGAATGAAGTTCATGTCTACCTAAATTAACCTATACAGGATTTATTTCAGTAGTTTATTGCAGATGAACTCATTCAATATCTTGCACAAGAAACTCTATATTGTTGGCAACGTTTACTTGCTTTAGTGCATTTTCTATCTTAGCACAGATATGCCCTTATTGTCAAACAAAATTTTATTGATAGCCTTCACTACTAAGATTCGTTTGTTCCCTTTATAACAACCTGAACCAGTTATCATATTTCCCTGTATCCTGATGATGGTGTCTAATTTATGGTGAAGGTTGTTGGCTCGGAAACCCTAGATGATGATGATCAAGGTTCTCAGATAAGTCGTTTCCTTGAAGGATATAGAGAAGGAAGAACAATAAAAAAGAAGATTGGTGGCCCTTCATTCATTGGCTTCATTAACTCGTTGATCGGCATTAGGACAGTCTACCTCATTGTATTCATAGTTGTTATCATCATGGCTGTTCGAAACTTTAGTCAAAGTGAAGATACCCCGCCAACCCAACCATATCACGCAGCTGAAGGAACAGAAGCAAGCATTTCCGAGACCGAAAGTAGTAGAAGCTATCAACCAGGTGACAAGGAAGATTGAAATGGTGGCCATTTCAATAGTTTGTTACATCATTCCTTATTTCCCAACGTAAGACTCGCTTTAGTTCTTCCTGAGACTTAATGATAGAAATCTATAGTTTATCAGCAGTCATTTTGCTTTAGATTATTTATACAAAAGAATAGATTTACTGAATAATTAGTGGTTTTGGGTATTATATCAACTTTTTAATACAAATTTATCAGTACTGAGAAAATTAGCTTTTAATTTTTGCATATAAATTTTCTTATTAATGCAGCTTTAACATATTTTATTAATTTAACAATTGTTATATTTTTTTAACCATATTATGATTTCATCTGACATTCTTTCTATGGTCTTCCATTTTAGATATTGATTGTTTGGGCCAAGCAAGAAATTTTAGTAATTAAATATGTACAGTTTTGATATGATTTAGAAGTTACATTACAATTTGAAATTAAAATTGAGATATAAAGAGTAGTTTCATCTTTCTATTCTTATTCCAAAGGAGGAGGCCATTCGGGGTGCTGCGAAAACTTGCTTATCATGAAAACTTTCCGGGAAGAAATTTAGTTGTTTTGGTTATTTTGCTTTTAGGGGTCTGAAATTCATTGATGAAGTTTCAACTAAGTTATTATCAATGGTATTTAGGAATATTATATTTATATATTAATTGTATGCATGTATTACAATTCATTTCTAGTTGGTTAGATTCTAATCAACAAAATTTATTGAAACAACAAAATTTATTGAAATAAGAAAATGATCAGTAAGAACGATCAATCTAAGAAAACCTCTCTTTTTATTTGGGTTGGCCTAGATAGATGCCTTCTAATCCATAAATCTTGTACATCAATTAGCTCACTTTAGGTTAATTACTACCAATTCTCTAAGTGGATCATTACCTGCCTAATTAGTCTAGTTGCCAACCCATTTAGGCTAAATCATCATTAATGCAATGCTCAAATACGAGTTTACGCTTTTGTCTAATTGCAAATCAATTCGAACTAAATTTCACTCATACAATATTTTCTGTTACTAAATTAAGGTGGCTACTTTGGCTAGTAACATTGGCTGCTCCGCTAAGATTGATTATTTTTGGATTTATTCTGATGAAAATTTGCATGAAATCGAGTAAGTTAAATTGCGTATTGATGACATCACAACTGTCATTCATATAAAAAGGCGACTCGGATTTGACATAATTAATGAACGCATGTAGGAAAGCAATATATGTCTCACGTCTTACTCACCCAAGTCATTTCCACGTCGTCGGCAATAAATTAATAGAATAATTAAAATAATAAAAGGAAGACGAAGTGTTAAATGTGTGTTAGTCGTGGTGGTCATTAAACTAAGTCACTCATTAGTCAAAGTTTAAAGATAATGAGGCGTTGACTTTTAGGCAAATTCACTGATCAGTTTGATTTTTACGAAGTGGAAAAGTTTGTCTTGGTGAGTTATGTAGTTGTTGATTCCGTGCACTTGTTGCACGCTTCACGTTATCTTAAAAATGGGAGTCAAAGTCAAAATCGGATGCTTTGAACGATTTTATCTCTCATTTTCATTCGGTCAAACTTCGAAGGAAGGAGACATCTGAATTCCTTGCAAATTTAGAGGAGACATCCTTCGGACTTGGGATGCAACACCACACATGAGTAAAATAAAGGTTTTATTTATTTATTTATAAAAATCCACTTGATTTGAATAATTCTAGAGATGATTAATTTGATTTTATAGAAATATTTTGCTAACCAATAGAATAAATTCAGATGTATTTTGATGGACAACTTAATATCATAAGTTTTTCTCTCAAGTGTAGTGCGTTGAGATTTAAATCCTCATTGTCTAGAGAACTTATCCCACCTCTTACGGTCACATCATAGTCTCAAAAATAGATAATAAATAGTTTTAGAGGACTAAGGATATGATGAATTATTTAGGAGGGGAATTAATGTTGTATGAAATTAAGTTAAATTAAATAATATTTCCTTATCTACTTATCTTATGTGTTTTTAACAAATTAAATAAAAAATTAATAATTATTTTCTTTTCTTAAATTCAGTTATAAAAATGATATTTTTTATCATACAATTATATATTTTTAATACTTGATATATTGATCCCATTTTAGGTTAAGAGGTTTTGCCTACTTATTCGTAGTAATATTCTTATTTACTTATACTAAGATCTAAGATCGAAAGGGTAATAATCCAACGGTACGATGTATCATCTCAGTTTCTCGAATAAATAAGAATTGCGTCTGATAAATTAGTAGATAATTTTTTTTAATGGTCCTTTGATAACGCCAAATCTTTTTAAATGCAACAAATAAGGTGTCATTTGGTTAAATGATAGGAATGACTAATGGGTATAAGTTTGATAGTAAGGTGAAATGAAAATGAGAATGAAAATGAAATCCACCTAGTTATATGAGTTTGGTTGATTCCCATAAATTTAAAAATTATTTCTAAATTGTCATTCCTAAATTTATAATTGGGATACTATCTTTTACTATCATTCATTTTTTTCATTCCTAAATCCATCAATCAAACACCCCTAAATTCTAATAATAAAATTTGACTTTGTGATTTAGCTTTGATTGGATCTTCTTTTGAGATTCAACTCTATTTAATAGAACTGACCGGAAAAGCAAGTCAATATTACTTTTTAAAAAATAATAATAATAATAAAATTAAAATCTTAATTTTAATAACTATAATATACAATAATTTAACAACAGTTATAACTATAATAACTATAATATATAATAATTTAACTAAATAGTATGTATAGTGGGCTATAATATTAAAATAAACATATTTGTGGATGAAAGCAATATAGTTTATAAAAAAAAAATAACATCAATTGATTTAATTTATTATTTAAGACTCGTTAAATATTTTTTGTAATTAAAATATTTTTTTGATAAATTATAAAAGAACACTTCTGAATATATAAGTAAAAAAAGGTCTTTTAATTCTCTGCTTTAATTAATTATACACTGATAAATATGAAAGAGATTTGATCCATGCATCCGCACCCTGAACCAGGCAAAGACAACAATAAACAATTTCTTTATCACATAATTATGGTGAATAATGATTTATTAATACTAATCGATAATTAACCGGCAACTAACTATTATTATTATTATAATAGCAGTTATAACTATAATAACTATAATATACAATAATTTAACTAATTATTATATATTATAGTATTTATAGCTAGCTGCTGTAATATTAAAACAAACGTATTTGTGGATGAAAGTTAGTAACCTTTATAAAAGGTACATTGTCTTTCTTCCTTTTACTTTTATTTATTCAAATATAAAAGGAAATTTTAAATTATATTTAGTATGATTTGAAAATTTAACGTATATACTTTTATTTCTATCCTCTTTTATTTTATTGCATTATTTTTTGTAGTTTTTTTTAAATAATATTTCTTTACTTAAAATATCAATTTCTCTGATTATTAAAAGAATAACATAATTGATTTAATTTATTATTTGAGACTCGTTAAGTAAAGAGATATTTTGAATATCAAATTGTAAATGAAATATTTTTTAAATAAATTATAAAAAGAATACTTTTGACTATATAAGTAAAAAAATGGTCTTTCGGTTAACCCATTAATCACACCGGTACCACGCGGCAACAATAAACCAACTTTTTTATTGCACTTAATTATGGTAAATGGTGGTTTATTAATACTAATCCGGATAATTAATTGGCAACTATTATTATTATAATAGCAGTTATAAGTATTTATAACTGGCTGCTATAATATTAAAATAAACGTATTTGTGGAAAAAAGTGATACAATAACATTTATAAAAGGCACATTGCTTTTTTAAATTGTATTTGGTATGATTTGAAAATTTAAGGTGAGTAAACTTTATTTCTATCCTCGCATTATTTTTGTAGTTTTTTTTGGAAATAATATTTCTTTACTTAAAAATATCAATTTCCTTGATTATTAAAAGAATAATATTAATTTATTTAATTTATTATTTAAGACTTGTTAAACAAAGATATTTTGAATATTAAATTGTAAATGAAATATTTTTTTGATAAATTATAAAAAGAATACTTTTGACTATATAAGTAAAAAAATGGTCTTTTAAAATTTTACATTAATTAATAAATATGGAAAGAGATAAATTCAAAATCAATCCGATTCGGTGGACCCGTTAATTGTACCCAGAACTACAACTTCTTTATTGCACTTAATTCACCATAATTATGGTGAATGACGATTTATTAATACTAATCCGGATAATTAACTGACAACTAACTATTATTTTTATAATAGCAGTTAAAGTAATATACAATAATTTAACTAATTATTATATATCGTAGTATTTATAGCGGCTGCTATAATATTAAAATAAACGTATTGGTGCACATTGTCTTTCTTCCTTTTACTTTTATTTATTCAAATCACTTGATAAAAGGAAATTTTAAATTATATTTGGTATGATTTAAAAAGTTAACATATATACTTTTATTTATATCTCTTTTATTGCATTATTTTTTTAGTTTTTTTTTGGAAATAATAATTCTTTACTTAAAAATATCAAATATTTTGAATATCAAATGTAAAGGAAATATTTTTTTATAATTTATAAAAAAGAATACTTTTGACTATATAAGTAAAAAAATGATCTTTTTATTCGTTGCCTTAATTAATTATACACTGATAAATATGAAAAGAGATAAGATCCAAATCACCCAGAACCACATAAAGAAAACAATAAACCAACTTCTTTATCTCAATTAATTATGGTGAATGATGATTTATTAATACTATTATTAAAAGAATAATTATTTGAGACTCGTTAAGAGATATTCTTTGAGACTCGTAAATGAAATATTTTTTGATAAATTATAAAAAGAATACTTTTGACTGTATAAGTAAAAAAAAAAATTAATTCTCTGCCTTTATTAATTATACACGGATAAATATGGAAAGAGATAAGATCCAAATCCAATCGGTTTCGGTAAATCCGTTAATCACCCGGAACAAGACAATAATAAACTAACTTCTTTTTTTACTTAATTATGGTCAATAATGATTTATTAATACTAATCCGAATAATTAACCGGCAACTATTATTATAATAATAGCAGTTATAACTATAGTAGTTATAATATACAATAATTTAACTAAGGGTATTGCTAAATGGTCAGAATCTGGTCAGCTAGAATATATGCATGGGTATTTTAGTAATTTCATATGGACATATTAATTATATGCATGTACATGTATTTTAATTGGGAGATAGAGATTTCTAGCTGGTGCCAATAAGATTCTCTTTAACTAATTATTATATATTGTAGTATTTATAGCCGACTGCTATAATATTAAAATAAACGTATTTGTGGATGAAAACGATACAGTAACGTTTATAAAAGACACATTGCCTTTCTTCAAATCACTTTTGATAAAAGGAAATTTTAAATTATATTCGGTATGATTTGAAAATTTCATAAGTAAACTTTTATTTCTATCCTCTTTTAATGCATTATTGTGTTTGGAAATAATATTTCTTTACTTAAAAATATCAATTTACCTGATTATATAAGAATAACATCAATTGATTTAATTTAGTATTTGAGTGAAAGAGATATTTTGAATATTAAATTGTAAATAAAATATTTTTTTGATAAATTATAAAAAGAATACTTTTACTAAAAAAAATTGGTCTTTTAATTAATTATACACTGCCTTAATTAACCGGAAGAAGTTGTGTTCAATATGTCTCTCAGTGCTGCTGGTTCCTTCCCTCCTCTTCTTTATAAATTTCCCCCTCCTCTCTTTAATCTCCTTCTTTCTCCCTTGTCTCATCTCGGATCGCTCTTTCCTCGTCTCTGCTGTCGATTTCGTGACTAATATGATTCCGATTGATATCTTGTATGTGGGTGAAGAAATTTGAGTTAGTTTTTAGGTTTTGTTTATGATTTTTCTCTGGTTCTGGAGCTGAATGCGGTGGATTGATGCAGACCGTCGGGGATGTCTCCCTCGCGAATGGTGGAAGTAATGGAGAACGGTGGCCGCGAGGTGATCGTACTGCTCAAGGTTGACTCGCGCGCCTCCATCACGGAGGCGGACGACCTCGACCTGGCGCGGCTCCCCGACCGACCGCGGCTCAAGATCGAGCGGAAGAGGTCGTTCGACGAACGCTCGCTCAGCGAGCACTTGGCCGGGGGGAATCTCCCGAAGGTTGACAGCATCGAAAGCATTTTCTCTAGCGGCGGGCCGAGATCTGTGCTGGACTCGCCGGTCTCGTCGAGGTACCTCTCTTTCGAATCGCATCCGATGCTTGCGGAGGCCTGGGACGCTCTCTGGGAGTCCATCGTGCTCTTCCGAGGTCAACCAGTGGGCACCATCGCCGCTTTGGATCACTCATCAGAAGAGGTCCTCAATTATGATCAGGTAACAGATTATCGATAGGGCTTCCATAATACAATGGAGAAGAAAAAGTTGAACCTTTCCTTTCTTTCTATTCCTAAATTGTGGATTTTACCTATTCCATCCTTGAAACCTTTTTTTTTTACTCAATTATTTTGGGAATCCATACCAAAATCAATCTCGTTTCCACTCTTGTGCTCAGGTTTTCGTCCGTGACTTTGTACCAAGTGCTATGGCTTTCCTGATGAACGGAGAGCATGACATAGTGAAAAACTTCCTCGTGAAGACCCTCCACCTCCAGGGATGGGAGAAGAGGATCGATCGATTCAAGCTCGGGGAAGGTGTTATGCCTGCGAGCTTCAAAGTCCTCCATGATCCCATTAGGAAAACCGACAATTTGATCGCAGATTTTGGTGATAGTGCAATCGGAAGGGTTGCACCTGTGGATTCTGGTTTCTGGTGGATCTTTCTTCTCCGGGCGTACACAAAGGCTACCGGGGACATGACTCTGGCAGAATCACCGGAGTGCCAGAGAGGGATGAGGCTCATACTAGCTCTGTGCTTGTCCGAAGGTTTCGACACATTCCCGACCTTGCTCTGCGCAGACGGATGCTCAATGATCGATCGAAGAATGGTAAAAAAATCAGCCGTTGATTCTGTTTCCCTCTATTCTCATCTCCAATTTTGTTGCTGCTATTCAACAAACTAATCTCGCAGGGCGTTTACGGTTACCCTATCGAAATCCAAGCCCTCTTCTTCATGGCATTGCGATGTGCTCTATCCATGCTCAAAGAAGACGGCGAAGGAAGGAGTTCATCGAGAGAATAGGCATACGGTTGCAAGCCCTGAGCTATCACATGCGGAACTATTTCTGGCTCGATTTCCAGAAGCTCAACGTTATTTACAGATACAAAACAGAGGAGTACTCTCACACGGCAGTCAACAAGTTCAATGTCATTCCGGACTCCATCCCCGACTGGATCTTCGACTTCATGCCGAGCCGCGGTGGATACTTCATTGGGAACGTGAGCCCTGCGAGAATGGACTTTAGGTGGTTTGCTCTCGGCAACTGCATTGCCATCCTATCATCTCTCTCGACTCCGGAGCAGTCTGCGGCGATCATGGATCTGCTGGAAGAAAGATGGGAGGAGCTCGTCGGAGAGATGCCACTGAAGATTGCATACCCTACTTTGGACGATCATGAATGGCGGGTTATGACTGGATCTGACCCTAAAAACACCAGATGGAGCTACCACAACGGAGGAAGTTGGCCCGGTGAGTTACATTTTTTTTTCTCGTTGATTTGCAGGTTGAATGAATATCGATCTATTTCTCATACCAGCTCGGTGATATTCCATGCAGTGCTCCTCTGGGTTTTCACTGCAGCATGTATCAAAACCGGTCGGCCCCAAATGGCCCAACGCGCGATCCATCTAGCAGAAAGCAGGCTGTCCAAGGACGGTTGGCCGGAGTACTACGACGGCAAGCTCGGTCGGTACATCGGGAAACAAGCGAGGAAGTTTCAGACATGGTCGATCGCAGGTTACTTGGTAGCAAACATGATGCTGCATGACCCTTCGCATTTGGGTATGGTCTCTCTCGAGGAGGACAGAACAATGAAGCCCCCCGTAAAGAGGTCATCTTCATGGACTAACTGAAGGCAGGAGAGCCCGGGAAGGAGAAAACTAAAATGCTTTACACCGTTCTTTCAAATATATGTTTATAATATAGCGATAGAAAAGTCTTGTAGTTTTCTTTCAGTAGATGAACAGCTCGGGCAGTATTTGGTTCAAATTTATCAACTAGAATGGTTATGAGTTTGATTATGGGGTTCATAGGAATGAAAATAAGGATTGCATTATCAGTAAATATGATTATAATTGATAATATTTATTTCGAATCAACATTAGTAATAAAAATCAAATAAATTTTCAATTTTACCCTTATTAGATAATGCATTAAAAATTATTAAACAAATAATATATCTATTCTTTTTTAAATAACATTCATGTTAAAATTATCATAAAAGATATTTTTTTTTTCACTTTAATTGTTTATGTGGGGGCATTACCACAAAAGATATGACTTTAGGTTAATTACTACCAATTCTCTAAGTGGGGCATTACCTGCCTAATTAGTCTAGTTGCCAACCCATTTAGGCTAAATCATCATTAATGCAATGCTCAAATACGAGTTTATGCTTTTGTCTAATTGCAAATCAATTCGAACTAAATGTCCCTCAGACAATATTTTCTGTTACTAAATTAAGGTGGCTACTTGTAACATTGGTTGCTCCGCGAAGATTGATTATTTTTGGATTTATTCTGATGAAAATTTGCATGAAATCAAGTTAAATTGCGTGTAAAATGTTATATATTTTCTATCCTTATAAAGGCGGTTAAATTGCGTATTGATGACATCAGAAATGTCATTAATACAAAAAGGCTACGCGGATTTGACATAATTAATGAACGCATGTAGGAAAGCAATATATGTCTCACGTCTTACTCATCCAAGTCATTCCCACGTCGTCGGCAATAAATTAATAGAATAATTAAAATAATAAAAGGAAGACGAAGTGTTAAATGTGTGTTAGTCGTGGTGCTCATTAAACTAATTCACTCATTAGTCAAAGTTTAAAGATAACGAGGCGTTGACTATTAGGCAAATTCATTAATCAGTTTGATTTTTACGAAGTGGAAAAGTTTGTCTTGGTGAGTTATGTAGTTGTTCATTCCGTGCACTTGTTGCACGCTTCACGTTATCTTAAAAATGGCGGTCAAAGTCAAAATCGGATGCTTTGAACGGCCTTTATCTCTCATTTTTATTGGGTCAAACTTCGACGGAAGGAGACATCTGAATTCCTTGCAAGTTTAAGAAGAGACATCCTTCGGCCTTGGGATGCAACACCACGCATGAGGAAAATAACGGTTTTATTTATTTATTTATTTATAATAATAGAGATGATTAGTTTGATTCTATAGAAATTTTTTAGGGTTTGAGATAAATTTTTTATTGATTAATAGGATAAATTTAGATGTGTAGACGAAGAGAATTTAATATCATAAGTTTTTTTTAAAATGTATCAAGTGTAGTATGTTGAGATTTAAATCCTCATTATTTAGGGAATCTATTCCACCTCTTACTGTCATATCATACCGTCACATCATAGTCCAAGATAGATAATAGATGACAACTGAACCAGAGATGCTTTGGTTATGACGTTGTACTCTTTGACTGAGGTGCACCCCTGCACAAGCTCTTATCAATTAAGTTTATCCAAAAATCCCTTCGGGGGTTTCTGATAAGGGGTCGTTTCGGCGATAGTATCGATCATTATAAAAAGTTTACCCATACAGTTTTTGTCCCCTCGGATGGGTCTAGTGGTTAGCACATGAGGTGCTTTCACAGTAAGGGCTGAGGTTCGAATCTCAGTAAAGTCGAGGTAAATGCCTCCCTTATGTGCTAGTCACTATTCCAAAGGCTAGTAGCCGCCCGTGATTTACCTCCTCCGTGTTGGCCCTAGGATGGATTGGCGAGGGTGCTGGGAACGAGCGTATTTGTTTTTTGCCACAAAGATAGATAATAGATGGTTTTAGAGGACTTAGAGGATGGATATGAATAATTATTTAGGAGGGTAATTAGTGTGGTATGAAATTAAGTTAAATTAAATAATATTTCCTTATCTACTTATCTTATGTATTTTTTAACAAATTAAATAAAAAATGAATAATTATTTTCTTTTCTTGAATTCAATTATAAAAATGATATTTTTTATCATACAATTATATATTTTTAATACTTGACATATTGATCCCATTTTAGGTTAAGAGGCTTGCAATACTTATCCGTAGTAATATTCTTATTTACTTATCCTAAGATCTAAGATCGAAAGGATAATAATACAATGGTCTGATGTATCATCTCAGTTTCTCAGATAAATAAAAATTGAGTCTGATAAATTAATAGATAATTTTTTTAATGGTCTGTTGATAACGTCAAACATTTTTTAATGCAACAAATAAATTCTAATAATAAAATTTGGCTTTGTGATTCAGCTTTGATTGGGTCTTCATTTGAGATTCAACTCTACTTAATAGAACTGACCGGAAAAGCAAGTCAATATCACTTTTTTTAAAAAAAATTAAAAATTAAAATCTTAATTATTATTTCGGTCTTCACATCGCAATTGCCACATTTCAAAGCTGCTGCTAACGTGGACTTCCGCGTCTGCCAACTCTGGACATTGATAATGCTCACGTGTGCGTTGACTGACCAACCACAATAATAATAATAATAATAATAATAATAATAATAATAATAATAATAATAATAATATACATTAATTTAACTAAAATTTATTATTATATATTGTAGTATTTATAGTTGGTTGTTATAATATTAAAATAATGATAAATTTATCTAAGTTTGAATTTTAATACATGTATATAATTAATATACATAGAGATGATATTATTAAAATATTTTGAATAATAATTTATAAAATATATTCTGACTTATAAAATTCAAACTATTTAAGATTGTTCTTAAAATAAACACACGTCTTTGTATATGAAAGCGATATATGTAGCAATGTTTATCAAACGCACATTTCCTTTCTTCCTTTTACTTTTATTTATTCAATTCACTTTTGACAAAAGGAAATTTTAAATTATATTTGGTATGATTTGAAAATTTAACGTCTATCTGTGAATCAACTTTTATTTCTATCCATTTTTATTTCATTATTTTTTTTGTAGTTTTTTTGGGAAATAATATTTCTTTACTTAAAAAATATCAATTTCCTTGATTAGAAGAATAACATCAATTAATTTAATTTATTATTTAAGACTCCTTAAGCAAAGAGATATTTTGAATATCAAATTGTAAATGGAATATTATTTTGATAAATTATAAAAAGATTTCTTTTGACTATATAAGGTAAACAATAATCTTTTAATTCTCTGCCTTAATTATACACTGATAAATATAGAAAGAGATAAGATACAATTCCAATCGGATTTAGTGACCCGTTAATCGCACCCGGAACCACGCAAAACAACAATAAACCAACTTGTTTATCGCACTTAATTGGTGAGTGGCAATTTATTAATACTAATCCGGATAATTAACCGGAAGTTGCCGGCGTGTGTTGAGAAGTCAACATGTCTGACGCTCAGTGCTGGGACATTCCACCCTCGAGCCTTTTACCGGCTATGACCCGTCGCATTTAGAACAGGGGAAAAATTGGAAGGACCGGTTCCTTCCTTCCTCTTCTCTATAAATTTCCCCCTCCTCTCTTTAATCCACTTCTTTCACCCTTCTCTCTCTCTGTTTTCTAGATTTCAAGGTCGATCGCTCCTTCCTCGTCTCCGCTGCCCTGTTCTTGATCTCGTAAGGTTCGATTCTCTCCTTTATTCTGCAGATTATATATCCGTGGAGTTTTTTTTTATGCGATTTCGTGACCAATATGATTCCGATAGATGGCTTGTATGTGGGTGAAGAAATTTGAGTTAGTTTTTAGGTTTAGTTTGTGATTTTTCTCTGGTTCTGGAGCTGAATGTGGTGGATTGATGCAGACCGTCGGGGATGTCTCCCTCGCGAATGGTGGAAGTAATGGAGAACGGTGGCCGCGAGGTCATGGTGCTGCGCAAGGTTGACTCGCGCGCCTCCATCACGGAGGCGGACGACCTCGACCTGGCGCGGCTGCCCGACCGACCGCGGCTCAAGATCGAGCGGAAGAGGTCGTTCGACGAACGCTCGCTAAGCGAGCACTTGGCCGGGGGGAATCTCCGGAAGGTCGACAGCATCGAAAGCATTTTCTCCATCGGCGGGCCGAGATCTGTGCTGGACTCGCCGGTCTCGTCGACGTACCTCTCTTTCGAACCGCATCCGATGCTTGCGGAGGCCTGGGACGCTCTCCGGAAGTCCATCGTGCTCTTCCGGGGTCAACCAGTGGGCACCATCGCCGCTTTGGATCACTCATCTGAAGAGGTCCTCAATTATGATCAGGTAACAGATTATCGATAGGGCTTCCATAATACAATGGAGAAGGAAAAGTTTAACCTTTCCTTTCTTTCTAGTCCTAAATCGTGGATTTTACCTATTCAATCCTTGAAACATATTTTTTTTTACTCAATTATTTTGGGAATCCATGCCAAAATCAATCTCGTTTCCACTCTTGTGCTCAGGTTTTCGTCCGTGACTTTGTACCAAGTGCTATGGCTTTCCTGATGAACGGAGAGCATGACATAGTGAAAAACTTCCTCGTGAAGACTCTCCACCTCCAGGGGTGGGAGAAGAAGATCGATCGATTCAAGCTCGGGGAAGGTGTTATGCCTGCGAGCTTCAAAGTTCTCCACGATCCCATTAGGAAAACCGACAATTTGATCGCAGATTTTGGTGATAGTGCAATCGGAAGGGTTGCACCTGTGGATTCTGGTTTCTGGTGGATCATTCTTCTCCGGGCGTACACAAAGGCTACCGGGGACATGACTCTGGCAGAATCACCGGCGTGCCAGAGAGGGATGAGGCTCATACTAGCTCTGTGCTTGTCCGAAGGTTTCGACACATTCCCGACCTTGCTCTGCGCAGACGGATGCTCTATGATCGATCGAAGAATGGTAAGTTCAGCCATTGATTCTTTTTCCCTCTATTCTGATCTCCAATTTTGTTGCTGCTATTCAACAAACTAATCTCGCAGGGCGTTTACGGTTACCCTATCGAAATCCAAGCCCTTTTCTTCATGGCATTGCGATGTGCTTTATCCATGCTCAAAGAAGACGGCGAAGGGAAGGAGTTCATCGAGAGAATAGACATACGGTTGCAAGCCCTGAGCTATCACATGCGGAGCTATTTCTGGCTCGATTTCCAGCAGCTCAACGTTATTTACAGATACAAAACAGAGGAGTACTCCCACACGGCAGTCAACAAGTTCAATGTCATTCCGGACTCCATCCCCGACTGGATCTTCGACTTCATGCCGAGCCGCGGTGGATACTTCATTGGGAACGTGAGCCCTGCAAAAATGGACTTTAGGTGGTTTGCTCTCGGCAACTGCATTGCCATCCTATCATCTCTCGCGACTCCGGAGCAGTCTGCGGCGATCATGGATCTGCTGGAAGAAAGATGGGAGGAGCTCGTCGGAGAGATGCCACTGAAGATTGCATACCCTGCTTTGGAGAGTCATGAATGGCGGATTATAACTGGATCTGACCCTAAAAACACCAGATGGAGCTACCACAATGGAGGAAGTTGGCCCGGTGAGTTACATTTTTTTTTCGTCGTTGATTTGCAGGTTGAATGAATATCGATCTATTTCTCACACCAGCTCGGTGATATTCCATGCAGTGCTCCTCTGGCTCTTCACTGCAGCATGTATCAAAACCGGTCGGCCCCAAATTGCCCGACGCGCGATCCATCTAGCAGAAAGCAGGCTGTCCAAGGACGGTTGGCCGGAGTACTACGACGGCAAGCTCGGTCGGTACATCGGGAAACAAGCGAGGAAGTTTCAGACATGGTCGATCGCAGGTTACTTGGTAGCAAAAATGATGCTGGAAGACCCTTCGCATCTGGGTATGGTCTCTCTCGAGGAGGACAGAGCAATGAAGCCCCCCGTAAAGAGGTCTGCTTCATGGACTAACTGAAGGCAGGAGAGCCTGGGAAGGAGAAAACTAATGCTTTACACCGTTCTTTCAAATAAATGTCCTTATGGTAAATGTATAATATAGCGATAGAAAAGTCTTGTAGTTTCCTTTCAGTAGATGGACAGCTCTGGCATCACCAATTTTTAAATAGTTAATATATTTACAGGAGTCAATGCAGTGATGTCTGAATAAGTATTTATTGCAATAGGGTTGGATCATTTTTAACAGAAATGCCTCGTGCCTGATTTCTCCCAGGTAAAAGGTACATGAGTTTAGGATCGCCCAAGGGTCATCTAGAGATCGTCCTAGGTTTTGCTAGGGTAGATCTAGTGATTAACGTATGAAGTATTATCATTATAAGATTTGAGATTAGAATTTCGATAAAATTAAAATAAATATTTTCTTTATATGTTAATCACTATTTCAAGGATTAGTAATCGTCCGTGATTTACCTTCTTCGTATTCGTCCTGAGACAGATTGACAAGGGTGCTAGGAACGAATGTATTCATTTTTTACTACTATAAATTTAACATCGTCCTAGGATCATCTAGAGATCACCCTAGGATCATCTAAAGATATTAAGAGGAAGAAAAATGATAAATATATAAAATAATAATGTTCATAAAAAATAAAATTATCAGCATAAATTTATATGTCTATCTTTAAATATTTTCTTAAAATTGTTGACTATGCATATCATTGCTCCTCGGGTGAAATAGTAATTTAACTACTGAAAATAAAATATCGTACATTCGACTTCGATTAAAAAATTATCAAACATGGCCCAAATTCGACAATTGGAATACAAATCAAATATTTGATTGCTTTTGAGTTGAATTTTGTTGCTAAATTAAAATATAAAATACTAAAAACAATTTATACAATTGTAAAAGGAGAAAAGCGACAAAAAGAAAGGGTATTTTTGGTAATTGCTGAACTAGATTGAAAATTACGGACGGGATTTTTAGAATTCAGGCACTGGTAGCCGAAGTAATAAATAAATAATAATCACGATTTATAGGGGTGGAGATTTTAGGAAAGAGATCATTATTGGAGCTGTCGTTAGAATTCCATTAATACCCTCCCCTGCATTACTTAATTCGTTCACAACGCCATCCGTAATTATTAAGAGATCGAAGGGCATTTTGAGAATCTTCTCCGACGACTCCACTTTCCTCCCTCGATAACGCGAGCTCAATCTCCAACTTGAGGAAGAGATCGCGATCGGAAGGTCAAATTTTCTCAGGATTCGTTTCTTTGTTCTTCCCGGCGGAGCCATGTCATCCTTCAGCGGCGACGAGACAGCTCCGTTCTTCGGTTTCCTCGGGGCCGCAGCCGCCCTCGTTTTCTCCTGTAATCACACGATCCCTCAATCTTGACTGTTGTTAATACGATTATGTACTTGTTATTTCCCTATGATATGTTTCCCACCCGTTTTTAGGCATGGGAGCGGCGTACGGGACGGCGAAGAGCGGCGTCGGTGTGGCGTCGATGGGCGTGATGCGGCCGGAACTGGTCATGAAGTCGATCGTGCCCGTGGTCATGGCAGGAGTGCTCGGGATCTACGGGTTGATCATCGCTGTGATCATCAGCACCGGGATCAACCCTAAGGCTAAGTCGTACTACCTCTTTGATGGATACGCTCATCTCTCTTCCGGGCTCGCTTGCGGTCTTGCCGGTTTGTCTGCGGGCATGGCGATCGGGATCGTCGGCGATGCTGGCGTCCGGTATTTTCATCAGATCTCTTTTCCTTTTACAAATTCTGTCATATTTTAGTTCTAGATCTGAATTCTAATCGCATCAACGATTACTTCAGACGCATCCATTTACGATTGTTGTCAACTTAAATAATACTGATTATTTTGATTTCAACATTCCGAACCATAATTTTGATTCTTCCTGCAGAGTAAATGACTTGAATAATCTGCTAGGATAGTTCATTGTAGTGTTTCATTAGACTTATTTTGTTGATGCACATCTCTTCTATCATTGAACATCTAGCTTTATCAATTTGTAATATAAGACATCTTGATTACTAATTTTCTACTTTCTTATTTGTGCATCATTGAACATCTAGCTTTATCAATTTGTAATATAAGACATCTTGATTACTAATTTTCTACTTTCTTATTTGTGCATTAGCTTTTTAATCAGTAGATCTCGCTATGTGGAATGCTTTGGAGTTTCTTAGTTCTAGTTCGTCCTCGATCTATTTGGACATTTATGTCGATGGGGAATATAGATGTCTGTATAGTTCTAGCTCAAGATGCAGTAACTTTCTCCAGATTGGAATTTGATTCGAGAATTGCTATCAAATTTTTTGCTTAATTTCCCTCTCCATTGTTTGATTCATCCTTTTCTACATATTTATCTTAAATCTTATTGTAGCAACATATTCTGATCAGCTATTTTAATTTGTTTATGTTTCTTCACCTATAAAGTTACAACTAGTTCTCTTCTGTTGATCAAAATTACTCATATTTTTGAGTTAGAACTCTCTTTGATTTCCTGTGGATCCTGATGACTTCCCAAATGACCTCATCATATCTTGGTGGAATTTCTTACTAGTATATTAGTGATCCTTACAATCTAACAGCGCTTCCGTTTCCTCTAATATTTTCATTTTATTGTCAAAAAAAATACCCCTCTCTAAGTGATTTCGTCTAATAAATATCTCGTTCAGATGCTAAATGAATTTATCAGCAGTTTAAAAAATTTAGAGTTGCAAATAATAATGGAAAAATGTTTGCATCCCCAAACTGGAGGCATGTTATGCAAGCTTGTTCCTTGTAGGTTCATAGATTTTGGAGGTGGATGATCCAATTTAAATGGGTCCCAATGGTTGACAAGATCTTAATCCCAAATAACTAGATTTTTTGATCCAAGATTAAAAAATCGTCATTGTGATCACCGCTTATCAAGCATGTACACTAGCATTTTGTTCTTGTTGTAAAAGTGATAAAGTAGCATAATTAAGGCTATTGTGATAACCTTATCACATAAAATAGATATTTCATTCTGTATTTGACAGCATCAACAGTTTGATGTACCTGTGTGTGTTGATTTCAGGGCCAATGCACAGCAGCCAAAGTTGTTTGTCGGCATGATTCTTATTCTCATTTTTGCCGAAGCGCTGGCACTCTATGGCCTCATTGTTGGTATCATTCTTTCCTCGCGTGCCGGTCAATCCAGGGCAGATTAGTCACCTAAGCTGCTACTTATTGCATCTGCGTATGACTTGTGCTCCTTGCACTTGCGGCCTTTTCTTGATTTTGCATCCATTCTGATGGTTATGTTTGTACCATTATAACTTTTCACAAACTACATATTTTGAGAGATTGTTTTGGTTACCATGCAAATCTGTGATGTAGATTTGCTAATATCATCTCTGATGGATAAATAATTGTTATTATTCTTATACGAGATCCACTCAAAGATGCTTCTGCTTTCTTGCTTTAGTAATTGTATTTGCGGTTTGTGTTTCCTTTAGGTAGCGCTCGATTATATATCTGGTAGGCATACTTGTTATTATTTCTTTTGAAATCATTTCTCTACTGAATGCTCATATTGGGTCAAGTTTAGCGAGTATAGACGAGTCTGCATTTGACTCATTGAATCAGGATAGCATATTTATTTTAATATTATGAGATGTGATCTAATAGAGGAATGAGATATCAAATGCATTTGGTTACTAGAACTCTAAATGAGTAATGCAGCAGAAATCTACCTTCAAACTGTAGATCAATAACGAAACTTTTTTGAGGGCTGGTTCAATTGATAAGTGCATGACATAATAATGATGATGGGTCGATCTTTGTGTACTATGATAACGAAACTTTCTCTCAGTCTATGGTCGGCCCTACATAGATTAAAATGTGTTAAAGTGTTTGTCCGGAGTTAGGCCGGTCAGATTGAGAGTGAGTGAGAGAAAGATCCTTGTTCAGGTTTTCTTCATCATTTTCAATGTGTTTCGCTCATTTTTTTTGATATAGCGAAATCTACCATTGCACCATATGATGACTTAATCATCGGAGGAACCTCTTTGGGACAACTCCTGACGAGTCTTCTAACACGTGTTAATCTATGTAGTACCAGCCACATCCTGAGAGGAAGCTTCGTTATCGATCTATGGTGTGTGATAGATTTCCACGGCATCAAGTACTAATATGAGTAGTACAAACTTGAGTATCATAACCAATGAACTTCACCAGGACTAGCAATCTGTGTAAAAGTCATATAACTTGATAAAAATAGTATTACAATCAAGTAAACAGCATAATGCCATATATCATGCTTCATCAACAATGGCAATCACTAAATGCTAAAGGCAATGGTTGATATCCCGTGATTATTATGAATACCCATAAAAACACTGAAGTAATTGCAATCGCCTGACCAGATTAATGGAAGGGCATTTGCTTGTGTTTGTGATCACTGCAGTAGTCCACTCTGGGTTCCCCACCAGAAGGCGAATATATACATAACTACTCCACCTCCTATTAGACTCCCCAGCGTTTGCCAAAATTTGATGGGAGAAGACTTGTAGAGCGGTATATGTATATTCATTCCGAATACAGCAGTCACAACGATGGCTGCAGTTGTCACCACGGTCGCAGTGGTCAGCATAACTCCCATCTGAAGCAGCTGGTTCTGCTTGTCATCAAGCATGATTTTGATGTAATCCTCCGTATCATCCATGTATTCCTTTAGCTGTATCAAAATAAAGATATCAGTCCATGACTTTGTCTTCGCAATCACCTTGTGCACATTAGGAACAAAAATCTAAGTTATTTGAAGTTTCAGTTTTGTTTAGTTCAAAATGCACATTAGAAATGTCAACTTAAAGCAACAACAACCAAATCTTATCCCACTAGATAGGATTTGTTAAGAAATGTCAACTTTAAACATGAAACAAAAATATAAAAAAATATTATTGAATGAAAAAAAAGAACTTTACCGTGGATAGTTTACGTAGAGTCCCATCAATCTGAACAAAGTAAGCCTCTAAAAGCATTTCGAGTTCATGGATGTCAGGATTGAAACCTACTATACCACCATTACTGCTTCCAGCATTAGATTCGAGTTCATTTCTACATAGAGAAGAGATAAGTTAAATAGAAGGCACTGGATCAGGTGTAGGCCTAAAATCAACAGTAAAAGAATTCAAGTTAAAGGTGCAGTGAATTAAATGAAGCAGCTCAACCAAAGGGTTATCCACTTATCCATTTAGATTCCTTTATTTCTTGAAGTCCTTAAAAATGCGCACCTTTCATCATCCAGTTCAACGTTATTGCACATTCCGAATCTTTCTGATGCTCCAACTGGCCGATGGAGAAGCTTCTCTGTCAAGTACATTCCGGCAATGTCCATCTCATTGTCCAATAAGCATTCAATTTCATCCCTTACCTATAGGAAAAATACAATCAAAATGATAACCTAAATGGGAAAGCAAAATTATGAAACCCTTATGAAGTTTCTCGTCACGTCAAATAGATGTGCATGAAGATGCATAGCTAAGAGAGGAGATGAAAAGTAACACTAATAAAACATGACTGAAAGACAAACAGAGTCACATTAACAGAATAATACCATATGGGACAGAACAACAACTACCTTCACGGAGTAGAGATATCTTAGCTAATGAAGTTTAATTTTTGAAATACTTATTAAATTCTTAATGACTATTGGATGGTCATAGAAAACATTATCTCATTAGAAGTTAATAGGACAAAGAAGTTCACAACCAACTAATTGCTTGCTTTAAATGAAAACGAAGAAATAAATGAAACTTTCAGCATACAGGTCTGTGGCAAGACAATAAACATCCATAAATTTGGTACAGAATAAAAAGTCAAAGTATTAAGTACTTACAAATTTTTATACTTCAAATTGAATGGTCTAAAAATTTCATGATATACCTGAGAGGTATAGTTTGTTCTTGCTATAGAATATCTTCCTTTGAATTGCAGAAGGGAAACCAATTATGAACAAGTGTAAACTGATTTTTTGATTAAAGACAAAATTCCACGTATTAACTTCTTTAGCCACCAAAATATTGTACAAATCTCTTAATTCACTTTTTCTTGTATAGTACCTTCTGCACACGTCCAGATAGTGCAACTAAACAACTCTTTATCTGTCTGACTCGCTCAAGGTTCAATGTGCTTAGTTTAGAAGTCAGCTCATCTGAAGCAGGATATGCCTCTTTCTCCAGTTCAGTAGTCTGAAAAGAAAATGCCTAAGAAGTTGGGTTCCCAGCATCTTAAATAATTGCATAAACAATGTGTAAGTTGACTGTCCAATGGATTTTTGCATCATTGAAGATCAAGTAAAATAAACCCAGCCACATTAAATTTCTGAACAAAAAGGTAAATTTTATTATCAAACTACATGAATCCAAGTTTCTAGCTTGGTTGCTTGGCATAGTCTCATGATATTCATCTATAATCAAATGTATAATTAGTTCAAGGGAAAAAAACAGAATCAATGTTATATTAAAGCATGGCATCGTAAAGCCTATAAATCAAATTGAGCAAAGAAAGGAAAGGGGCATGTCTAAAGGATTTACACTCATTAGAAGCTCTCAGACAATTTGAAAGGCTACCATATAGTGCCTTTGCAAATGTTTTACATGAAAAACTTTGTCAAAGAATCCCTCCAATATTTTCTTTAGTTTTCTGAATATTTGAAATGCCGACTTTATTTTATTCCTTAAATTAAATTACAAAAAGATGAGAAAGGCAACTAGCACGAAGAAAACCAAACCTCTAATTCAAGAAACTCGCATGCAGATACAAGACATACTTCGAGTGCTCTGAACTCAAAAGGCAAAATTTTTGTCCCTAAATATCTCGCTTCATCCATATTGCATTGAGGGCTGCTCTCTTTCATATCATCATTCGCCATGAGCCTTTGCAATGTCACACAACCTTTTGAAGCATCCCTTGCAATCTCCATTTGCAGCCCATCAGTATCCAGAAATGAAGGAGACCTTGAGATGCCAACATCCTTCCAAATACAGAACCAAGTGTTAGCCAATAGTCTTGATCAGTTCATGAAGGTGAGTAAAAAAGTATAATCTAAAATTCTATGAATCATAAAGTCCATGGGCAAAAGTCGAAAAGTTAATTCTTGAATGAATCTCATAGGTTGAGTTTACTCCGAAAACAGGAGGTAAACATCGAGGAAGAAGGAAAAGAGTCAAAAAATTATGATTGGTGTATGAATCACTCATGTACATTTTTGTATTACTTTCTGATACATCCTCCATCTTTCTATCCATCTAAATCAAGCTTCAGTAAAACTTTACCAAGACAAGGATCTTTCTCACACCAGCAATCGAGGGAAATAAAATAGTTTAAATGAAATGTTAAAAAAGAAATGAATTATATCATCTTATTTTTACTCTATTTCATGTATCAAATATACGTAGGCAGAATTCTAACTTAATTATGTCTACGAGATGTGTATATATCAATTCCGTGCATTTTCACTATTTGGGTGGAAATAAAGTTGAGTAAATGAATGAAATGAGATTCTTTCTTCTTCTTCATTTTCTTCCAAAAAAGTTTGACGATTTTATTTGATTTCATTAATTGATGATCATAACAACGCACATTTTCAAAATTCAAGTCACTAAAAGAACCTACATCCATTCAGCTAAAGCAATTGTTTTTTTTTTCCTTTCAAAAAGATAATTCCTAATTATAAAAAATTTGGATAGAAGAATGGAGTAAGATAAAAGATTACTAATGTTCTACCAGTTGAGGAGGACTAGCCGACGTGAAAATCCTAGATTGGAGATCTCGGACAAAGGGGGCGACTAAGGGATCCTTGGAATTGGGGACGAGAACCTCCGTGGCTGTAATGATCGCTCGGATATGCTCAAAACTGATCACAATGGCCCGCTCCCGTCCGAGTATAGTGGAGGGGTAGGACAGCAACGTGTCCAAGACCCTCAGATCCCGCGCGGGGATCCCCGTGCGGCGCATGATCGAGGGCTTTCCGGCCTCCTCCTGATACGAGCATCCCGAGGCGGAGATGACCATCCACTCCCTGATGGAGCTGGGGTTCCTCCGTCCGGCGACTTCGGTCAGCGGCGTCTCGTTGGCGGTGGCGACGCGGGAGAAAAGAAGACCCCTCGCTCGGCGCGTCGCCATGAGGGGTGTGAGAGAGAGGTAGGGTTTGGTGGCGGTACATTAGGGCAACGATGACGATGGTGGCGTAGTAGTAGTTGGAGGTCGTCGGCGAGAGGGAAACTGGGGAAGGGGCGATGCCTCGAACTGACTCCAGTTTCTACTGGTGAAGGACTAACGGAAACGATGCAGTTTTACGGTCTGAATAAAACTTAGAAAAAACTTTCATTTTACTTTTTTCTTTTTTTTTCCTTCGTAACTTAAATTTTCTAAATACTCATTTTAAGTTAACTAGACATCTCAAGTTCGATTCTCCCAATCCATAATTTTTTTTTGTTAATGAAATGATAAATCTATGAACATCCATAATGAATGCACCAACATAAATACTTTCTGATTTATAATAAAAAATATTCCCGTGAAATTGAACTGACCTTTAGAATGAATAGAAGGAGTTGGGTAGCTGAATAATTAAAAAAATAATAAATTTTAATTATTAAAATATGTATCAATTTTATATAATACTTCTTACTTTATGGAACTTAATTTTCCTTCATATAACGTTTTTTTAGATAAAAATGAAAAGGATGTTTTTATTAGAATCATAAAAAGAAATAATGCTCCTTTCCTATTTATTATGGTAACAGTCCTTTTACTTCGCATATATATATATATATATATATATAGTCTCACTTTATGGAACTTAATTTTCCTTCATATAACGTTTTTTTAGATAAAAATGAAAAGGATGTTTTTATTAGAATCATAAAAAGAAATAATGCTCCTTTCCTATTTATTATGGTAACAGTCCTTTTACTTATATATATATATATATATATATATATATATATAATCTTTATTTTTAATGTTATTATAATAATAAAAATATAACTGCTATATAATTATAACAAGAGTAAAGTAGAGAAAAATTTCCAATCACAATTTGAATTTTACATGTAATTCTCACTCATAAAAAATTTTGTTTCCACACTCCGCATGTAAAGTTTATTTGCTTCAACTCTCTCATGCAAATATTATTACGTAACTGCCCCTCAGATTTTTTTAGGTACAAAAGATCCAAAAAATGAGTATAATCTCTCTTAAAATCAGCACTTTATACTAGAATCGAGTATATTTTTTATTAAATTGAGCATGATTTTTTTCCTGTTTTAATATAATTCCTCTTAAATTCAATACTATTTAAAGAAAATCTAGTATATTTTCTATCTAATTAAGTATTATTTAAAGAAAATTTAGTATATATTTTCTATCGAATATCATTTAAAGAAAATCCAGTATATTCGAGTATATTTTCTATTAAAATTGTCCTTCATATTTTTAGGTATAAATAGTCTAAAAATGAGTATAATTCCTATTAAATTCAGCACTTTAAACTAGAATCGAGTATATTTTCTATTAAATTGAGTACGACTTTTTTCCTACATAATATAATTCCATCTAAATTCAGCACAATTTAAAGAAAATCTAGTATATTTTATATCCAATTGAGTATCATTTAAAAAAAAATCTAGTATATTTTCCATCCAATTGAGGTGAAAAAAGAATCGTATTTAATTTGATAAAAAATATATTAGATTTTAGTTTAATGTATTGAATTTAAGAGGAATTATACTCATTTTTAGATTTTTTATACTTAAAATATCAGGGACAATTAGGTAAGTATATTTGACTAAGGAGTGAAAACAAAGATTTATTCCAATGAAGACTACATGCAAAATTATATTTACCAATAAAGACTACATGCAAATTTTACCTTATAACAACTACAATATCTATAATTTGATAGAACCTACCAGTTAATTGTAATAGTTATGATCGTATTTATTATAATATAATTATCAGTATTAATTATAAATAAATTTTTATATGGTAGTAAATATGATTTGTAGTTACGTTGAATGTTAACAATTATAACTGTAGTTATTATAATATTATTAGATGGTGCATGATTCTCGGAAGAGATTGAGAATGAGAATAGGGGCTGTAAATAAGTCGAGTTCAAGAAAATTAAAGAGATTCTGCTCGAGCGAATTTTTGAATTTGAGCTCAAGCTCGGCTATTTAATCTTGGGTTCAAGTTCGATTCGAAAACAACTGTGAATTTAAATGTAAAAACAAGTGTGTACAAATCAAAATTCAAACCTTCAACCTCTAATAATCTTATGAAATACTTTAATCATAAACACCTCCTCAATTTACTATTTAATTTTAAAATAATAATTATTTTAAATATTAAAATATTAAATTAGCCGAGCTCGATAAACTTTCGAGCCAATATTAAATGGGCTCGAGAACCCATCATAATCCTCAAATTAAGTATTACTTTTCCATTCATTTTACATTCTCTATTCTCCATTTCTATGTCATTCAACTAAATACCCCTTACCTTTTTTTTTATCAAAATTAAAATATTATAACATAATATTGAGATTATTGATAGAGATAAAGTAATTATATAAATTAGCCGAGGTCGATGAACCTTCGAGTCAGTATTAAATGGACTCGAGAATCCATCGTGATCCCGTCCGAATGCTGAATCAACGGACGCTGGGCACGTGGCGCTCTCCGGTTGCTGACGTGGGTCTTCGACTGGTTGCACGAACCTCCGGGGAACTTGCACAGAAATCGGGCCGGGAAGGGGTTCCCGGCGGCGACCCTCCGACGCTCAAGTCAGGCAAGCTAGCAGTGAAAAAAGTGGCTTCAAAGTTGTTGAACACGTACCTCCGGCGAAGTATAAGGCTTCTTATATAGGACGGTGAAAGAGCTCACGCACTCCTATCGATGCAAACACGTGTCCTTAACTCATACCTCGGTATGTGTTTGTCAGAAAGCTTACCTGACACCATACTGCTACAGTCCAAGCGCGCTCTCGATGGGACAGCAGAACACCTCGTCGTCAGATTAGGAGTATGGCCTAGTCATAGGACTTGACCACTGTCATAAGATATAAATTGTCCTTTCCCTACCCCATGACGAGGTGTCCGTCCGGCCGACACTCATCTTACACCAGGCCGGACGACAATCACATCCCGTCCGGCTCTTCGTATGCCT